>NW_026652281.1:74909966-75046890 GCF_009828535.3 Hylobates moloch
AGAGAGAGAGTATATATATACACAAAAATTAGCCGGGCGTGGTGGCACATGCCTGTAATACCAGCTACTCAGGAGGTTGAAGCAGGAGAATCACTTGAACCTGGGAGGTGAGCTGAGATTGCACCACTGCACTCCACCCTGGGTGACAGAATGAGACTCTGTCTCAAAACAAAAACAAACATTCCAAAGGAGTATAAATAGAATTTCAGAGAAAGCAATGCATTGGAGAAGCCAAGAGAAGAGAGTGTTTCACTGAGACAATTATCAGTTGCAAGTGCCAAACAAGGCAACAGTAGAGAGATTATGCAATATGAGATGTTTTTACAACCCAGAATTTATTCTGATTTTGCTTGGAGAAAACCACTTCTTCCCCATTCTCAGCCCTTGTGTTTTGAGTGAAGCTGAATCTACCCAGAGATGGAGCGTATAATCCAAGCCTGAGCCAATCAATACATCCCATTCTTCTAATCATGCTGTTCAACTAGAAGTTGAAACAACCAGGTATGGTGACTTGCACCTTTAATCCCAGCTACTCAGGAGGCTTAAGCCCAGAAATTCAAGGCTGCAGTGAACTATGATTACACCACTGCCCTCCAGCATGGGCAACAGAATGAGACCCCATCTCTAATAAGTAAAAAAAGAAGTTGAAACATGCCTCAAACAAGGCAATAAAGCTCAATCAAGATTGTCCTACAATATGTGCTTAAGCTATCAGTCCTTCTGAACTCAGCATTATGTATATGTAGGGGCTAGGGCTAGTGCAGCCATCTTGCAGCAACACTGGACACAGAATGGTGTGAACATTGATGAATTAGAACCAAGACTCAAAGGCATAAAAACCAGGACCTGCTGACATCTTCTGAATTCAAGTGTAAGCTGAGCCTGAAGCCAGACTCCCTTATACATGAGCCAATTTGTTTCATTCCTTAGCCTAAGCTAGTTCACGGTTGTTTGATTCTGATATTTGCAATATACAGAGTTTTACCTGAATTAGAAATAAGTGCTGGATGCAGAATGTTTTCAGTGATGCATGATAAAATGTGGAATTGACAAGGGCCAAATAGGTGGAGTATAGGGCAATAAAAGACCCTCTGACACAGCTGGTAAGTTGTGCTTTCAATCATGGGTAATCTGTGCATTCTCTTGACCTGTAAAAGAGTCTAATTAGTAAAAGAATGTTTCTTCACTCTGAAAGGCCAAGGCGGGCAGATCACTTGAGCTCAGGAGTTCGAGACCAGTCTGGGCAACATGGCAAAATCCCATCTTTACAAAAAATACAAAAGTTAGCCAGGCACAGTGGCATGTGCCTGTAGTCCCAGCTACTTGGGAGGGTGAGGCAGGAGAATAGCTTGAGCCCAGCGGATGGAGGCTGCAGTGAGTCGACACTGTGCCACTGCGATCCAGCCTGCGTGGTGGTAGGGAAACTCTGTCTCAAAAAAAAAAAAAAAAGTATCTTACATTAGGAAAATGGTGCTAACTTTTGCCAGAAACATATGTGTACCCTTCGGGGAAAAAGGGTCCTAGAAAATTAATGTAACCAACCTTATATTTCTCTATTTCAACAACTGATGCTATTGGCTTAAGCTAAGACTGTACACTGAAATAGTATCCAGGTGATTGAATTAGGGTCCAATTAATAAATAAGAATGCATGCCACCACCCTCATCAGCCCAGCAAGAAAGACTTTCCTTGTCTTCAACAAGGGAGACCTTGTTGATTGCTTCTTAGAATCCTCCCATCCTACTACATAATATAAATGTGATCCTGGAAATGTGAGTCCCTTTGACCCCACACCTGACTCATATTAGCCTTAGGTCCTATGAAGATAATTTGGTAAACTTTGGGTCTTATTGAGATAGCTGGTTGGGCGCAGTGACTCACACCTATAGTCCCAGCACTTTGGGAGGCTGAGGTAGGTGGATCACTTGAGGTCAGGAGTTCGAGACCAGCCTGGCCAACACGAAGAAACTCCGTCTCTACTAAAAATACAAAAAAAAAAAAAAATAGCCTGACTTGCTGGAGCATGCCTATAATCCCAGCTACTCAGGAGGCTGAAGCACGATAATTACTTGAACCCAGGAGGCAGAGATTGCAGTGAACTGAGATCACGCCACTGCACTCCAGCCTGGGTGACAGGGACATCATCTAAAAAAAAGAGAGGGGGGGGCTAGGATCAAGGAGAGTCTATTTCCCTGTCAGAGTTCTAATTACCTGTTATCCCTTTAAGTAGCTCAGGGCCCTCCCTGTTGTCATTTGGCATAGAAAAATGTTGCCCAGATTTGTAGATATTCACCTGGGACTAGATATGAAATACACTCACTTTAAGAAACAGAAGAAGGCATCATCACATCCAAGTGGGAAGATAGGATTTTTATTCTCTATATTAGTTGGGACTTTTTTGGTTTTGAGTGAGATAAACAACTCGAAATGTCCTAAACACAACAGCAAGTTTATTGGCTCATATGACTAAGAATTCCAGGAGGTAGACTCAGCTGTAGGTAATGCTGGGTCCAGAGACTTGCTGGAACCCTCTCCATCTCTGGGCTCTGCTTTTCTTTGTGTTGGTTTCACTCTAAGGCCCCATGTGATACTCTCCACAGCCCTTAGATCACACAGTCCTTTCTGCTAGAAGTCCCAGTAAAAAGAGACACCCTCCTTTGCAATATTCCAGACAAAGTCTTGGGTGGGTATGACTCTCACTGGATTGAATTTCAGTCTGTGCCCACTCCTGAGCAAAACACTGTAACCTAAAGGCCAGGCACGGTGGCTCATGGCTGTAATTCCAGCACTTTGGGAGGCCAAAGTGGGCAGATCACCTGAAGTTAGGAGTTTGAGACCAGCCTGGCCAACATGGTGAAACCCCATCTCTACTAAAAAAAAAAAAAAAAATTATCCGGGCGTGGTGGTGTGCACATGTAGTCCCAGCTACTCAGCTACTCGGGAGGCTGAGGCAGGAGAATCGCTTGAACCCAGGAGGCGGAGGTTGCAGTGAGCCAAGATAGCACCACTGCACTCCAGCCTGGACGACGGAGCGAGATTCCATCCCAAACAAAAACAAAAACAAAAGACTATAACCTGAGTGAAAAGATAAGCTGATTTGCTAGAGCCAGAGATGGGGGTCAACCTAAGTTGAGCCACATGAATGGGGTTGGGGGTGCGGATAAGATTGAATGGTTCCCCAGAGGAAATTCAGGGATGTCTCTAGAATAAAAAGAAATGGATATTGGCAGAAAAACAAGCAAATGGTTTCTACACCATTGCTCTTGACAAGCAAGTCTAAAATCTTAGTATTTAGGGGACAATGTAAGTCTCATCTATATTGCTTTTTCCTAAGTGGACCAGAAGTGTTTTTTTGAAAACAAAGGGAAATGTTGGTTCACTTTAAGGTTTCTTCCTCACTTACAGCCACATGATCTGAGAATTTCCCATTTACCAGTAGTGGTGAACCTCTTCAGTCATATTTGTTTTACCCGTTCCTACCCTCATGGTGTTAGCTGATTGGACCAGGAATGAATACACCCGACCCAAAGAAACTAGATCATTGGCAGGCCAGTGGCCAATCAAATTTATCTTCAGGACTCATGAGACTAAGACAGGCTTTGAAAACTCAAGAAAGCCCACAAAATCCTCTGCCAGGCACAGCGACTTACACCTGTAATCCCAGCACTTTGAGAGGTGAATGCGGGCAGACTGCTTGAGTCCAGGAGTTTGAAACCAGCCTGGGCAATATAGAAAGACCTCCATCTCTACAAAACCCACAAAATTTATTTGGGTGTGGCAGTGCATGCCTATGTTCCCAGCTACTCTGGAGGCTGAGGAGGGAGGATCACTTGGGCCCGGGAGGTGGAGGTTGCAGTGAGCCAAGATTGCACCACTGCACTCCAGCCTGGGTGACAAAGCCAGACCCTGTCTCAAGTAAAAATAAAAATAAATAAAGACCACAAAATCCTCCTCCTGAGAGATCCAGAAATTTCCTGGTTCCCATTCTCCTGAGACCTTCTGTGTTTCTTTGGATTCTGTAAAGGAGCCCTGCCTGCATCCATTTAATAATTTATTGATTCTGCTTGAGCTAATTTGAGTCTGTTTCTGTTGCCTGAAACCAAATGACTTTGTTAAGGCTAGGTTCAGTCATAGTCATATCCAAGGATGGCACGGAGGCCAGCGAAGGTGAAGCAGAATATGCCAGAGTGTGAGTAGGAAGAGATGAGGGCAGAGGGACAACAGGGTCAGATGACGGAGGGCCTTGTAGATGATCATAAGGACTTTGGCTTTCATTATAAATGAAGCAAGAAGCCATTGAATGGGTTTAAATAGAGAAATGGCATGGTCTAACCTTAATTCAGTAAGAATCTCTTTGGCTGGTTTATTGACAAGAGGCTGTGGAGGGCAGAATTAGCAAGACTAGTGAGGAGCCTATGGCAATGATTTGGGTGAGAGACAATGATCAATTGGAGCATGGTGGTGGCCCCAGAGGTGGGGAGAAGTAGATTCTAAGTATATTTGATAAATCTGAACACTGATGCTTCAAGAAGGAGAGGACGTTGCCTATGGTCTTATGATGACAGGAGTGGTTTAGAGGCAATACCACTCTGTACTGAAGAATCAGATGGTGATGGTCACAGGAATGTACACATTTACCAAAACTCCTTGACTTGTACATTTTGGGCCAGGTGCGGTGGCTCATGCCTACAATCCTAACACTTTGAGAGGACAAGGCAGGTGAATTACTTGAGGCCAGGAGTTCAAGACCAGCCTGGGAAACATAGCGAAACCCCATCTCCACAAAAATAAAAAATTAGCCAGGCGTGGTGGCACAAACCTCTAGTCCTAGCTACTATTTTGTAATCTGAGGCAGGAGGATTACTTGAGCCCAGGAGTTGGAGGCTGCAGTGAGCTATGATCACACCACTGCATTCCAGCCTGGGTGACAGAGCAAGACCTTGCCTCAAAAACAAACAAAAAAAAATTGTGCATTTCACTGTATATAAATTTTAACTTGATTTTTTAAAAAGTCAATCTAGCCTAATTCCATGCCTATAATTCCAGCACTTTGGGAGGCTGAGATGGGTGGATCCCTTGAACTCAGGAGTTCAAGACCAGCCTTGGAAACATGGTGAAGCCCCTTCTCTACCAAAAAAAAAAAAAAAAAATTAGCTGGGTGTTGGTGGCATACACCTGTGGTCCCAGCTACTTGGGAGGCTGAGGTGGGAGGATCCTTGGAGCCACAGGAAGTTGAGACTGCAGTGAGCCGTGATCACGCCACTACATTCCAGCCTGGGTGACAGAGCAAGACCCTGTCTCTAAATAAATAAATAAATATATATATATATATAAATAATTTAAAAGACAAAAAGAAGAAAAAGCTGGCTTTATTTTACAGTGAGAATATAACTGTGTATTGTCATTCAAAACAAATATAGAATTTGAACAGTGTGTATTTCAAAATCCCATTATATATGTATGTGTATATATATAAAACTAATATGTGTAGTGGACAGACACACATACACACACACCAAATAATAACCAAACTGTTAGCCATGCTTATTTGGAGAGAGGTGGGGGCACAGTTTATTGTTTTAATTCTTTGCAATGAGCATATATTGTTAGAAGAGGCAGTTGAGATTTTTTAGAGGATTTTCTTTAAATTTCTCTCCAATAATGCTGGACCTGTTTCCACCCACCTGGGCAAGCAGCCCTTGGACCAGCAACCAAGGCATCTCCTAGGAATTTGGAAATTCGGACTCTTAAGGCCCACTCCACCCCTATCGAGTCAGAATCTGCATTTTAACAACATCCATAGGTTATTGTAAGCACATTCAAATCTGAGAAGCTCTAGGTAAGAACAGATCCTTTCCTCTCTCTGGGCCTCAGTTTCTCCCCCACACAAAGGGGCTGTGTCTCTATGGTCCCTCCCAATTGCAGTTTTCTAATCTTGTTTCTTGTAGTTATCTGAGTCCCTATAAAATGGCAGCTGAAGCCAGGAAAGGTGGCTTACCTCTGTAATTCCAGCTATTTGGGAGGCTGAAGCGGGAGGCTCGCTTGAGCCCCGTAGTTGGCAGCTACAGTGAGCTATGATTGCAGCACTGCACTCCAGCCAAGGTGACAGAGGGAGACCCTGTTAAAAAAAAAAGAAAGAGAGAAAGAGAGGAAAGAAAGAGAGAAAGAAAGAAAGAGAGGAGGGAGGGAGTAAGGAAGGAAGGAAGGGAGAGAGAGAAAGAAGAAAGAAAGAGGGAGGGAGGAAAGAAGGGAGACAAGCAAGCAAGAAAGAGAAAGGAAGGAAGGAAGGAAGGAAGGAAGGCAGGCAGGCAAGGAAGGAAGGAGGAAAGAAAGGAAAGAAAGAGAAAGAGAAAGAAGGACAGGCCAGGTGCGGTGGCTCACACCTGTAATCCCACCACTTTGGGAGGTCAAGACGCGTGGATTGCCTGAGGTCAGTAGTTTGAGACCAGCCTGGCCAACATGGTGAAACTGCGTCTCTACTAAAAATACAAAAATTAATCCCGGCATGGTGGCGTGCGCCTGTAACCCCAGCTACTTGGGAGGCTGAGGCAGGAGAATTGCTTGAACCCGGGAGGCAGAGATTGTAGTGAGCTGAGATCACGTCGTTGCACTCCAGACTGGGCGACAGAGCGAGACTCCGTAAAAAAAAAAAAAAAAAAGAAGAAGAAGGAAAGAGGAAAAGAAAGAAAAAGGAAGGAAGGAGGAAAGAACGGAAGGAAGGAGGAAAGAACGAAAGAAAGAGAAAGAAGCAGCTGAAAAGGTCAAAGGATGAGTGGCCTGGCTGAACAGCCCCTGCTGCCTACAGCCGGACGCAGGTGGGCACTGAAGCGGCCTCACGCTGCAGGTCTGGAGGGAGTCCGAGGAGCGAGGCTGCGTGGGATTCCTGCTGGTGCTAGGGCAGGCGCCTGTCATCTGGACGAGAGTGGAAGGAAGTCGCGGGGCAGTAATAGGGGGCGGGAGGCGCTGCGAGGCGCCTTGGGGTAAGTGCCACAGAGACCCAGCGGGAATGCAGGGTACCAGGGTGGCCTCGGGGCGGCAGCAGGCGCTGCGCGGTGGCCCAGGAAGGCGCAGCGCAGGCCGGGCTGGGGGCGCAGGGTGGCCTCTGGGCGCCAGGGGGCGCTGCGAAGTCGTGGCCCGCTCCGGGCGGTCTCAGGTGCCTGGCGGCCTGGGGAAAGCACCTGGGCAGGTGGGGGCGGGGCCTGGGGAGGCGGGCCCGGTCGGCCCACAAGAGCCCGTGGTGGTGCTGCCAGGGGATGCTAGCCCGAGAGCGAGCAGAGGAGCAGCGCACCCGGATCGCTCATTCACGGGGCTTGGACCCTTTGGAACCGAAAGGTGAGTTCAGCCGGGTTGGGTCGGACCAGCTCGGGGGTTCTGGGCACCGGAGCGGCTGTCGGGCGCCAGGGCGTCGGACGCCGTCAGCGCGGTGGGTGGCCGAGCCAGCAACAGCCGGTGGCGGCTTCCCGGTGCCCGGGATGCTGGGAAACCTTGCCCGGGCGGTAGCGGCCAGCTCTCCGGGGTCTACCCACGCCGTGGCCCGGAGCACGAAGCCAGTCGAAAGCCATTCAGAGTCCGGGGATCTGGGGGTCCCGGGCCGCACCTGGCCTCTTTCCTCCGCCCAGCGCCTGTTCAGCCCCCTTCCCTGCCGGGATGAGTTGCGTCGACTTGTCCGCTACTGTTCCTTCTACCCTCTGGAATGCTTTCTCCGGGGTGACTTGGTGCAGAAAGAAACAAATACTTGAAGTGGGCTGGTTGGATTCGCTCCAGCGGCTTCAGCCGGCGCTCCCCCGGGACAAAAGTGGCTTCAGCCACAGGACAGCGCCCGCTCGCTCCGCGCCGGGAGGGCAGGGGCTGCGGGGTCGCTCGGCAGGAGCTCGGGTCCGGGCCCTGAGGCTGAGTTCAAGTGATTTCTGCACAGGAGTCGCCCTTCGGGACAGGCACCGATCGGGAACTCTCCGGTCCACCGAACCCAACGCTAGACTTGGGGCAAATCTCTCATCCCTCCCCAAGCTTTGGGGTCCTGCACTGTGGGATGGGGGACAGGCAAAATCGGTGGTAGGCGAGGAGAGGGTGTACGGAGTCGCTGCGGTGAGCCAGGGCCCTAAAATTCTAAAGAATCCGTCAAATCCTTTCTACCTGTGTGGTCTTGAGCAAATTACCTAACCTCTGTGCCTCAGTTTCCTTCTCTGTGAAATGGGCCAAGTAATAGCACCTCATATAACTGTAGTGAGGATTAAATCAGGTAGTGTGTGAAAAGGACTGAGTGGGATGCCTGGGAGTAGAGAAAGGGATCAATAAGTGATAGCTGCTATTATTGCTGCTTTCCCTGCTGCTGTTATTATTATTAATGATAGCTAGTCGTTAAAGGGACTCCTAGGTGCAAATCCCAGCTCAGCCACTTTCTAGTGTGACCTTGGGCAAGCTACTTAACCTGTCAGCATCTGTTTCATTTGTACAATGGGGGTGGTTGTGATACCTACCTCAGACGATTGTTGTGAAAATTAAATGAGGTGACACCTACAAAGTACTTAGAAGAGTAAGTGCTGGGTATCAGCTAGTAATTCTTCCACTAAGGGTATCACATTGGCTCAGGCTGCATAATCTAATGGTAGCTACAGTCTTGTTTCGCTTTGAAGTTGAAATATTATTTATATGAATATTTTATCTGTTTTGCAAAGAGCAAGATCGGTTCCCTTCCTTCACTTGGGGCTCCTCTGACGTTGTCGACTGATCCATTGGGGTCAAGGTCGGTTCTGGGGAAGGGGCTGATGGGGCAGAGGGACCCCTGAGAGCTGGGGATAGGAGCTTCCAGAATCACAGCTTCTGTTGAACATTCACAGAGGAGGGCTGCAGTTTTATTTGACAAGCAATTGAACCTGGACCTAGATTTTAAAAACAAACTCTCGCTAATTTTTTTCTTTCTTTCCTTCTTTCTTTCTTTATTTTATTTATTTATTTATTTATTTATTTTGGATTGTGGGGAGGGAGGAGGTAAGGATAGGCAATATTTTAAGTGATAAAGAAGTAAATTATGTTGCTCTTGCCCAGAGGCTACTAGCATCATTTTGATGGTGTTCTTCATCCTGGTAAAATCATATCAATCTATGGAGGGTTTAGAGCAGTTTGGCTGCTCTGGGCATCTCACCTCCATGCCCAGCACTCCATTTCCTTTCCTTAAGGAGGAAGCCTTAAGAGGCCTTAAGCCCACTAGCATCATAAGCTTGGAAGCCTCCTAGCTTTGCCCCGGCTTCCAATTTTAGTCCATATTTCATGGGTTCAGGGTGGGAAAAAAAGACATAACTCTGCGGGTTCCGAATCCTGCCTAAAAATCTTGGTGGGACACATTGAAGTCACAGACACAGGCCCTCTCTGGTCCTGGGGACCACCCTGTATACCCTAGGATATGTCCTAATTTGCCTTTGTCACTGTAGAAGGCATAGGGGGACACAGTTTTCATATATCCCCCACCCCCAATACTAATGCTCACAAGTCTTGGGAAGTGGTCATGTGCACTGTTCAGAGTTTGGAAGTTAAATAGCTCTGTGTTCCTTTTTCCTCCTACCTTTAGTTCTTGGTACTGTTAATTAACTCTCTGCACCCAGCATACTACCAGGCCCCTCAAAGGCATATGCCATAGCAGTGAAGACTGCAAGATTCCATCCAGCTCCTCCACTAACCAGCTGCATCATCTTACACAAGATATTCAACCTCTCTGAGTCCATTTTTCTCCTCTGTAACATGGATATAATAATAGCATGCCTATTTCATGGAATTATTGAAACACAAAATGAAATACATATAGGCTATGTGTATATTTATAGAGAGAGACTAATTTACTTATGAGACTAATGAGACTATATATTATAAACATGAAATGAGTTTTTATGTAGTATATTAGTTCATTTCTAAAATTATTTCTCATTGTAACGTTTGTATAGTTGAGATGCATCGTGTACATTGATGAATGTGATCATTTGCTTTCCAATACTGGTACTCTCCCCCAAAGCTGTTATTAAATCAAGGGCGTTCTCTAAATTAATGGTATCTTAGAATCAAGGAAATATGGCACAATGCCTGGCAAACACTAAGTGGCCAATAGTTGTAGGTTATCGTTACATCAGGTGATCTAGAAACATTAAGAGCTTGACCGTAAAGAGAAGAAACAAAAGAGAAATCGTTTCACTTACAATAAAGCCTCAGAGGAAAGGCTGGGGAAAATGCAGCCAGGAACATGATCTAAGGTGGCTGCCGGGAAATTCTCTTGGCAGATTGCATCTGTCAGTTACAATCTGCCGAGCACTGCTCTGTGCCAGACACTGTGCTAGGCACCGGGGGGCATAATGAGATAGGAATGCTGCCCTAGAGGAAGGCGGGCTACTGGAGGTGATAAGGCACGGGTACCCCTGCCTGATAAGAGAGCTGATGGGGCTGCTTCCAGAGCTCCTGCCCAGGAACCCGGGGAAAGGTCCTGCAGCCTGTCCAGCCAGCGCTTCGCAGGTTTCATCTCACCCAGCCCCCACACGGCTAGGCCTGGGGGCTGTAAGAGAAGTAGGCAGCTTCTCTGGCAGCTGTGGTGGCCAAAAACAAACGTCTCGTGGAAAAGGGGCCAAGGCTTCAGAATGCAAAGTGCCTAAGCCACAGAGGAACAGAGGAAGGAGGTCTCTAAGGGCGCGTGGACTGGTGTTTCCCAGACTGTGGCCTCCAGGGACACACTAGCCGGCTAGTGCCTGCCAGCTCACCTGCTTCTCTTCTTTGCCCTCCAGCACGCCCGTCCTCAAAGTCCCGTCCTCAAAGTCCCATCCTCGCCATGGCTCCCGGAGAGAAGATCAAAGCCAAAATCAAGAAGAATCTGCCCGTGACGGGCCCTCAGGCGCCGACCATTAAAGAGCTGATGCGGTGGTACTGCCTCAACACCAACACCCATGGCTGCCGCCGCATCGTGGTGTCCCGCGGCCGTCTGCGCCGCCTCCTCTGGATCGGGTTCACACTGACTGCCGTCGCCCTCATCCTCTGGCAGTGCGCCCTCCTCGTCTTCTCCTTCTATACTGTCTCAGTTTCCATCAAAGTCCACTTCCGGAAGCTGGATTTTCCTGCGGTCACCATCTGCAATATCAACCCCTACAAGTAAGAGGCATGAGCAGGGAAACGCGAGTAGGGAGCCAGGCCCCCCACAGAGGCCAAAGCCCCTCCCAAAAGTGACACACTGGCAGCCCGGAGGTCGATTCCAGCCTACAAATGTGCTTTCTAGAAATTTGAATTTGTTGCTAACGCTGATAAACAGCCCTCTCCCTGGTTCTAAATCTGTATGTACCAAGTTTTCAGACCATCAGTGACTTTTTTTTTCTTTTCTTTTTCCTTTTTTGAGATGGAGTTTTGCTCTTGTTGCCCAGGCTGGGATGCAATGGCGCGATCTCAGCTCACTGCATCCTCCACCTCCCAGGTTCAAACAATCCTCCCGAGTAGCTGGGACTGCAGGGGTGTACCACTGCGCCAGGCTAATTTTTTGTATTTTTAGTGGAGACGGGATTTCACCATGTTTGGCCAGGCTGGTCTTGAACTCCTGACCTCAGGGGATCCACCCGCCTTGGCCTCCTAAAGTGCTGGGATTACAAGCGTGAGCCACCGCACCTGCCCTTTTTTTTTTTTTTTTGGAGACAGGGTCTCACTCTGTCACCCAAGCTGGAGTGCAGTGGTGCAATCATAGCTCACTGCAGCCCCGACCTCCTGGGCTCAAGCAATCCTCCTACTGCAGCCTCCTGAGTAGCTGGGACTATAGGCACATGCCACCGCATCCAGCTAAAATTTTTTATTTTTTAAGAGATGGGGTCTTGCTATGTTACTCAGGCTGGTCTCAAACTCCTGAGCTCAAGTGGTGCTGCCACTTTGGTCTCTCGAAGTGCTGAGATTACAGGAGTGAGCCACCACACCCACCCCATCAATGACTTCTGAGGATGGGCTAGCCCGGGGAGAGCAGAAAGAGGAAGCTGCAGGATTTGTTTCACTTTAGAAGGGGCCTGAAACGAACTAACCCCCTCTGCACACTCCCCATATTGAGCCCAAATTAGCCAACCCCCATCCGCATCCGCGTCCCTGGCTCTCCAAGCTCACATGTTCACTCTCCTTGCAGCGTGAGGGAGCTCAAGGCTGACTCAGAAGTGACACCCAGGTGACTTCTGTAAGCACCTCAGCTGCCCCAAACCCTCATCTGAATAAACCCAGCCCCATTAATTGAGATCATCGGGCCCTGGGTGTGATCAGCCCTTGGGACTGCCCTATCATCCTTGGCAGGACCTGTTCTAAATGGGTCATCAGAGTCCTTCTCAGGATTATGGAAAACTGGTCCGTGAGGCAGGTCAGAATCAGGCAGACTTTGTCAGAGCAGGGGTGGGGAGAAGGGAAGCAGAGCAGGGGAGGAAGATTATCAAAGGAAACTAACTTGTCCAGAGTCATCAGCGAGTTGGTACAAAGCTCAAAATCAAGATCAAGTCTAAGACTCTTTCTCCACCCTCCATGTCTTCCTCTTCTTTCTTTCTGCCTCCCTCCTTCTCTCTCTCTCTGGTCCTCCTTCCTTCTTTCCATCCATTATTTGTTCCATAATAATTTACTCAGCATCTATAAACTGTCATGCACTATACTAGGTTCTGGGATAGAGAACTGAACAACCCAAACACAGTATTTGCCCTAGTGGAGCTTATACTGTAGTGGAGGAATAAAGTCTCAATAAATCTAATAATACTAATATAATTAACAATAGAGGCACAGTGGCTCATGCCTGAAGTGGCTCAGCACTTTCAGAAGCCAAGGCATGAGGATTGCTGGAGGCCAGGAATTTGAGACCAGCCTGGGCAACAGAGCAAGACATTTTATTTTAAAACATTTTATTTTAAATTAGCCAGGTGTGATGGCACACGTTCATAGTCCCAGCAACTTGGGAGGCTGAAGTGAGAGGACTGCTTGAGCCCAGGAGTTCTAGGCTGCAGTGAGCCATGATTGTACCACTGCACTCCAGCCTGGGCAACAGAGTGAGACCCTGTCTCTAAAATAATAACAATAATAGAGGCCACTTAATTATCTGTAGGTATGTCTGTGTGTGTTTATTATATATAATAAACTCATTGAACCTTCCCAACAAATCCCATTTTACAAACGAGAAAGCTAAAACACAGAAAGTCTAAGACATTTGTCCAAGGTCAGGTAGCCAGTACCAGGATGGGGAACCTAAACTCAGGTAGTTTGGCTAAACCCAGGGGTTTCTATTCTCAATTGCTATGCTCTGCTGCCTATGCCTACAGCAAGTGGGAGAAAGGAGAGAGGAGAGAGTTAAGAGGAGGCTGGAACAATTTGATTTGTGAAAATTAAAAGACGGTATATTGTGCTTCATGCAGGCAACTCCTTTATAACTATTTTGTGTTCTTGGGGGTCATCGAGGTAACAGTTATACCCTCCTTCCCCCCAGCACAGATTTGAGGACACTCAGTGGGCAGAGGCAGAGTGAGCTGGGTGGAGAAGGAGCCTGCCCATTAGGTAGACTCCTGGTTGGCAGTTATTTACTTGTCCTCACTGTGGCTGGTTTATGGGAGGCACCTGACAGTCACCACTCCAGAAATGCTGGTCGGGACAAACTCATCAACACACCCCGAGAGCAAGCAGACGGTGGCAGAGGTGAAGCCACAGGAAGTCACACACGAGTCACCCATGAGCCTTTCCCCAATTGCCAGAGCCAGGGGTCACTTTGGATGGGTCAAGTCATGAAAGGCATGGTCTCCTCTGCCAAGGAGTTGGGAAAGGTGGGCACGAGACTGACAGGTGTTGATGGAAAACAGCCTGGAGGAGCACCAGTGTTCTGCCAGGGCCACTTCCCCTCTCCCTGACTTTTCCTCCCCACCTTGGCAGGTACAGCACCGTGCACCACCTTCTAGCTGACTTGGAACAGGAGACTAGAGAGGCCCTGAAGTCCCTGTATGGCTTTCCAGAGTCCCGGAGGCGCCGAGAGGCAGAGTCCTGGAGCTCCGTCTCAGAGGGAACGCAGCCTAGATTCTCCCACCGGATCCCACTGCTGATCTTTGATCAGGATGAGAAGGGCAAGGCCAGGGACTTCTTCACAGGGAGGAAGCGGAAAGTCGGTGGTAGCATCATTCACAAGGCTTCAAATGTCATGCACATCGAGTCCAAGCAGGTGGTGGGATTCCAACTGGTAAGATTTCACCCTCTCATTCTTTCACTGCTTAGGGGCATGGGATGGGCTGGGTCCAGGACTCTTCTCCTTGGCCACTAGCCCCTATGCTCCAACTGGAAGAAATACACCCAGCTGGAGTCAGACACAGTGACTCATGCCCTTAATCCCAGGGCTTTGGGAGGCCAAGGCGGGCGGATCACCTGAGGTCAGGAGTTCGAGACCAGCCTGGCCAACGTGGTAAAACCTGTCTCCACTAAAATACAGAAATTAGCCGTGCATGGTGGCACATGCCTGTAATCTCAGCTACTTGGGAAGCTGAGGCAAGAAAATTGCTTGAACCCGGGAGGTGGAGGTTGCAGTGAGCCCAGATGGTGCCATCGCACTCCAGCCTGAGTGACAGAATAATACTCTGTTAAAAAAAAAGTTGGGGGGAGAGGAGGGGGGCAAGCGGAGGGAGAGCATTAGGACAAATACCTAATGCATGCGGGGCTTAAAACTAGGTGACTGGTTGATAGGTGCAGCAAACCACCATGGCACATATATACCTATGTAACAAACCTGCATGTTCTGCACATGTATCCCAGCACTTAAAGTAAAATTATTTTTTAAAAAAAGAAAGAAAGAGAGAAAGAAAGAAAAGAAAGGAAAGATACCCAGCTGGGATGATTCAGCTGCAAACAACTGAAACTGATTCAGGTAATTTTAAGTTGTGGGGGGCAGAGGGAGGGGGAAATGTATTAGAAGGCAACCAGTAACTCATGGAGGCCTCTCAAAGGGCAGAAATTAGGGCAGATGCAGGGATCTGGGTAGCAAGAAATGATGAAAATCCATTTCAGATATTGCTGCTGGATTAAAGAAGCATCAAATATGTTCAGTTTTTGTTGGTGTTGTTAATGCTTAAGAGTCAAATTCCATCTTGGGACTATCTGGTTGGTCAAGCTTGGGTCACCTAATCACCCTTTGGCTAATGGATGGTGGAGTATCTTCATGGACAATCTCACCAGGCTGTGTCCAGAGGGGGAAAGGAAATTCTTCCAAAGCAAAATTGAGGTGCAAGCACTCGAAAGAAAAAGATGGACAATAAACAGCAGAAACATCAACGTTCCTGCAGTACTTGCCTTCGTGAGGTGCTTGGCCTGACTTCATTTTCCCTTTTGGTGCCATTTGATGTTTTTTTTTTTTTTTCAGACAGAGTCTCACTCTGTCACCCATGCTGGAGTGCAATGGTGCGATCTTGGCTCACTGCAACCTCTACCTACAAGGTTCAAGTGATTCTCCTGCCTCAGCCTCCTGAGTAGCTGGGATTACAGGCATGCACCACCATACTTGGCTAATTTTTCGTATTTTTAGTAAAGACTGGGTTTCACCATGTTGGTCAGGCTGGTCTCAAACTCTTGACCTCAGGTGGTCCCCCTACCTCGGCCTCCCAAAATGCTGAGATTACAGGCGTGAGCCACCGCACCAGGCCTGAGGGGCTCTTGAGAAATGCCATTCGCTGAAAATGAATTCTAGTACCTTCCTGGGCAAACTCCATCACTACCCTCCCTCTCCATGCCCCAGCCACCTCTGGAGGATGGGGGCTATGTCCATACCTTATAGGCTTGATTGCCAGTTGTGTGACCTTGTAGCTGTAGTCCCAAATCCTGAAAAATGGACCTTCTTCTAAATCATTGAGATTTCAAAGTCTTCTTGGGTCCTTTCACAGGATATCTGCAAGGTTCTTCTTGATACCAAAATCAACTCTTTATATATATGTTTGTTTGTTTGTTTGTTTTAGAAACAAGATCTCACTCTGTCACCCAGGTGGGAGTGGTGCAATCATAGCTCACTGCAGCCTAGAACTCCTGGGCTCAAACAATTTTCCCACCTCAGCCCCCCAAGTAGCTTGGACTACAAGAATGCATCACCGCACCTGGATAATTTTTCTATTTTTGTGGAGATGGGGTCTAGCCGTGTTGCCCAGGCTGGTCTCGAATTCCTGGCCTGGATCAGTCTTCCCACTCCAACCTTCCAAAGCGTTAGGATTACAGGCATGAGCCACTGCAACCAGCCAAAATCAGCTGACATCTGTCCATTTAGAAAAGTTTCCAAGCTTTGTGTGATGAGAATATTTGGAATGTACAATGGCTTCCCTATGAAGTTCTCATTATTGTATATTTCAAACGTGGGTCCTCCCAGCTACCACACGTGGTTGGGAAGGATGGTGTTTCAGTCAACATTCTGTGGGTGAGATAATGGGTACAGAATACCTCGCCTAAGATCCTGCAGAGAAGTAGTCTCTCCTCCTCCTGCAGAGTCTGGGCTGGATTCCAGATGTCTTGACTGTTGATATGATAGGAAATGGGAAAGGTTGTTAAGAATGTAGTAGCCTCAATCAGATGAACCTTAGGTGTCTGGGGACCCTGAAGAAGCTGGTTTTGCTTCTTTCTTGGTGGGCAAGTAGTGCAGAGTTGCAGGAGTAGGACTCTGTGTCCTTTCTCATTCAGCCCCTTTTTGGTCCTTGAGGCTTGAGGATGATCACTCCCAGCCCCTAGAAGTGAGAGGAAACCCATCCTTGTCCCAGATATCCAACCTGTTCCCCTGAGTATCTGGCCTGGAGTCTCAGTCACTCATTCTTATGGTCCTTCTGAAGAGTAGCAATAGAACTGATGGCTTCAGCCTCACGTCTCCTCTTATTCACAGTGCTCAAATGACACCTCCGACTGTGCCACCTACACCTTCAGCTCGGGGATCAATGCCATTCAGGAATGGTATAAGCTGCACTACATGAACATCATGGCACAGGTGCCTCTGGAGAAGAAAATCAACATGAGCTATTCTGCTGAGGAGCTGCTGGTGACCTGCTTCTTTGATGGAGTGTCCTGTGATGCCAGGTTAGAAGAGAACGCTGCTCTCTCAGCCTCTAAGGACTGGCAGCTCTGAGTACCAGGCCCCTTGCAGGAATCTACAGCCTTGATGATAGGTCTTGGGAGCAAAAGGTGCTCTTCTCACTGACGCTGCCTTTGGAAACTGCTTACATGGGAGCTGTGTTCTAGAGTCAGTGAATGAGGTGTACATGACATAAAATCAAAATATCCTTAAACTCATTAAACTACTCATTAAAAACAAGGTAATTGGCCAGGCATGGTGGTTCACACCTCTAAATCCCAGCACTTTGGGAGGCTGGGGTGAATGGATCACTTGAGGCCAGGAGTTCAAGACCAGCCTGGCCAACATAGTGAGACCCCGTCTCTACCAAAAATACAAAACTTAGCCAGGCGTGGTGGTGCACACCTGTAGTCCCAGCTATTCAAGAGACTGAGGCAGGAGAATCGCTAAACCCGGGAGGCGGAGGTTGCAGTAAGCCAAGATTGCACTACTGCACTCCAGCCTGGGCTGCAGAGTGAGACTCTTTTCTCAAAAAAAACCAAAACAAAGCAAAACAAAACAAAACAAACAAACAAACAAAAAACCCAACCCACGAGGTATTAGATTGGCACAAAAGTAATTGCTATTTTTGTCATATGGTGTGCATATAACCTAACCTTGTATATTACCATCATGCATACTGATTACTAAGAACCATAGTTCTAAGGAAGGAAGGAAGAGAAGGAGGGAGGGATGGGAGGAGAAAGGCCCATGTTCAAACATGTGAGATTTCAAACCTTTCACCTTTATGATAACAGTCAGATCCCTTATAGTGACTGGGCAGTGGGTGAGACATTCTAAATTGTTCCTGGGCGGGGCACAGTGGCTCATGCTTGTAATCCCAGCACTTTGGGAGGCTGAGGAAGATGATTGCTTGAGCTCAGGAATTTGAGACCAGCCTGGGCAATGTGGCAAAACCTCCTTTCTACAAAAAAAATTCAAAAACTTATCTGGGCATAATGGCACACGCCTGTAGTCCCAGCTACTTAGGAGGCTGAGGTGGGAAGATCGCTTGAGTCTGGGAGGTTGAGGCTGCAGTGAGCCATAATTGCGCCACTGCACTTCAGCCTGGGCAACAGAGCAAGACCCTGTCTCAGAAATAAAAATAAAATAAAATAAAATAAAACACTGAGCCTCTTTCACCTATCTGTATATGTTAGCAGACAGATTGGTTCTTGTGAAAAGTAAATAATTGGAATCATGTCTCCCTAAGAGTTGGGTTCCAAAGTCACGTAAGGGCACAGATGATGTGATTCTTTCCCTGGGGATTATTTTCTAGGACTGGGAATTTGAATGGAAAATGTCAAGTGTTGGCTGAGAAATTCAAAAGTGGAGGAATCTGGGGACAGACATGGCACAAGGAATGTCAAGTCAGGATAGAGATGAAGGTGAGAGGATTCCGAGAGAAAACAGAAGGTAGAGAGTCTAGTTCTATGTCCATGTGTGTCAACCATGGATGACGGGCCTTGTTTGTCACCTGATCAGGAGCAAGATGGGGAAAATGAGTCACGTCTCTCACGCATTCTCCCCAAAGAGAGTTGGCTCCGTTAGCACTGCCCTGCCCAGCTTCAGCTAAGACGCATGGGGGAGACCCCTTTCTGACCCATTTCCTTCCTCCATAGGAATTTCACGCTTTTCCACCATCCGATGCATGGGAATTGCTACACTTTCAACAACAGAGAAAATGAGACCATTCTCAGCACCTCCATGGGGGGCAGTGAATATGGTAAGGAAACCTGTGCCAAGGAGATCTTGAGGTCCTCCAACAGCGGACATGGGGACAGCAGGACACTGGGGATGCGGGAGCCCTCTGGAAATGCAGGATCTCTCCCACTTGGCCAGAAACCAGGGATGCCCTTTTTTCTATCAGTGTTTCCATCAGTGTTCATGCTGGTTCCTTCCTTCCAAGTTAGTGTTTGTTTTCCTTTTTGACCTCTCCTCCATCTTTGAGAGAGCGACAGGGACATCACTGGCGTTCCTTCTGCTAGGGAACTACTCTGGTTTAAACTCATAGCTAGGGTGAGTAATGCAGTACAGGTGGTTTCCAAAGGGAGTTGAGCCCAGATATGCTGAACAGATTAGGGAAGTAGATGCACATTTATCTTAGTTCAGGTGACAGATTCTGGTCAGAGCCGAAACCCAGCTCGGCCACTCACTGTGTGACCTTAGGCAAGTTACTGCGCTTCATCTATAAAGTGGGACTAATAATAGTATCTCCCATGTGAGATTACTGAGAGGACTTAAGATACAGACTTAAAATAAGACCTGCTCTGTACTCTGTTAGTCTGCTTGGACCGCCATAACAAAATACCAGAGACTGGGTGCCTTGGACAATAGACATTTATTTATCACAGCTTTGGAGACTAGAAAGTCTAAGATCAAGGCACAGGCAGACTCGGTTCTGGTGAGGCTTCTCTCTCTGGGTTGCAGAAGGCTGGCTGTCTTCTCTCCACGTCCTCAGATGGCCTTTCCTCTGTGGTGTGTCAACAGAGAGAGGCCTGTGATGTCTCTTCCTCTTCTGATCAGGATATCAGTCCTATCAGATTAGAGCCCCCTGCTTATGACTTCCTTTCAGCTTAATTAAAGTCCTATCTCAAAATAATATCCCTTTGGGGGTTAGGGCTTCAACATATGAATTTGAGGCAGAAAACAATTCAGCCATAACACATCCCAAGCACACAATAAGTGCTAGCTGCTATTATGATTACTACTATTATTACCGTTACTAGCATTGTTACCAGTCTACCACCATTGCTGCTGCTGCTACTGCCCTCAAAATAATACCATTGCAATTTCCAGCACTACTATTACTACTATTCCACTATGATTACATTTGTAGGGAAGGTAGGAACTGAACAGATTGGCCTGGCTTATGCCCAAAAGGAATTCTTGAAAGGTCCCATGCAAATTGAAAATGATGTGATATGTAGATATACTCCCACCAGGACAAGCAAGGGCCTGTCATAAAGGAAACACCCACTTGGAATTCTGGCCTTTGTCCCTGTGTAGTCTGTACTCTTACTAAGTCTGCAAGAAATCATAATTCAGTGCACATACTTCATGGAGAAGAAGTAATCTGGAAACTGAAAATGAAAAGTTGCAGGATCCTGGCTCTGCTATGGAGGGGCTGTGTGACCTCAAGTAATTCACTTCCTCTCTCTGAGCTTTGTTTGTAATTGTTTACAACTTATTTACAAATTGTTTGCAATTGTTTATAAGTTGTTTACACATTGTTTGCAATTGTTTACAAATTGCCCTTGTTTACAAATTGAATGTCAGAATAACTCTCAAAATTCTCTTCTTTCCATCTATATAGACCCTGCTGATTCACTCATCCATTTACCAAGCATGGAGTTTCTCCTGTTTGCCAGGCCCTCTTCTATGTACCAGGCACACAGCAGTGAAAAGACAGATGTCTTCTCTGCTGTTAGGAAACTTACATTTTCATGGGGAGAGAGAGATGAAAAATGAGTACACAACTACACAGACATGATCTAGTTACAAATCCTAATGACTGCTATTCAGGGAAGAAAGAGGCAGAGTGGGAAGACAGAGTGGCTGGGGTCGGGATGGGGGGGTTAGTTTGGATAAGAAGGCCCAGAAAGATCTCTAAGAGGAGGGCTATTTAAGGAGGAAAAGATTCATGTTAAGATCTACACAAGAACATTCCAGGGACTACCAAGGGCAAAGGCCGTGGGAAGGATGTGAATCAGATGTGTTCTAGAAAAAGAAATAAGACCAATGTGCTTGGAGCTTATTGAGGTGGGGAGACAGTGGGAGGAGATGAGGAGGGAGAAGTAGGCAGGGGCTGTATCATCATCACCTTGATAGATGCAGCCAGGTTTTTTCTGTGGCATTCCCATATATCCAGTGAGATGCCACTGAAGAGTTTCAGGTTTCAGGGAGTGACCTGAGGTCCAATTTTCAAAGGACCTCAGCCCATACATGAATGAGCAGGGTCTCTATGGATGGAAAGAAGAGAATTTTGAGAGTTATACTGACATTCAATTTGTAAACAAGGGCAATTGGTAAACAACTGCAAATGATTTGTAAACAATTGCAAACAATTTGTAAATAAGCCCAGAGAGGGGAAGTGAATTGCTGGAGGTGACAGCCCATCCATAGCAGAGCCAGGATTCTGCAACTTTGCACTCTTAGTTCCCATGTGCACTGATACTGTGTTTACTCTGGTGCTGGGTCAGCATAGACTGCAGGGGGCAAGAGCAGGAGTGGGAGGAGAAGTTGGACCAGTGATCAGAAACACCATTAGTAATTCATCTTTTTCTCTGAGTGCCCGCCCTGAGGGGTTAAGCAGCCAGAGCAATACATGTTCTTTTGAATGTTCTGAGCTCCCCATCTCAAAGGACCACATGGAGATGCATGTCCCAGGCAGAGTGGCAATTTCCTTACATTTGGCAAAAACGTATGCTTAGAAAGAACTGTGACAGTGATACTGCGTTTGAACCCCTGTTTTGGGCTAAGCTATGGGGGCACAGCAGAGAGCAAGTCAGGCACGCATTCCAATCTCATGGAGCTTCCAGTCAAGCCCTTGTCCACCTGTCACTTGTTGGAAATACCTGGTCTTGGATTTGAAGCTCCTGAAGCAGTGGGAGAGGTGGGTTACCCCCAGAAAATGTTTTCCTAGCCTTGGATCACAGCAGGTTGCCTTATCCTCCCAGGGCTGCAAGTCATTTTGTACATAAACGAAGAGGAATACAACCCATTCCTCGTGTCGTCCACTGGAGCTAAAGTGATCATCCATCGGCAGGACGAGTATCCCTTCGTCGAAGATGTGGGAACAGAGATTGAGACGGCAATGGTCACCTCTATAGGAATGCACCTGGTAAGAGAATATTCTCATTTCCATAGGCTTGGAGAGAACAGATTTTTTTGTCAAGGATAACCAATAAGGTGCAGCTTCTGGAAAAGGGTGTTTGTTTCAAAAGGAACATGGTCCCCGATTTTCCCATGGTTATCCCATTCATTTCAGGAGTTACATTAAAGGTTGTGTTTGTATCTTCTGGCTGGCTGCAGTGGCTCACACCTGTACTCCTAGCACTTCGGGAGACCGAGGTGAGGTCAAGAGTTTGAGACCAGCCTGGCCAACTTGGTGAAACTTGTCTCTACTAAAAATACAAAAAATTAGCTGGGTATAGTAGTGTGTGCCTGTAATCCCAGTTACTCAGGAGGCTGAGGCAAGACAATAGCTTGAACCCAGGAGGAGGAGGTTGCAGTGAGCTGAGATCACGCCACTACACTCCAGCTGAGCAACAGAGCAAGACTCCATCTCAAAAAAAAAAAAAAAAATGTTGTATTTGTATGGATTAATAGGACAGGGTGCCATTTGGGGAAAGAATTTCAAGACACCAGCATTTATGGAACCTATGCTGGAAGCAAGGCATTAGGACACTAACTATATATTTGTCAGTAATACAAATAGATAAGATTACCACCTATCTTTCTGGGCTGCTTAGAGGCCTATGAGGCATGTCAGTAACTGTATTAAAGCCTAGTGGAAAGTCACTCAGCTATCCAAGGTCTATTTAGCCCATCACACTTCCGTCAATTTTACCTCATTTACCAAGAACCCCTTCTCCCTCCAAATTTGACCTTTGTGGACCTCATTGGGCACTGAGAACACGCAAACTTATCAACAGAAGCACAAGTAAGCCGCAGACTCCAATCCCCAAGTCAGCCTTGCCCAATGGGAGCTGAATGGCAAGATGAAGAGTGGACTCTGATAGCCCTGGTCACTCCACTGCTTATGGAGTTTTCTTGTTTGCAGGCCTGGGGTCTTTTTATTCCAGGATCTATCTGCCTCTGCCTTTCTCTCTTTCATAGAATGACTGTTAAGAACTTATTTAGACCGGGTACAGTGGCTCATGCCTGTAATCCCAACACTTTGGGAGGCCAAGGCGGGTGGATCACTTGAGCCCAGAAGTTTGAGACCAGCCTGGGCAACATAGCAAAACCCTATCTCTATCAAAAACGAAATACAAAAAGTCACCAGGCATAGTGGCACAGGCCTGTAGTCCCAGCTACTCAGGAGGCTGAGGTAGGAGGATCACCTGACCTCAGGGAGGTCGAGGCTCCAGTGAGCCATGATTGTACCATTGCACTCCAGTCGCGGTGACAGAGTAAGACTCTGTCTCAAAAACAAACAAACAAACAAACAAAAACTGATTTAAAGGAGTTAGCTGCAGTGCATGCACCTGTAGTCCAGCCACTCAGGAGGCTGAAGTGGGATGATCACTTGAGCTCAGGAGTTCAAGACCAGCCTGGGCAACATAGCAAGACCCCATCTCTACAAAAAATATAAAATTAGCCAGGCATGCTGGGACACACCTGTAGTCCCAGCTATGCAGGAGGCTGAGTGGGGAGAAGTGCTTGAGCCCAGGAGTTCAAGACCCAGTTTGGGCAACATAGTGAGACCCTGCCTCTATTTTTTTTTTTTAAGAACTTATTTAAAGAGAGTGTCCACACCAACCATACCAAGGAGTGTACCACTCAGAGCGTATCTCTCTTCCACTCCTGACATCGAGACCTCTCCTTCCTCTCCAGAGGGACCACCACTGTTGCTACTGTGTCTTGGCAGGGATATTCTAGTCATTTAAGCAAGTGCATATAGGTATAAGCGTTTCTCCTTTTATGCAAATACAAAATATTTCTCACTTAATGCTATAGCTGGGAAATGGTTCCATATCAAAACATACAGATCTGCATCATTCTTTTAAAAGATTCATAGTCTTCCATTGCATGAATAAGTTACTGATGCAACCCCCCATTGATAGACATTTGGTCATTTCAGGCACAACTAAAAGCAATGGTGCAATGTGACGTGTATTTGCCCAGTTACTTCCTAGAAGTTTGTCAAACAGGACATGTGTTTGCCAGATTGTCCCCCAATGAGGATTTAGCAATTGAGAACCACACTAGCAATATGAGAGTAGCTATTTCCCCACACTCTAACCAACATAATGTATTATTCAATGTTTAATCTTTGCTAATCTGTCAAGAGAAAAATGGTATCTGTTATCATTTTAATTTGCATTCTTTCATAATGATGTTTTTCTTTCTTTCTTTCTTTCTTTTTTTTTTTTTGAGACAGAGTCTCACTCTGTCACCCAGGATGGAGGGCAGTGGCATGATCTCGGCTCCACATCCCGGGTTCATGCCACTCTCCTGCCTCAGCCTCCCAAGTAGCTGGGACTACAGGCGCCCGCCACAACACCTGGCTAATTTTTTGTATTTTTAGTAGAGACGGGGTTTCACCGTGTTAGCCCGGATGGTCTCGATCTCCTGACCTCGTGATCCATCCGCCTCGGCCTCCCAAAGTGCTGGGATTACAGGCGTGAGCCACAGCGCCTGGCCCATAATGACGTTTTTCTTTACCTGTTTGGGGGTGGGGAGAAAGAAACAAAATCTCCTTGTGGACTATACATCTGTTCATGCCTTTATTTAAATCCAACCTTAATATCCCCAATTAAACTTCCTAGCCTTTATCCTTCACAAACATATCCTCCAGAGAAGTGGTTTCCAAACCTGGTTGATTATCAGACTCAAAGCCACTGAATCAGAATCTCTAGAAGATAAGCCCAAGGATCTATATTTTTACAAAGTTGTAGTGGTTATTCTAAGAGGCAGCACACCTGGGAGCCTTGGCTTAACCTTTTTTTAATGTTTAAATTTAAAAAAATTTTTAGAGTCAGGGTCTTGCTCTGTCACCCAGGCTGGAGTGCAGTGACACAATCATAGCTCACTGGAGACTTGAACTCCTGAGAGCCTTGGCTTTAGAAGCTTGAGCAATGCAGAATTAGAGGAAAAGCTAATTGTGTCTTCCCAAGTGAAAGTGAAGCTAGAATGACACAAAGTTCTAGCTATAGCTTTGCATTGGGTTAGACAAAAAGATGGTGGGCATTTAGGGCTTGGATATCCATCTGTCATTTATCCATTTAATTGACATTTTCTGAGCACCTTCTATGTGCTAGACATGGGGCACCTCAGTGTGGAGGACACCGTCCCTTTCCTGAGAGAGTCTAGAGTCCAGCAGAGAGGATTGAGTAATAAACCAGAAATGACACAAATGATTCGTTATAATTGCCATAAGTGCTATGAAGAAGAAATGTAAGACCATATGAGTGCATATTATGATATGACTGACCTGGGGCTCATTTTCAATGGGGAAGATGAGGTTCAAGGAAGGCTTTCCTGAGGAGGTGCTATTTAAGCTGAGACAGCAAGATGATGAACTGGAATGGAAGTATGACAGACGAAATCTGGGGCTTCACTGCCTCATGGTGCCCCATGAAAAGGATAATCCTGGACAAGGGAAACCATCAAAATGGTCTTTCTGGGCCCCCAGATGCTCTCAGGAAGCATGTTACTTAGGGGCTTTGTTCCAGCATGGGAGGGAAGTAATGTGTATCAGCTTGAGCTGTGTGAATGAAAAAGGAAAAATCTCGAACCCCCAATCTGCTCAAACTGTGACTTGAAAAGACTTTTTTAAGAGATAGCCACTTAAGTAGCTGGGCAACTGATTCGTTTGTTCACCGGCAGATGGCAAAACCTCAGAGCACAATGGTGAGCATTTTGGTCAGACATGTCCCACACACTTTTATCTGCACCCCGAAGTAGGATCCAGGATTTGCAGCGCATCCTTCCCTTGTCCTTTCGCCCTCTTCCCTCTTTTCAAACTGGTGTGAGTTACTAGAGCTTGCAAAAGTATAAGAACTAAGGAATTCTGCTCTCTTGTTTTCTTGCTCTGAGCTTGGAAATACCCACCACATTGTTAAGCAAATGTTCTCTTTACTAGTGGTGGGTAAACAAAGACATGAGTGAGTTTTCTGCTACACCTAATTTAAGACATAGAAAATCAAAGCCACAGAGCAGGGTCAGTCAGCTCTAGGTTTGATTTATGAGCATTTAGAACAACAACAACAACAAAAAAACAGGGTTTATGAAGAGGTCAGCAGAGGGTCACTAAGAAAAAGTCCAACCAAACTAGACTTCCTTTCTTCCTTTCTGATTTTATTTATGTATTGATTGATTAATAGGTGTGTGAAGCTGGTAGGCTCAGTCAGGCTGGCCAGGCAGTTGGTAAACAAAACTTCCTTTATTCACTGAGAGATTGTGTGTCCAAAGTACTGAATATTAAAAGGTGAACCCAACACAGCTCCTACCTTCAAAGTTCTTAACTTTAAGAGGGGAAGACAAAAGTTTGCTTTTTTAAAGACAAGGTCTTGCTCTGTCATCCAGCTGGAGTGCAGTGGTGTGATCACAGCTCACAGATCACAGCAACCTCGACCACCTGGGGTCCTGGCATTCTCCTGCCTCAGCCTTCCAAGTAGCTGGGACCACAGGCACATGCCACCGTATCTGGCTAATTTTTAAATTTTTGTAGAGATGGGGGTCTCTCTATGTTGCTCAGGCTGGTCTCAAACTCCTGGCCTCAAACAGTCCTCCCATCTTGGCTTCCCAAAGTGCTGGGATTATAGGCGTGAGCCACCACACCTGACCAAAGACAAAAGTAAGCACAACTTTGCAATACAGTTTCCATCTCTGTGGAAACAGACCTTTTCTGCCTGGTTCCAAAGCTTACTTCTTAGAACATAACAGATCCTCAGTAAATATTGATAGATGACGGATGGGTGGGTGGGTAGATGGATAGGTGAGTGGGCGGGTGGGTGGGTGGATGGATGGCTGGATAGAAGGATAGGCGAGTGGGTAAATGGGTAGGTGGATGGATGACTGGCTGGCTGAATGGATAGACAGGTGAGTGGGTGGGTGGGTAGGTGGATGGATGGATGGATGGATGCCCAGACAGAAGCTACTGGAGAAGGCTTTCTAAATAATGGATTTAGAAGGACAAGCGCAGGCAAATAGTCAAGAAGAGCCAGTCCAGACAAAGAATATAGCAATTACAAAAGAGTCACAAAAAGGAGTTTATTTAAGCTGTGTAGTGAAACTTTTCAAAAAATCATTTTAGTGGAAGTATAATCAGTACACTGGAGACAGCACATTTGTAGTAATTCTGGAAAGAAATGATGTGGACCTCAGCTGAGGCAATGGCTGTGGAGGTGAGCAGAGGAAATAGATTTCAGGGATATTATAGCACAGAAGCAACAGGGCTTGACAGCCAATGTTAGCAAGAAGGGCCAGGGGGAAGTTGGATTGATACTTGGGTCCTGGCTTGGGCAGGGAGATGGAGGAATGCCAGGCTCAGAATTAGAGAATCCAAGGGCAGGGTATGTTTTTGGGAGAAGATGACCACTTCGATTTGGGACAGACCCAATTTGTTATGCCTTTGAGAAGTCAAGGTGAAAAGAAAGCATTCATTAGATGCTATGGACCTGGAGCTCAGGAGAAAATCTTGGGGGGTAATTGTAGACACGGAAATAAATGCCATCACCCAAGACCTGAGACAGAACCCTAAACATGCAAATGTTTAAGGGCTGAGCAGAAAGTAAAAGGAGAAAGAGAAGCAGAGAAGTAGGAACAGAAGCCAGAAAGAGTTGGCATCAGATAAATCAAGGAAGAGAATTTTACAGAAGGTGTGACCAAAAGTAGCAAGTACAGTCGAGAGGTCAGGCAAGGTAGAAGGCAAAAGTATTCTCTGGTTTTGGTAGCCAAGAGGTCACTAGTGTTCTATGCCAGAGTCGTTTTCAGTGGAAGGAGTGGAACAGAAACCAAAGTGCAGTGGGTTGAATGGTGAATGGGAAATGAGGAAGTGGACATGGGTGGACCACTCACCCAGTGGGGTTGGGGACCAGGCCCTGGAGAATGGGGAGACTCCATGTCATTACAAATCCTGTTGTACCTTTGATTCTAAAGCACATACCCAGACTTCATTTCACAAGTTCAGTCTATGCCAAACAGGGATTAAGCACTCTGATGGTTTGGGCGCGGCGGCTCACACCTGTAATCCCAGCACTTTGGGAGGCCAAGGCAGGTGGATCACGAGGTGAGAAGGTTGAGACCATCCTGGCTAACACAGTGAAATCCTGTCTCTACTAAATATACAAAAAATTAGACAGGCGTGGTGGCAGGTGCCTGTAGTCCCACCTACTCAGGAGGCTGAGACAGGAGAATGGTGTGAACCCAGCAGGTGGAGCTTGCAGTGAGCCGAGATTGTGCCATTGCACTCCAGCCTGGGCGACAGAGCAAGACTCCATCTCAAAAAAAAAGAAAAAAAAAAAAAAACTCTGATGGCTGAGATTCAAACCCCAGTTTTGCACATTGGTTGTGTAATCTCTGCCTCAGTGATCTCATCTGTTAAATAGGGACGATAATAATGATGTTACTTCATGGCTTGTGAGAATTTAATGAGTTGGTACATATGAAACGCTTGGAAATGTGTTTGGCGTATAATAAGTGCTTAAAATATATTGGCTTGGCTGGGGGCAGTGGCTTACACCTGTAATCCCAGCACTTTGGGAAGTTGAGGCGAGTGGATCACTTGCACCTAGGAGATTTGAGACCAGCCTGGGCAATATGGTGGCACCCCATCTCTACAAAAAATATAAAAATTAGCCAGCTGTGGTGGCACACACCTGTAGTCCCAGCTACTTGGGAGGCTGATGTGGGAGCAGGGGTTGTAGCCCTGCCATGATGCAGGTGGCAGGTGATATCCATCAGAAAAAAAAAAAATATAGAGAGAGAGAGAGAGAGAGAGACTATTACTATATATTTTTTAAGAAAAGAGGTGAAGAGAAGGAAAAATAACTTTGAGTGAAAAAGGAAAAAGAGGGGTTAGGGAAGGTTTCTATTGTCTTTTTTGACACCTCTCTCCTTTATGAATTTTATATATATATACATATATACATATATAATATATATTTATATTATACACTACTAGTACATTATATATAAAAGATACTATTAATAATTATACATACATAAAGGATAGTGATTATTTGCCATATGTGTTGCAAACATCTTTCCCAGTTTGTGGTTTTCTTTAGGGTACTTTTTCACATGTAAAATAGTGAATATTTACTTAGTCAAAGTCTTTGTTTTCTTTTTTAGTCATTATGTTAATGAGAGTTCTTCCTCTTTGAGACCAGACACTAAATTGAGTTTGCTTCCAGTTATTTTATTATTTCATGTAATATTTTAAACCATCAGAATTTTTTCCACCGGGTACAGTGGCTCACGCCTATAATCCTAGTGCTTTGGGAGGCCAAAGTGGGAGTTTACTGCTGCTCTGACCTCCTGGGTTCAAGCAATCCTCCCACCTCAGCCTCTCAGGTAGCTGGGATTATAGGCGTGCACCACCACACCTAGCTAATTATTGTATTTTTAGTAGAGATGGGGTTTCGCCATGTTAGACAGGCTGGTCTCGAACTCTGACCTCAAATGACCCACCCGCCTCAGCCTCCCAAAGTGCTGGGATTACAAGCATGAGCTACCACGCCTGGTCTATTGTTGTTATTGTTTAATCAAAATCAAATAGCCACTAGGTAGCACAGTGGGAATCTGATTTCAGACTTGTTCGGACCCAAGCCCACATTCCTGACCCCTTAGCTAGCCTGCCTGGTGCTACCGGTTGTTTAGGGGTGAACAACCATTGACCATAATACGGTTCCTCGAGAAACAACCTTCTAGAAGGGCTCAGAATTCAACCCCCTTATGCCCGTGGTCAGAGGAGACCATCAGGACAGGGTCATGGGAGGCCTACAGACCCAAAGCAAACAAAACCTCCTCAATAATGAGTCCAAGCTGGGCACAGTGGCTCATGCCTGTAATCTTTGGGAGGCCAAGGAGGGCAGATCACCTGAGGTCAGGGGTTCAAGACCAGCCTGGCCAACATGGTGAAACCCCATCTCTACTAAAAATACAAAGAAATTAGCCGGGCGTGGTGGCTCACACCTATAATCCCAGCTACTTGAGAGGCTAAGGCATAAGAATGGCTTACACCTGGGGGGTGGAGGTTGCAGTGAGCTGAGATCAAGCCACTGCAATCCAGCCTGGGCGACAGAGTGAGACTCCATCTCCAAGAAAAAACAAACAAACAAAAAAGAGTCCCTCCCAGATCTGCACAGGTTCAAGAAGAAAACCATCCACCTGTTCCATCCCCAGCCTGGCCATCTCTGCTGTCCCCTCCCTGGCAGAAGCAGCAGTCCATTCTAAGAAACAGGGGCAGAGCATGGAAACCAAGGGAAAAAAAGGCCCCCCACCCACCCCCAGAGCCCAGTTGCCACTTTGGCCTATTGACTGGGGCTGGTAGACACCTCCACCATGCCCTCAGTTGCTGGGGGAGGAAGTCCTTTTTACTACTGGGAGAATCTCTCACTCAAACAAAGTCTTACCCAGAAATGTACACAATGGAAACAGAAATGCGGGATGAATGTAGTTGAGCCTGGGAGACCAGCCTGCTTACCGCCCACCCCTCTGTGATGGGCCCTAAAACAGGGTGCAGACAGAACAGAATTTGCAAACCTCTAAGCTGTGGTAAGGCGGGCAATCTTTCTGAGAAGGTGACTTGGGATTACTGGCTGGGACAAGAGTTACCACTGAAATGTGAGAACAATAGTCTGATAGCCACCTTGTCTGGGAATAGCTTGGCTGGACTGACCACCTCACAGATGAGAAGTGATTATACTGGTTGGAAGGTCTCAAGGTTGCAAGAAGGTGGGAGCTGGCTCTCTAACCCCAGAAGCTGTGGGGGCTTTGACAAAGGCCCTCCTCTTGTCACCTCCCTTCCCCTCAGGCTCTGCTGCCATCTGGGCTTTTCCCCTTAGCACTGTTTATACCTTAAAGAATGAGCTTGCTGGGTGCAGCGGCCCATACCTATAATCCTAGCACTTTGGGAGGCTGAGGTGGGAGGATTAACCTGAGCCCAGGAGGTCAAGGCTGCCATGAGCCATGATTGCACCATTGCACTCCAGCCTGGGTGACAGATCGAGACCCTGTCTGAGAGAGAGAGAGAGGGTGGTGAGCTAAGGACTCCTATGCAATCGCGTCCTTCCCCCAACATCTTCAGAAAGAAGCAGAAAGAACCTGGTTTGATATAAATGGGCTCCATGTCCCACACATATACCCCTATACCTACACATACATGCACACATCCACTCACACACATCCACACATACCTATGTGTGCACACACACACTTTTACATGCATAAGTGTATGCATAGATACACATACAAACTCACACATATGCATACATATACACACTCTTTTTTGTGTGTCCCTGGGGGTCAGGATAGAAGTCAAAATGTCTTCCTAGCCTCCACAAGCCAGGAGTTCTGGAAAACTGAAAGCTGGGGCCGAGGGAAGAGCATTCTGTCAAAGTTCACGCATTCGAGGCTTTGAGAATCTCTACCCCACTCAGAACAGAAAATTCGCTCCATTTGCTCTACTTCTGGTTGCTTCAGAAAACAACCTGAACCTTCCAAGAGCTGTGAGTTTGATAAGCATCGTTGCAGAATGAAGGGCCATTGAGTACTCAGAAAGCGTTGAAATTCAAATGGTTTCTCATAATCGGTTTCCTGGAAGCAGGCCATGGGCTGGTTTTCAGGGTAGAGGGAGCCCCAGCCACCCCTGCTGGCTGCACATGGCTTGCCTAAGTGGACAGACCCCTCATCTGGATGCCAGAGTATTGTGCTTTCCTCCCCAGGAAGGTAGAGCCCGTAGCTGACGCTCTAGACTCTGGGAACAGTTCAGCAGGACCAGGGGGGCCCAAAGGAATGTGTCTGCCCAGGGATCCTGCTGCTTGGAGAAGCTTAGAGGATGGCAAGGAATTGTGACCTCAAGGAAGGCCACTGCTTGGCGTCTTTGCACCTCTGTGCCCAGCCCAGCCCTGGCGTGCACTAGAGGCCCTGCACCCATTTGCTACCCAGCTATTAAGTCTATTTATTCTGTACTAACATAGAAAGACACTCACTCTTGTTACTAGGAAGGGCAGGTTGCAGGGCAAAGTGAATGTGTGAGTCCATGTCTGTCTGTCTGAGATGCAGGATCTGATCTGTTCGTGCAGGCACCCCTGGGAAAGAGGGGAGGCCAGACAGCCACTTTCCCCTTTGTTTGCTTCTGTTGTTTAAACAGTTTTAAATGAGCATCGTCAATTGCCCTGGAGGTACTTGCAGCTAATTCAGGGAGACTAATGGGTCAGCAGATGAAACGCAATACAAACAGAAAGGGATTATAGCCAGTTGAGATGGCTACAGTTTCCACCTGCCTCAAACCTCTTAATTCCTTCCCCCTCCCCCCGTTTTCATTCTTTCTTCAAAGAGAAAATAATTTTCTTCCCTCCCACAAATCTGCCATTCTTTTTCTCTTTACCCCTATCTCCCCAACCAAAAAAATAAAAACGATTATACATGGGCACGTGGATGCACACAGCACACAAACACACAGTTGTGATAAACTGGTCACTATTTATCTTCCACTGAGTTGCTGCCCTTAGAAGATGTTATCCTCCCCCCCACCCCCATTTTTGCTTCTTTGGCTTGGCTAGAGCAAAGTTTAGTAATCCACAATAAAACATCATTGAAGCCAGGCGCAGTGGCGGGAGCCTGTGGTCCCAGCTACTCGGGGAGGCTGAGGCAGGAGGGTCCCTGGAGCCCAGGAGGTAGAGGCTGCAGTGACCCTTGATTGTGCCACTGCACTCCACCCTGGGTGACTGAGTGAGACCCTCATCTCTAAAAAAAAAAAAAAAATTATTGAATAAGGATTTTGAACTTTGAGTGACAATGCTGTTTACCTCCTCTCATGATCATGGTAGCATTCTACTCTGTTGAGCTTTCCTTAGCTTTTTTCTAAGAAAGTCAACATCCTTCAAGTCAACTTCTGGGACCAGAAAACAAGGCAATGGGTCCTTCACCTGAGCGGGAATCCCAAGCAGCTTGCAGTCCCTGCTCCCCCTTCCTTTCTCTCCCTTCCCTTTCCTTCCCTTCCCTTCCCCTCCCCTCCCCTCCCTTCCCCTTCCCTTCCCTTCCCTTCCCTTCCCTTCCCTTCCCTCCCCTCCCCTCCCTTCCTTCCTTTCTCTCTCTTTCTTTCTCTCTCTTCTTTCTTTTCTTTCTCCTTCCTTCCTTCCTTCTTTCCTTCCCTCCCTCCTTTCCCCTTTCCCTCCTTCTCTCTCTCTCTTTGTTTTCAAAATAGGGTCTTGCTCTGTCACCCAGGCTGGATTGCAGTGGCACAATCATAGCTCATTGCAGCCTCGAACTCTGGACTCAAGGAATCCTTCCTCCTCAGTCTCCCAAAATGCTGGGATTACATGCATGAGCCACTGAGCCTGGCCCCTGCTCATCTTTCTAATCCCTCCTCCCACCTCCCAGTGGATTTGCCAACTGCAAATTCATTTCATTCAATCAAATCCAAATTTCTCAGCTGGGCATGATTTGGCCTCAACCTCCCCTTCTGCCTTCATCTCCAGCAATTTCTCTATTTTGCCATTTTCAGCCACACCAGCCCATCATGCCTCAAGCCTTTCCTGTTTGCTCTACCCAATCGTATTCTGTCCACTTCTTCATCTTCTTTTTTAAAGATAGAGTCTCACTCTGTTGCCCAGGCTGGAGTGCAGTGGCACGACAATGGCTCACTGCAGCCTTGACCTCCTGGGCTCAAGTGATCCTCCCATCTCAGCCTCCCCAGTAGCTGTGACTACAGGTGTGTGTCACCATGCCTGACTTCCTGCCCACTTCTTGACAAGACCAGCTCTTTCTTGCAGTTCCACGTTGAGCCAACAGGTCCCTTTTTCAGAAATACCTTCCCTAATCACTCTATGGGAAAAACTGCCCATCTCCTCTTAACTCCTCCAGTTTCCCTACCCCATTTCATTAAACACCATCCAGATTTATCCAAAATCATCTTGTTTATTTATTTGCTTGCTGACCATTTGTTTACCCCACTGGAAGGTACGTTCCAGGAGAGCAGGGAACTTATCTATCTTGATCATTGCTGATTCCAGCATCTACCACTGTACCAGGCACCTAATAGGTTCTCACTAACTTTTCATTAAATGAATGACCAAATAGCTTCTCAGCTCCCAAGGGCTGCTTGCAAAGTCCCCTGTCTGGTGCTCCTTGCAAAGCCCCCCGCCTGGGTCCTGGGGGAGGACAGGGCTGAGTGTGTGCTGCTGTGATTGCAGACAGAGTCCTTCAAGCTGAGTGAGCCCTACAGTCAGTGCACGGAGGACGGGAGTGACGTGCCAATCAGGAACATCTACAACGCTGCCTACTCGCTCCAGGTAACAGACTGGCGGGGGCGCCCAGCCCTGGGTTTATGGCCCAGACCCAGGAGACAAAGTTATATCTAGGCTGGGGTGTGGCTTGCACCAGGAACTCTGGTGAGGTTCCCTGGGGTTCATCCAGAGACCTCAAGAACAAATGATGCCGGCTGGTTCCAGTCCTCTGCAGTTCGTCTGTAACCAGAGCTTAATTGATTCACCGAGGTTTCTGTGGAACTCAATGTACAGCCGAGACAGACCCACCTCCTAAATAGGCCTTGGCAAGGGAGGAACAGGAGAGAAGCGGTCTGGGAGAGACACTGGCTGAAGGGTCAAGAGCATGGCTTCTGGGCCTGCTGGTGCCCCTCACTCGATGATGGCCTTGGGCCAGCTGGGTTCCCCTCAGCAACCACAAGGAGAGGTGGGATTGGATCAGGGCCTGCTAATTTGCAGCTCCCAGTCGCCTTCCAGGTGGCATACCTGGTTTTTCAAGAGCCTGGATGGTGTGCAAAAGTCAAGGAATTTCACAAGAAAATCCAGATTTCCAGCCTCTCGAAAAAATGAAACGATACGGCAACACTGAGCCCATATTTCCTGCAGGATAAACAGTGGGTGTAGCTACCCCAATAACTGAAGCAGGTGTTCTCTGGCTCCCACAGTTTTCACTACCCCTCCAGTATGTCACTTACATCACTGTCTTCTGTAGACATTTGACTTTTCAACACTTAAGTGAGATGATCTGTTCTGCCTCCTCTCACATTCTGGGAATTTATAGTTCACCTCCTACCAGGATACCCCAGGGAGTCCATGAAAATCAGCCCAGCGGAACAAAAGGACCAGAAACCTTCAGCACTGAGTCTTCCAACTTAGATGAGAGCTGAGCTGAGAGGTGGTGTAGACACTGAGTAAAAGAGGACTTTTGGGCCAGGCATGGGAGCTCATGCCTGTAATCCCAGCACTTTGGGAGGCAAAGGTAGGAAGATCACTTGAGCCCAGGAGTTTGAGAGCAGCCTGGGCAACATAGCAAGACCTTGCCTGTAAAAAAAAAAAAAAAAAATTAATTACCTAGGCATACTGGTGCACACCTGTAATCTCAGCTATAAGGGAGGCTGAGGAGAGAGGATCCCTTGAGCCTAAGGGTTCAAGGCTGCAGTGAGCCATGATCACACCACTGTACTTCAGCCTGGGTGAGAGAACAAGACCCTGTCTCTAAAAATAAAAAAAGTGAGCTCATCAGAAAGATACTTCTGGATGATATCTAGTGAGATACATCTAGTAAGATGTACACACACACCTTACATGTGTCAATTCATTTCATGCTCACAACTTCATGAAGTTGATATTATTATAAAGAAAGCAAAGCATCTGAGAGGTTAGTAACTTGCCTGATGCCAAACAGCAGACAAATAGCAAAGCTGGGATTTGACCTGAGTAGCCTGCCTTCAGGAACTCTGCTATTAACTTTTATGCTATAAGCTCCATGGATACTGTGGTAGCTTATGATCCATGAAGATCCAACATGGAGGGGTTGGGCTTGAGAATAGGAACACAGGGACTGTGTTTATTTCTCTCTGTTTCTTGACAACTCCTCCAATTTTCCCACTTATCTTTGTGTTGGCACCCACATGATGGAAAATGACCACCCAACTACTGCAGCCCCAGCTCAGCCCCATCTCCATATCTCAGTTAGTCTAAATTCTTAATACATTGGCCAGGTGTGGCTCATGCCTATAATCCTAGCATTTTGGAAGGCCAAGGTGGGAGAATCACCTGAGGTCAGGAGTTCGAGACCAGCCTGGCCAAAATGGTGAAACCCCATCTCTACCAAAAATACAAAAACATTAGCTGGGCATGGTAGTGTGCACCTGTAATCGCAGCTACTTGGGAGGCTGAGGTGGGAGGATCACTTGAGCCCAGGAGGCAGAGGTTGCAGTGAGCTGAGATCATGCCACTGCACTCCAGTCTGGGCGACAGAGCGAGACTGTCTCCAAAAACATAAAAAATAAAAATAATAAATAAAGTATTAATACATCTTCCAGCTTGCACCCTTTGCAGTTCCGGGACCATGCCCAGCCCAGTTGGCATAAGGGGCAGGTTCATGTGGTTGGCCAAGGCTAAGGGAGGCTGAACCCCTGGGCTGAGGGCTGTGCAGGAAACTCCCTGGCATCCCTGAGCAAAGATATGAATGGCATCCCTGGGTCTCCTCTTTCAGATCTGCCTTCATTCATGCTTCCAGACAAAGATGGTGGAGAAATGTGGGTGTGCCCAGTACAGCCAGCCTCTACCTCCTGCAGCCAACTACTGCAACTACCAGCAGCACCCCAACTGGAGTGAGTGAGACCCAGCCCCAGCCTCGCATGCCCCAGGACCAGGGTCAGCCTAGTCCTGGCAATAGGCACTCCTGGGACTCCACCCCTCTTGCCTTTTGCATGAGGGAGCTATTGGTTGAGAGCCATTAACTAGAGTTTTACTTCTGTTGTCAAGCCTGGCTTAAATTATGCTTTGCAACTGACCACCTTAGTCAACTCCAGGAGGTAGGAAAGGTGGATATTACCTTTTCACAGAATAGATGGCCAAGGCTTAGAGAGGCTAAGTGGCTTGCCCAAGGTCACACAGCCAGAAAGGAACAGAGCTGGATCCAAACCAAGGGTGGTCTGACCTTCAACTCACATCCTCAACCACCACTGCTTTCTGTTTCCCAACATCACAATGCAATATGTGTTTCCGGAGAGCCAGCGTTGGTAGAAAGTGGGAGGAGAAATCATTAAAATGAGACTGTGGGGCTGTCCTTGGTGACCCGGGGATGCCCAGGAAGGGTCCTGTGGCTCTAAAGCTCACGCTGCCCTCTCCCTTGTCCCTCAGTGTATTGTTACTACCAACTGCATCGAGCCTTTGTCCAGGAAGAGCTGGGCTGCCAGTCTGTGTGCAAGGAAGCCTGCAGGTATGTGGACCCCAAGGGGTGAGACGGGTGGCTGGGTTGGGTTGGGCCGCCTACACTCATGCTGTCCTCTCCTCCCTTAGCTTTAAGGAGTGGACACTAACCACAAGCCTGGCACAATGGCCATCTGTGGTTTCGGAGGTAAGTTCTTCTGCCCACCCTTCCCCACTCAAGCCCCAGCCTGGAGCCCCACTGACATTTTTGCTGTGTCCTCTGGCCTGGGACATGGTCCAAGGGGAAAAGAATTACCTTGCGGAGGCTGGGGGACAAGTTGGGGAGCCTGAGGCGGGAGGCTGGCCCTGGCCTCTCAGGCACCCTCAGGCCCACGCTTTCTCTCTCCATTGTAGAAGTGGTTGCTGCCTGTTCTCACTTGGGACCAAGGCCGGCAAATAAACAAAAAGCTCAACAAGTAAGTTTCCTCTACCCTGTTCCTCTGCCTCTGCCCGCCCAGCCCCCAGCCTTCTCACTTGCTTCTGTATGTGTATGGCCAAATCCTCTTTTTTTTTTTTTTTTTTGATGGAGTCTTACTCTGTCACCCAGGCTGGAGTGCAGTGGTGTGATCTCAGCTCACTGTAACTTCTGCCTCCTGGGTTTCAGCAATCCTCCTGCCTCAGCCTCCCAAGTAGCTGGGATTATAGGTGTGCAACATCACATCTGGCTAATTTTATATTTTTAGCAGAGATGGGGTTTCACCATATTGGCCAGGCTGCTCTCGAACTCCTGACCTCAAGTAATCCACCTCCCTCGGCCTTCCAAAGTGCTGGGATTACAGGAGTGAGCCACCAAGCCTGGCCCCCTCTCCTTTTCATTCACTCACTCATTCATTTCCTCAAAGTTGGGAGACAGTGAACTCACATCTGTGAATCATGCCATGTGAACTCACATTTCTCTAAGCCATCACTATCTCCCTCATGCCCACTGCTGGGCCTGCCTGCCGTGACAGCCAATCAGGCCAATCTGGCTTCCAACATTCATAGAGCACTGCCTAGGTGCCAGGTGCTGTGTGAGGTGCTGGGGGAACCAGGACAATCAAGCAGACATGGTCTCTGTCCCCTGAGGTACTTACACTCTAATGATAAAATAGACTTTGACCAAGCAATTGCAAACCATTAAACCAAGTGTTGCAAACTGGTGACTGATCCTTGGCCCAAATCTAGCCTCATGAAAGCAACCCATTATTTCCAGATTTTCCTGAAAGTTCAAAAGTTCTGGCAAGAACGACCCTCCACTGTTTTGTAGCACCGAACAGCTGAGTAATACTTGCTCCTTTGGAATGAGTCATGGTCCAGTTCACCATCGTCTTATCAAGAGGCAGTTTAGTGCAATGGTTAAGAGCATGGACTTTGAAGCTAGATCTAAATGAGCTGGAGTACTGGCTCAGCCAATTATTGACAGCGTAGTCTTGGACAAGTTCCTTAACCAGTCTGCATCTCAGTTTCCACATCTGTGAAATGAGGATGATGAAAATATACATACCTGCCTCATAGGGCTGTTGGTAGAATTCAATCAGTTAATTCACATAAAGTTCTTAAGACAGTGCTTGGCAACACAGGAAGTGCCCCACAAATGCTTGTTGCCATTGTGCCTATTATCATATTACCTCAACTACCCTGCTCATGTACATTACCTGTACATACTTGAGATTGCAATCAATCAATTACAAATGTCAATGTTTAATGAAGAACAGGGTACAATGGCAGTATGGCTGGGTCAACTGACTTAATCTGGAAGTTGGGGAGCAGTTCTTGAGTGAATGAATGACCTGAGGACCAGATCCAGGCTGGAGATATGCTCTGGGGTGTAGACAGAGCCCTTATGGGCCAGGTTCTAACATCCCCAAGGAGCTCAGTGACTTGGCCATGCTGCCAGCTTGGGTAGGAGGGAGACAGCCATGCTGAGGACTGGTGATCTGGTAGGATGCCAAGGCTCTTGATTCACCTGTTGGAATTTTGCAGGACAGACTTGGCCAAACTCTTGATATTCTACAAAGACCTGAACCAGAGATCCATCATGGAGAGCCCAGCCAACAGTGTGAGTAGAGTAGCTTCCTTCCAGGACCTGTCCTGGGCCTACAAATGTGAGCATCTGCCTGGCCTTGGGGAGCAGAGTCAGGGTAGGGGGTTCCAGCCTACTCTAGGAGGGCTGCTGTAGGCTAGCCAGGTCTCAGGTCAGAATGCACAGAGTAAGAGGAGACAGGAAGCCTGCCTGCTTCTTCCTCCCAGCCTGTGCAGGGTCAGGGCTGACCTGTGGCTCCCTTGGGAATCAGGGTTCCTGTGTGAGGCCAACTTGGGGGGAGGTTCCTCTTGATGGTGTGGCTTGGCCTCTCTTGCAGATTGAGATGCTTCTGTCCAACTTCGGTGGCCAGCTGGGCCTGTGGATGAGCTGCTCTGTTGTCTGCGTCATCGAGATCATCGAGGTCTTCTTCATCGACTTCTTCTCTATCATCGCCCGCCGCCAGTGGCAGAAAGCTAAGGAGTGGTGGGCCCGGAAGCAGGCCCCCCCATGTCCAGAAGCTCCCCGCAGCCCACAGGGCCAGGACAATCCAGCCCTGGATGTAGACGATGGCCTACCCACTTTCAACTCTGCTTTGCACCTGCCTCCAGCCTTAGGAACCCAAGTGCCGGGCACACCACCCCCCAAATACAATACCTTGCGCTTGGAGAGGGCCTTTTCCAACCAGCTCACAGATACCCAGATGCTGGATGAGCTCTGAGGCAGGGTTGAGAAGACAGATCTAGTCAGGACCACCAGCCATGGTCTAAGGACATGGACCGGGTGCCCCCAGACGTGCGCACAGGGGACCCTCTGCCCCACTCTGGGCTTTTCAGAGACTCTGACCAAAAAGCCTGCTTTAAACCGCAAGATGGGGCCTGGGCATGTGCAGGAGGACCCATCGGGTACTACGCAGCAACACTCACAACTGTCCAGGCTGAGATAAATCTCGGGACCTGAACTATTAGCACGTCACTAGAGACTGGGGGCTGAGGCAGTGGTGCTGGCCCAGGCGAAAGCCAGAGTGAGGACTGATGCAGCTCTGTATGGGTCTTGAGAGGGAAGGACTCTTCCAAAGCTCCAAAGCCGAGGGTTTCACCCACACTGCCAGCCTGGGTTGGGGCCCAAGGATGTGACCTTGATTGTCAAGGCTGGACAGCTCCTCCTGGATGCCAAAGATAGGAGAAAATGTCAGCCCTGAAGCTGGAGCCATTTGTGAATAAACTGTTCTTCGACATTGACACTGGAGAAAGGTGTCCTCCATGCCCTCGGGCAGCAGAGAACTGGCCCAGGGCCCTTGGAGTGTTGGTGGAGATCAGAGTGCCGTGGTGGAGGTCTGGGACTATGTTAGAGTGTCCTCACTTTGGGGCAGAGGTGGGCCCAGAAGATGGATCTGATTATCCAATTTTGTGGATGAAGAAATTGAGGCACAGAAAGATTAAGTTACTGGCCCAAGGTGACACAGTGAGGAGGTGGCAGAGCTAGGATTTGAACTCAGACAATCTGACTCCATGATTTTGCACCCAATTTGTGTCTGTGCCTTTTAAAGGATGAGGCCTATGTCACTTTGGGTGGGGACGGGGAGCATGGTGGGCCATGCTCTGGGCAGCTGTTCCAAGACAGAGCTGACCTCTCCATCACCAATGGCCTGTCCCTCACCGACAAGCCAACTGCCACAGATGACCCACTTCATACCACATTCACATCTTTCCACCTGAAATGGCTAACAGGTATTAAATCCTTGGTTGGTGTTTAAAACCAACCCAAGAACAGGGTGTTAGGTACTGTTTTAAGCACCTAGGTAGGGTAGCATAGGGGACTGCAAATGGTGTTCCGCAAAGCAAATCCTGTTTTTGACCATGAACTAAGAATTTTATTTTATTTTATTTTATTTTTTATTTTTTGTAGAAATAGGATCTCACTACGTTGCCCAGGCTGTTCTTGAACTCCTGGCCACAAATGATCTTCCCACCTCAGCCTCCCAAAATGCAGGGATTACAGGCACAAGCCACTGTGCCCAGCCAAGAATTTTTATTTTTGCTTTTAAATAGCAAAAGAAGAAGATTCTGTGACTCATGAAAATGATGTGAGATTTGAATTTGAGTGTCTATAAATAAAGTTTTATTGGTACACAGCCACATCCATTTGTTCAAGTTTTGTTTATGGCCATTCATGCACTACAGCAGCAGAGTTGAGTAACTACAACCCAGACCTGCAAAGCCAGCAAACCCTAAAATATTTTCCCTCTGGCCCTTTATGGAAAACTGTGCTGACCCTTGGATGAGCACATTCGATGGGTATGATTATCCCATTTCGTGGATGAAGAGACTGAGGCATAAAAGATTAAGTTACTTGCCCAAGGCGACATAGCTAGGAGGTTGCAGAGCTGGGATTTGACCCCAGACAGTCTGACACCAGAGCTGGTGCCTTTTATCACTCAATTATTTTGCAGCCAATCTGGTCTGTACCTTTTAAGAGTGAGTCTGATGTCATTTTGGGTGGGAAGAGGGAGAGGCTAAATACCCTGGCTCTAGGGCTAAAGGAAGTCCTTCATCCGTGGGTGGGGAAGGTCCACATTTCAGGACTAATCCCTTCATGAGAATGGCTGCTAGTAAGGGCAAGAGTCTTGGTAAAAGAGAGGGGCTGTAGGGACCCTGTCTGGACCTGGGCATCCCTGGTCCAACTCAATCCCAGGCCTGTGGCTAGAGTAAGCCTCTGCCCTATGTGGTGTTTCCACCAGACCTTATGGGGCAGGGCATTGCCAGGAGCCATGCCAGCCAGCAAGGAGGAGGTCATGGAGACCCCAGACTGGAGGGAGCTCCCCTGTGAAGTGGGCTCAGGAGCCAGGTCCATGCAGGTGAGGATTGGGCTACAGAGGCTGTGAGCCTGGCTCTCATCCACGCTGGGCTCTGGTGGCTGTAGCCGGTGCTGACAGGGAACTTGCAGCGGATACCTACCTGAGCAATGCACAGACAGGAGCTTCCTCCTCCTCCCCCATGGTGGGGGCAGGAGGTGCCCTCAGATTCGTGGAATTGGCCAGCCTCTGCCTGATGGAGGAACACTTCTAGTGAGGCTTGTCAAAGGCAAGGCCACGAGAATCCAAAGCCAACAGCTGCTCAACTCTCCCCAAGCACACGGGCGTGCACACCCAGCAAGCTCCAGCTGTCTCCATTCTTGTTTGGCTCTTGCAGTGCCCAGCATCGCCTTCCCTCCTTCTCCACTTCACCCTTCCAGGCCAGCTGCAAATGTCAGCACCTCTGTAAAGTTTTCCCTGACCCTCTTCCCTTGCCCCAAGATGTTGGAACTTCCACCATTATACAACTTTCACCCATATATATAAACATATATATATATAAACCCTGCCTGTTTCATATGTATATAATATGAAATAATATATGTATATATTATATATGTATAATATATTTATATAAATATTATATACATATGAAATAATATATGTATATATAATATATAATATATATTATAGATATTATATATATAATATATTATACATATTATATATATATATGAAACAGGCAGGGTCTTGCCTCTGTCACCCAGGCTGGAGCGCAGTGGCATGATCATAGCTCACTGCAGCCTTGACCTCCTGGGCTCAAGCAATCCTCCTGCCTCAGCCTCCTGAGTAGCTGGGATTACAGGTGCATGTCACTACCCATGGCTCATATTTAAATTTTTTATAGAGACAAGATCTCACTATGTTGCCCAGGCTGGTCTTGAACTCCTGGACTTCAAACAATCATAGCTCACTGCAGCCTCAACCTCCTGGGCTAAAGCAATCCTCCTGCCTCAGCTTCCCAGGTAGCTGTAACTACAGAAGCACACCATTATGTCTGGCTAATTTTTTTATTATTATTTTTTGTAGAGATGGGTTCCTGCTGTGTTGCCCAGGCTAGTCTCAAACTCCTGGACTCAAGCTATCTTCCTGCCTCAGCCTCCCAAAGTACTGAGATTACAGGATGAGCCATGGCGCCTGGCCCTGTATATAATTTTTTATCCACATCTGTCTCTATCATTAGACTGAGTTCTGCAAGGGCAGGATTGTGTCTTATCTCCTTGTCCCTAGATGGGGACAGGACAGAGTACAGTGTTGGCGTTTAGGAAAAGTTTGTGGCGTTTATAAAAACAGTGACAATACTAACAATGGCTAATATGCATTGAGCTCTTATGGTTTGCCAGGGATTCTGCTAAGCACTTCACACCCATCAGCATGTGTAATTCTAACAGCTCAGGAACTCATAAATAAAGAAATGGAGGCCGGATGTGGTGGCTTACGCCTGTAATCCCAGCACTTTGGGAGGCCAGGGCGGGCAGATTGCTTGAGCTCAGGAATTCGAGACCAGCCTGGGCAACATGGCAAAACCCCATCTCTACAAAAAATACAAAAAGATATCTGGGCATGATGGTGGCGCATGCCTGTATTCCCAGCAGCTACTCAGGACGCTGAGGCAGGAGGATGTCTTGAGCCCAGGAGGTTGAGGCTGCAATGAGCTGAGATTGTGCCACTGCACTCCAGCCTGGGGAACAGAGAGAGATCCTATCTCCAAAAATAAATAAATAATAAATAAAATAAGTGAGAGAAAAGAAAAGAAATGGAGTCACAAAGATTTCTCATGGCCACACTACTAGTAACTGCTGTGCCCAGGCTAGCAGGCAGAGCCAATGCGCTTAAGCACTGTGCAAACTGCCTTTCAGATAGAAGCTTTTCCCCAGAGGCTGTGTCCGCCCCTGAAGTTTTCTCCAGCCCTCTTTAGCTTCAGATCCAGCCTACTCAGCTGAGGGGCCTTCTTTTCCCAGGACAAAGTGAGGACGGAGTAGAACAACTTCATTCCCAGACCCCTTTCATAAGCAACTGCCACGGCCAGGAGTTACTGATTCCAAGGGACAACGACTCCATTTGTAAGTCACAGGAATGCCTGTTCTTAATGTACCCCTGGTCTTCTCAAATGGAGCCACCACCCTCACTAGTCCTCTGAGAGTCACTGAATCCCAGACCCTAGTGTTCTGCCACCCATGGACCACCTCCCTGATGAACAGAGGCACTGCAGACTCAGCCTATGCCCTGTGAACCTGCACAAGGGAAGATATTAGATAAACACGCCAATCTCTTCTGGGGTTAAAAACTCAGGAGAGAGGTCTGGGCTAGATGGAAACATGAACATCATCCAGTCAGGACAAAGCCAGGGGTGTGGATTAGGTCACCATGGAGGAGAAGTAGATCGGAAGAGGAGCAAAGGGTTCGGTGCTGTGGCTCACACCTGTAATCCCAGCACTTTGGGAGGCCAAGGCAGGAAGATTGCCTGAGCCCAGGAGTTAGGGGCTGCAGTGACCCATGAGTCTGTCACTGTACTCCAGCCTGGGCAACAGAACAAGATCTCCAACTCAAAAAAAAAAAAAAAGAAGAAGAGAAAAGAGTCAAAGATGGAGACTCCGAGACTCTGACGTTTAAGAAAGAGACTTAATAAGGACAAAAGGTGAAGTGACAAGAAGCTCCCCTCCTCTTCATGAATCTCCTTCTTCCAGCTCTCCTTCCTCCTTCCCTACTCCAGGCTATGCCAGGAGAATGTCTCTGAAGTGCAGACTGGACCACAGCACCTCCTGCTTAGACACTTCTTGGCAGTGCCCCATCTGCCCCATCACACCTTAGCCATGTTTCTCAAGTTGCAGGACTCACCCTATGGTGATAATTTTAGGCAGCACACAGGCTTATCTGCAACTCTGAATGGTTCCCTCTCTCTTCCTCCACTCATCCTCCACTCATTCACGCATTCCTTCAAGATCAGATGCAAATGTCACTCTCTCTATATGGTCTTCCCTTGCAAGTGGAGCAACAAATATCATTGACAAACAGAATAAGAAAGCTAGTCCATTTTCCAATGTGCAAAAACAAAGTTCCAGCCAGTGTGGTGGCTCATGCCTGAATCCTAGCACTTTGGGAGGCCAAGGCAGGAGGATTGCTTGGCCTAGGAGTTTGAAACCAGCCACAATACAGGGAGACTCTGTCTCTACAAAAAAATATACAAAAATTAGCTGAGTGTGGTGGTGTGTGCCTGTAGTCCCAGCTACTCAGGAGGCTGAGGTGGGAGGATGGCTTGAGCCAGGGAGGTCAAGGTCACAGTGAGCTGCGATTGAACCACTGCACTCCAGCCTGGGCAACAGAGCAAGACCCCATCTCGAAAATAAACCCCCAAAAAACAAAAAACAAAATCTCGGTTTGATGCTCACGAGTCTTCAATACTTTCTAAAACTGTTCGTCTCTTTTTTCTAACAAAGAGAGAGCTGCCTCAGAGCCTGTAGCTCTCTAGCTCTCTTGCTATCTAATTTGAACTTAACAGCATCAATTCTTCACTGCATTTGTTTTCTCAGTGGTCTTCTGCTTAATGTAACCAATGCTTAATGTAATCAATAGAAAAAAAAAGTCAATTGATTGACCGAGATTTGCCAAAAAAAAAAAAAAAGTGCAAGATCATGTACTATAGAAGAATGCATCCCCTTTAGTCACCAGTTTAACAATCACTTATTCATGCAACGAATGTTTATTGAGCACTGTATTCATTTCCTGTGGATGCTGTAACAAACTACCACAAATATAGTAGCTTAAAACCACAGAAATTTATTCTCTTACAGTTCTGGAGGCCAGAGCTCTGAAATGAATCTTATGGAGCTAAAATCAAGCTATCAGCAGGGCTGTGCTCCCTCCGGAGGCTCTAGGGGAAAATCTGTTTTTTTGCCTTTTCAAACTTCTAGAACTGCATCCCTTGGTTCCTGGCCCCTTCCTCCATCTTCAAAGCCAGCAGAGAAGCCTCTTACTTCAGTCATCACATTGACTTCTGTTGTTGCCAAATCTCCTTCCGTCTTCTTTTAATAAAAACACTTGTGATTACATTTAGGGAACACCCAGATAATTCAAGATATTTTCCACATCTAAAGATCCTTAACTTGGCTGGGCACAGTGGCTCACGCCTGTATTCCCAGCACTTTGGGAGGCCAAGGTAGGTGGATCGCTTGAGGTCAGGAGTTCGAGACCAGCCTGGCCAACATGGTGAAACCCTCTTTCTACTAAAAATACAAAAATTAACTAGGTGTGGTGGCGTGCCCCTGTAATCCCAGCTACTTGGGATGCTAGACAGGAGAATTGCTCGAACCCAGGAAGTGGAGGTAGTGAGCCAAGATCGCACCACTGCAGTCTGGGCAACAGAGCAAGACTCTGTCTCAAAAATAAATAAATAAATAAATAAATAAATAAATAAATAAATAAATAAAATAAGTGTATTCCCAGCAGAATATTATTCACCCATTAAAAAGAAATGAACTCCTAAAGGTAGGAAGGTGGGAGGGGGATGAGGAATGAAACACTACCTATTGGAGACAATGTACAGTGTTCAGGTGACAGCTACACTAGAAGCCCAGACTTCACTAATAATGCAATATATCCATATAACACAACTGCATTTGTATCCCTAAATCCATAAAAATAAAACAAAAAGTTTAAAAAGAATGAACTACTGACATATGAATGAACCCTGAAAACATCACTCTAAGTGAACAAAGCCAGCAGACGCAAAAGGTCATATATGGTCCCATTCCATTTATACGAAATACTCAGAATGGATAAATTCACAGACAGAAAGCAGATTACAGGGAGAAGAAATGGAGAGTGATTGCTTAATGGATATGGAGTCTCCTTTGCGGATAAGGAAAAAGCTTTGGAACTAGATAGAGGTGGTGGTTACATGGCATAATGTTGCTGAACTGTGCACTTAAAAGAGTTATGTGGCTGGGCGCGGTGGCTCACCTCTGTAATCCCAGCATTTTGGGAGGCCAAGGCGGGTGGATCAGCTGACATCAGGAGTTTGAGACCAGCCTGGTCAACAAGGTGAAACCCCGTCTCTACTAAAAATACAAAAAATTAGCCAGGCATGGTGGTAGATGCCTGTAATTTCAGCTACTCAGGAGACTGAGGCAGGAGAATGGCTTGAACCCAGGAGGCGGAGGTTGCAATGAGCTGAGATCATGCCACTGAACTCCACCCTGGGTACTAAGAGTGAAACTCCGTCTAAAAAAAAAAAAAGAGTTATGTGATTAAAAAAGTAAAAAATCCAAAAACTAAATTTATTTAAATGAAAAGAGAGCGAGTTGACCTAATGAAAAATAATAAGTGAAATTACAAAGAAAAGCAAGATGCACTGAGCATAGTTAGAAGAGCATAGTTCTGACTGAGCAAGTTAGAAGCGCAGAAACTTCTGGCCTGGGACTGGAGTAGTGGAGAAGAAAGTAGAAGTGACTAGAGGTACGCAGGGCATCTGGAAAACTGGGTAGCAAGGAGCTATTTCTCACCTTAAGTGGCAGTAGAAACCCAGATGTTTGCTTTGCTTTTTTTGTTTGTTTGTTTGTTTCACTCCAGGGTAGAGTGAGTACAGTGGCATGATCACAGCTCACTGCAGCCTTGACTTCCCAGACTCAGGTGATTCTCCCATCTCAGCCTCCCAATGGCTACAGTGAGTATGCTCATGCCACTGCACTCCAGCTTGGGTGACAAAGCAAAACCTTGTCTTAGAAAAAAAATCTTAGAAAAGAAAGAAAATGATGAGTGGGTGTTAACACAGGTGTTGCATGGATGCTCACAACACATCCTAAAAGCAACCTAGCATTCAAGGAAATGTCCCCAAGGTGCAAATATCTTTCTGGCTCTGTCGCCTCCTCCATGGAGGCATCCCCAAGAAATGATCGGCCTGGCATTCCCCAGGGTGGCTGCCCTGGGAATGTCCCCTCCAGGCCCACCTCTGGCTCACGCAGCCACCGCTACTTCCTAGGAAACGGAACTGTTCTGGCTCCTTCGCTCCCAAGGCAGGACAGGCCCAGGGTGGAGAAGGGGTCTGGATCAGCAGGATTCCTGAGACGTGTGCTCTAATTGCGGGCTGCAGACTGAAGGCGCCCCATTGTGCCCAGCTGCAAGCTGGAAGGAGTAGCAGGAGAAGGTGAAACAGAACTGATTGTTAAAACGCTCCTTCACCCTCCTCCAGGGACATTCCCAGTGGAATCTTCCCAGCCTCATCTGCTCATACCTCTGGCCAGATGGGCAGGTGTTTGTCTGACAAACTGTTGTTCAACAGCTCTCTTTGTTAAATGATTGCATGTACTCAGGGATCTGACAGTTGTCTTTTGTTCTTTTTTAACAACAACAACAATATTATTATTATTATTATTATTATTATTATTATTATTATTATTATTTGAGACAGGGTCTCACTCTGTCACCCAGGCTGGAGTGCAATGTCACCATCGTAGTTCACTGTAGCCCCAACCTCCCAGGCTCAATCCTTCCACCTCAGCCTCCCAAGTAGCTGGGACTACAAGCAAGCATATAGTCAGTAGCCACACCTGGCTAATTTTTGTATTTTTTGCAGAGATGGAGTCTTACCATGTTGTCCAGGCTGGTCTAGAACTCCTAGGCTCCATCTGCCTCAGCCTCCCAAAGTGCTGAGATTACAAGCATGAGCCTCCATGACTGGTAATAACATAATTAAAAATACATTTTTATTTGTAGTTATAGAAAAGTAGTAAGTATTGTGTTTGGAATCTTGTCTGTGAGTGGTAAAAGCCTAAATTACATTTGATTAAGAAAAAGTAAATACATATAGGCTCACATAATTGAAAAGTCCATGGGTCTCTGCTTCAGGTATGGCTGGATCCGGGAATTCAGAAGATGAGATCTGAACTCTAAGTTCTCTCTCTCATTTGTCTTCCCTTAGGTTAGCTCCATTCTCAGACACACTTGCCATACAGTGTCAAGATGGGTGCTAGAAACCCTAGACATGTGTACTATCTCTTAGCACTCCCCTCACCCAAAGAAAGAGAACTTCTGTCTTACAACTATTTCAAAACCCCAAATTATTGAATGGGCTTGCATTGGACATACTTAGGTCATGGGGCTTTTCTTGAACCAATCACTGTGGCCAAAGGAATGAAAATATTGTAGTTTGCCAGGCCTGGATTTTGTGTGTACTTCTGAATTGGGAGAGCAGCCCTCCCCCTAAAAGTCACACATTAAAAGAGGAGGGTAACGATTGATTGCCCAAGAGTCACCAGGGTTTAGCACAACAATAGATACCCCATTCCACACTATAGAAAATTGGGCATTTTCAGAAAAGCACAAAGAAGAAAATAAAGACCAGCCATTACTCCAGCAGTGACAGGCTTCCAGGAGATACCATCTGGGCTCTCTTTTCTTACATGGGGTAACTCAAGCCAGCTCAGAGGATTTTCCAACCCAGCAACATGAAAGAGATTCAAGTACAAACATGAGAAAAAGAAGAAAGGCAAAGGGAGTTTTGGCAAGACAGTGAGGCTGGCTATCTGTGGTTGCCTGCCAACCTTCTGCAGCCAGTCAGTCCCCAGATCCCTGCCAGCCTCAGAACACACTTCTGCCTCCCGAATACCTCCAGCCTCTGAATCATCTGACATTAACTTGTTCATCCATTTTCCTTCCATTCACATATCCATCCGTTCATCCATTCATCCGCTCACTCTTCCATTCACATATCCACCCATCCATCCATCCATCCACTCACTCATCCTTTCACATATCTGTTCATCTGTCCACTCATCCATCCATCCATTCACATATCAGTGCATCCATTTCTCCATCCATCCAGTCACATATCCATGCATCCATCCATTCATCTACTCACCCATCCATTCACGTATCTGTCCATCCATCCACTCATCCATCCATTCATTCACATATCCATCCATCCACTCATCCATCCACTCACTCATCCATTCACGTATCCATCTATCCATTCATCCATCCATCCATTCACATATCCATCCATCCATTCTACTACACACGTATCCTGTAATTATTTTTTACACTTGATCTTAGCCAAAAGGCCAAGAAGCAATCCATAATTATTTTTTAAGCCCTGCAGTCAGACTGCCTGGTTCAAATCCAAGTTCCAACACTTATTAGCTGTATGACTCTGGGCCAGTTTCTTAACCAGTCTCTGCCCCAGTTTTCTCATCCATAAAAGCAGGTGGAGGTGGGGATGGGTAATGACAGTTTTTACTGCCTAAGCTTATTTTGAGGATAAAGTGAGATAAGGTTGATTCTGAGCACTTGGCGAAGGGCCTGGCTCATGAAAGATCCTCAGCAGAATTTTTTAGTGTTGGGTTTTTGTTGTTGTTTTTATAACATTAGGTATTTACCATGCATCAGACATTAGTAAGGCCACCTACGGCAGCTGAATGGGCTAAGGTTGGGTAAGCACTGCCAACTACAGTTTTTTTCTTCTGCTGCCCTAGAGGCAGATGCTGTAAAGAACTTTTAGGACCACAGGGAAATGTCCTCTGGGATCTTCTGGTTTTTAAAGCTGCTATATCTTGAACTTTAACATAATAATAATAAGTGCAACTCAGGCTTTGTAACTCCTGAAGATCCTCGAGGGAGTTTTCTGGGGCCTGCTATTATTGACTTAAATTTTCTGGCTTAAGGCTGGGCACCTGAAAAATGACAAAATTGGACATCTAAGGAGCCCCCACGTTCGTGCAGATCTGGGGAGTGGGGCAGGCAAATGCCAGCCCACCCTCAATGGACAGTTTATGGAAATTGATGGCCTTACAGAATATCTTGGGAGTCAAGGGGATGTCCTCATCACATCCTCCCTTGGGGCAGAGATGTTGAAAAAGAAACGAGGATTTAGGAGGTCATTAGCTCCTTCTTTAAGTGGAAAACTGGATATGGCTTTCTGGACCATGGCTTGAGATCTTAGAATAATGTTCTTGACCTTGGCGAGTGATGGATGCAGCTCATGAAATAAGGAGAGATTATGATGGCCGTGGGCCAGCCAGCATGCACCAGGGTCTTTACACTGAGTATGAAAGGAGGGAGAGAAAAAGGACAGGATCAGAGCTTGGCATGGGGCCTGAGTCGAGGGTAAGCCAATGGCCGGAGGAGATCCCAGTGCAGTTAGGATCAGGGGTCAATCTGTGGTCAGGATCAGGGTTAAACCCGAATAAGGGCCAGGCTCAGTTCGTGTACAGGTCTCCAGTCCTGATGGTCCTCCCTCAATGTCAGGCTTTGTGTGGAGGCTGCAGTCTGCTACCTTGTCCACAGGCTTCCTCAAGGTGATCTTGACATTTTCCCAGGCTGTCTCTGCCACTTCCACTGCACTATTTACAGCCTTCCTCCTTTGAAACCCCCAGCACCAACATACCACTTCTTTCACCTGTGCCAACACCACCCACCATCACCCAGGACCGTTTACATCCCCCAAAGACTTCAGCCCCTGCTGCCCTGTTTGCTCCTTGCATTTACGCTTTTTTTTTTTTTTTTTTTTTGAGATGGAGTCTTGCTCTGTGACCCAGGTTGGAGTGCAGTGGCACCATAATAGCTCACTGAAGCCCCTGCTCCTTGGGCTCAAGCGATTCTCCTGCCTCAGCCTTCTGAGTAGCTGGGACTACAGGCATGGACCACCACGCCCGGCTAATTAAAAGAAAAAAAAATTTTTTAATTTTTTTGTAAAAATGAGTTCTCACTGTGTTGCCAGGCTGGTCTTGAACTACTGGCCTCAAGTGATCCTCCCGCCTTGGCCTCCCAAAGCTCTGGGATTATGGACCTGAGCCACGGCACCCAGCCTTATTTGTGCTTTTTCAGGTGTGGCAGACACCCCAGCTCACACTGGTTTTGGTAAAGAGTGGGGGAGGGGGTTATTGTGACTCACTTAAATGAACCATCTAGATGCCTCCAGCTTTAAGGGCAGATGGATGCAATGTTCAGTCATCAGGGTCCCATCCATCGCCCGCCTCCATTCCCCTGATCTCCTTGACTTTCTTCTGAGATCACTTCTCTCCACAGGGTGCGAAGACGGCCTCTGACAACCACTCACCCCTGACAACCACTCACCCTTCTAAGCCTCTACTGCTTTTCCAGCTCATTCATATCTAAGAAAACGAGATCCTCCTTCGGCCTGCATTCATATATCAAACCCAGCAAGGGATTCTGATTGGTCCTGTTTGGGTCACATGCCCAGCTTTGAACCAATCACAGCAGTCAGAGGATGACACTCTCATTGGCTATGTTTGAGTCACATGCCCATCCTGGATAAAGGTGCGTGTCACCCACACCATGTGGATTCCCCAAAGAACAGTGGCTGAGGAAACAAGCCTAAGTCCTCATCTTGAGCAAATTGTACTTGAATTCTGAATGACCCACTCAATCAGGAGACCTCACAATTCTTTGAGTTCCTCAACTCCAGTAACTTTCCTCTTCAGTCTTTGGTAGCCACACATTCCCAAAGCTACACCTTTGATATGAAATACCTCCCATCCCTCCACTTTTTTTTTTGTTTTGTTTTTGTTTTTGAGAGGGAGTTCGTCCTGTCGCCCAGGCTGGAGTGCAGTGGTGAGATCTCGGTTCACCACAACCTCCACCTCCAGGGTCCAAGGGATTTTCCTGCCTCAGCCTCCCGAGTAGCTGGGATTACAGGCTCCCTCTACCATGCCCGACTAATTTTTTTGTATTTTTAGTAGAGACGGGGTTCACCATGTTGGTCAGGTTGGTCTCGAACTCCTGACCTCAAGTGATCCACCCGCTTCGGCCTCCCAAAGTGTTGGGATTACAGGCGTGAGCCACTGCGCCCGGCCTCCTCCACTTTTCCTACTTTTGTTCTCTACCCTCTTTCTTGGCCCATTCGGAATCTCCAGACCCCCTCAGCCTTCCCTAAACTCCCAACTCATCCGCCGTCTCCATCTTCTTTCTATAGGAGACCTCATAGTCAAACACGTTAGCCATGCATTCAACACCTCTCTACCTTTTCACCCTTGCAACCCTGGAACGGTGCAAATGAGAGTTTCTCTCTTTCGGCTAGCGGGCTCATTAGCCCCGCTGGGGAAAATTGTGTAATTATACCAATTGATCAGTTACACATTTATGGTTATGGCAGTTACTTAGCATAATGCTTCTCAAACTTCGATCTGCATATGAACCGTTAGGGATCCAATTTAAAATGCAGACTCTGATCTATTAGGTCTGGAATGAGGTGTGCAGTTCTAACTGGCTCCCAGGTGAGGCAGAAGCTGCTGGTCATCAGCCTGGCGCTGGTGGCTCACGCCTGTAATCCCAACACTTTGGAAGGCCGAGGGAGATGAATCACCTGAGGTCAGGAGTTCTAGACCAGCCCGGCCAACATGGCGAAACCCGGTCTCTACTAACAATACAAAAATTAGCTGGGTGTGATGTTTGGCACCTGTAATCCCAGCTACTCGAGAGGCTGAGGCAGGAGAATTGCTTGAACCCTGGAGGCAGAGGTTGCAGTGAGTCAAGATCCTGACATTGCACTCCAGCCTGGGTGACAAGGGCGAAACTCCAACTCAAGCAAAAAAAAACCAAAATAAAAAAGGAAGCTACTGGTCCTCTGAGCACACTTTCAGTGGCCAGGGTTCAGCATTCCTTTACCTAAGTGTCCCTCAGACATTCCTCAAGAACCTGGGGTGCTTGTTAAATATGAAGATATCAGATCTCTTCCGTGGAATTTCTGACTCAATATATAGGGGTTGGAGGCCAAAAGGGCTCCTTAATTTTAACAATTTTGAAGTGACTTATCTCCTGGGATAATTGGAAAACAGTGTTCTTTCATGTAATTTGATTTGCATATCTCATTTTGGATTCCAGAACTTCTCTGCCATTCACAATCCCCACCCTTTGCTCATCCCCATAAGCCTCAGCAGGTGAGCTGGCCCTGACCTTCCAGAGAAAAGTAAGGTGTGTTGGCATGAGTGAAACTTCACTTATATCCCCTCTTATCTTTGTTCTTTGCCCTCCAACGTTGGAGAAGGGGGTGCCTCTTCTACCCTAGCCCATTCCCGTCCACTGTTCATCCCCCTGTTATCCCACAGCTCCCCTCCTATTCTTTTTTTTTTTTTTTTTTTTTTTTTGAGGGAGTCTCACTCTTGTTGCCCAGGCTGGAGTGCTGTGGCTCAACCTCAGCTCACTACAACCTCCACCTCCTGGGTTCAAGTGATTCTCCCGCCTCAACCTCCCAAGTAGCTGGGATTACAGGCGTGCACCACCATGCCCAGCTAATTTTTGTATTTTTAGTAGAGACTGGGTTTCACCATGTTGGCCAGGCTAGTCTCAAACTCCTGACCTCAGGGGATCCACCCACCTCACCCTCCCAAAGTTCTGGGATTACAGGCATGAGCCACCACACCCAGCCTGCTTGTGAGACATTTCTATGTCATAAACTTTTTTTTTTTTTAAGAGGTAGGATCTTGTTCTGTCGCCCAGGCTGGAATGTGGTGGTGTGACCTTGGCTCGCTGCAGTCTTGAACTCCTGGGCTGAAGCAATCCTCAGCCTCCAGAGTAGTTGGGACCACAAGTGTGTGCCACCACACCCAGTTAAGTAAACTTATTTTAAAAACAACTTTTTTTTTTTTTTTTTGGTGATGGAGTTTCGCTCTTGTCACCCAAGCTGTAGTGCTATGGTGTGATCTCAGCTCAATGCAACCTCTGTCTCCCAGGTTCAAGCCATTCTCCTGCCTCAGCCTCCTGAATAGCTGGGATTACAGACGTGCACCACCACGCCTGGCTAATTCCGTATTTTTATTAGTAGAGACAGGGTTTCACCATGTTGGCCAGGCTGGTCTCGAACTCCTGACCTCAAGTGACCTGCCTGCCTCAGCCTCCCGAAGTGCTGGGATCACAGGCGTGAACCACTGTGTCCGGCTAAAAACTTTTCTTAAAAGGCTTTTTGGGCCAGGCTCAGTGGCTAACACCTGTAATCTCAACACTTTGGGAGACCGAATCAGGAGGATGGCTTGTGCCCAGGAGCTCCAGGCCAGCCCTGGCAACGTAGCAAGACCCTGTCTCTACAAAAAATAAACAAAAATTAGCTGGGCATGGTGGTGTGTACCTGTAGTCCCAGCTACTTGGGAGGCTGAGGTGGGAGGATCACTTGACCTGCGAGGTTGAGGCTGCAATGAACGGTGATTGTGTTACTGCACTCCAGCCTGGACGAGAGAACAAGACCCAATTTCCTTAAAACAAACAAACAAAAAAGGCTTTTTGCTTTAAATCAGTTTAGCTCTATGGATGAATTGCAAAAATAGTATGGACAGTTTCCGTATACCCTTTACCCAGTTTCTCCTGATGTTACTGTGGCTTAAAGAGCCATGGGACGTCTGTCAAAACTAAGAAATAAATGTTGGTACAAAACTTTAAACTGAACTATAGACTTTATTCAGTTTCACCAGTTTTCCCACTAATGTCCAAAAAGTGTGTGTTTTAAATTATACAATACCTTCATTCATCATTCTTTTAAAAATTAGAAAATACAAATATAAAAGAGAAAAAACCCACAATCACCAAAAACCACGATCCAGGCACAACTATAGGTGACATTTTGCTTTTCTCTTGCAGTGTTTACCCATGTAAATATGTATATATATATATCTTTTTTACAAAAATATGCTCACCCTGTCCTACAATCTGCTTTTCCCACTAAACTGTGTATTATAAATGGCCTTTCATGTTGGCAATTATAGCTCAAGATCATAATTTTTATCATATAAACACTTTTATTTTAACTTTTTGATAGGTAGTAGATTCACATGGTTCAACATACAAAAGGTAGAAAAGAATATTTAGCAAAAATCTCCCTCCCATCCCCATTTCCCACTCACCAATCCTTTCCTCCACCACACGATTGTGTAGATCAAAACAGGTTAAAGCTGACAGCAAATTCTGGGATGAACAAACCATTATTTCACTCAGCCAATCCTCTATTGCTGGATACATAGGTTGTTTCTATAGGTTTATGTTATAAATGACACTTTGATTCACCACTGCCTTTGCCAAACTATTTCCTTAGGATAAATTCCTACTGGAGCAGCCAGGTCAAAAAATTTACACTTTTTTGGGGATTTTTGTTGTTGTTGTTGCTGTTTTTTGAGACAGGGTCTCACTCTGCTGCGCAGGCCGGAATGCAGTGGCGAGATCTTGTCTCACTGCAACCTCTGCCTCCCAGGCTCAAGTGATTCTCGTGCCTCAGCCTCCCGAGTAGCTGGGATTACAGATGTGGGACACCACACCCAGCTAATTTTTGTATTTTTAGTAGAGATGGGGTTTCGCCATGTTGCCCAGGCTGGTCTTAAACTCCTGGCCTCAAGTGATCCTCCCACCTAGGCCTCCCAAGTTACTGGGATTACAGGCGTGAGCCACCACGCCCGGCCTAGAGCTTACACTTTGAGAAGAGAGAGTCCTTTTATTTCAAATTGCTTTCTGCAAAGGTTACACACCACTTTCCTACACCAAGGGCTGCCCACACTATCAGACTGTACCAAGCAGATAAGTCACAGTGTTGTCCTTTTAATCTGCATTTCTTTTGTAACCAGAGAGGTTGGGTCATGTTTATTCCATTATCTATGAACAGACAAATTTCTTGGAAGTTGATCTCAGATGGCTACCTCCCCTTATTCACCCCATATTGACTCTTTTACTCCTTACATTTTGGGATCCACTCCATCCCTCCCCGACCAAGATGCCCCAGCAAAAGAGCCACAAAAGCATCCAACCAAATGGGCCCTTCCCAGCCTCATCCTGTTTAATTTCCCTGCCACCAAACATTAGAGACCAGGCCATGCCTCTGTCCCTGAGCCTTTTAGGCCAGGCCATCCTTCTAAAAAAAATGTATAGTTGTTAGACGAAGCCTGTTGTTTTGTTTTGTTTTGTTTTGTTTTGTTTTGTTTTGTTTTGTTTTAAGATGGAGTCTCACTCTGTAGCCCAGGCTGGTGTGCAGTGGTGTGATCTCAGCTCACTGCAATCTCCACCTCCTGGGTTCAAGTGATTCTCCTGCCTCAGCCTCCCAAGTAGCTGGGATTATAGGCACGTGCCACCACACCTGGCTAATTTTTGTATTCATAGTAGAGACAGGGTTTCACCATGCTGGCCAGGCTGGTCTCGAACCCCTGACTTCAGGTTATACACCAGCCTCGGCCTCCCAGAGTGCTAGGATTATAGGCATGGGCCACTGTGCCTGGCCCAAATTCACAATTTCTTTAATCTAATTTGAGTTTTGACAATATACAGTCATGGAACCACCACCACTACCATAATATAGAATATTTCACTCCCCCTAAAGTTCCCTTGCACCTCTTTGCTCTCAAGCCCTCCCTACTCCTACTCCCTAGCAACCACTAATCCACTTCTTATCACTATGATTTTGCCTTTTCTAGAATTTTCTATAAATGGAACTGTAACAGTCACGAATCTGTATGAGTGCAGCAACCTCAATTCTTGCCTCCTCGGAAGAAAGAAATCATCCAAGGGACATAAGGTAGAGTGAGAGACCAAGGCAATTTTTAGAGCAGGAGGGTAAGTTTATTATCAAGCTTTACAGCAGGAACAAAAGCAAGGAAAGTACACTTGGAAGAGGGCCAAGCAGGCGACTTGAGAGAGGTCAAGTGCATGGTTGGACCTTTTGACTTAGGGTTTTATATGTCGGCATACTTCCAGGGTCTTGTATCTGTTCCCTGATTCTTCTGTTGGGGTGGGCTGTCTGCATGTACAGTGACCTGCCAGCGCTTGGGAGGGGCTGCATGCATACTGTGTTTACTGGAGTTGTACATATGCCTACTTGAGGCATTCTTCCCTTACCGGCCGAATGTTCCTAGAAGGCCATGTATCAGTTAAACTCTGCCATTTTGCCTGTTAACGAGCAAGCTTGAGCCCACTCGCTCAACTCCCAAGAGCTTATTGGGAAGATGCTCTTCACTAGTTTCAGGTTTTTCTATCTATTGGTAGACTGTCTTTCCCTGGCCCTGGCTGTGACCAATTATTATTTTAGAGAACAGCTTAACAGCTGCCTGACCGTCACCTGATTGTTGCCTGACAGTCCTGATCTGTGGATCGGGGGGAGCCCTCTCCTGCCCTGCTCATGTCTGCCTACCTACTGTAACAGAAGCATACAGTATTTGGATGTTGTGGGTTTTTTTGTTTTGTTTTATTTTGTTTTGTTTTTTGAGACAGGGTCTCGCTCTGTTGCCCAGGCTGGAGTGCAGTGACAGGATCTTGGCTCACTGCAACCTCCACCTCCCGGGTTCAAGCAATTCTACCTCAGCCTCCCAAGTAGCTGGGATTACAGGTGCATGCCACCACGCCCTGCTAATTTTTTGTATTTTTAGTAGAGATGGGGTTTTGCCATGTTTGCCAGACGGGTCTCGAACACCTGACCTCAAGTGATCCACCTACCTCAGCCTCCCAAAGTGCTGAGATTACAGGAGTGAGCCACCGTGCCCAGCCAAGGTTTCTGTTTCTGGATTCTCTCACTTAGTATAATGTAAATGTTTTCATTTAGCATAATTCATCAATGTTGTTCCGAGTATCAATAGTTCATTTCTTTTTATATCATTGTATGGATATACCAGTTTGGCTATCCATTTTCAGGTTGATGAACTTTGGGGTGGTTTCAAGTTTTGGGCTATTTTGAAGGAAGCTGTTAAGAACATTCAAGTACATAGGTTTTTATTCCTCTTGGGTCAATTCCTAGGACTGAAATTACAGGTCACTGTGAAGGTGCAGTGGGTGCATGTTTCACTTGATAAGAAACTGCCATCTTGTTTTCCAAAGTGGTCATAGCATTTTACATTCCCGCCAGCAGCACATGAAAATTCCAGCTGCTCCACATCTTCACCAGCACTTGGTATTGTCAGGCTTTATCATTTTAGCCACACGAATAAGTATGAGGTGGTATCTCACTGTGGCCTGAATATGCATTTCCCTAATGATGATGTTGAGCATCTTTTCCACGTGTTTATTTGCTACTCGTATATCTTCTTTGATTAGAATTTTTAATTAAAATAAAATGAGGTAGGCCAGGTGCAGTGGCTTATACCTATAATCCCAGCACTTTGGGAGGCTGAGGTGGGAGGATTGCCTGAGGCCAGGAGTTTGTGACCAGCCTGGGCAATGTAGCAAAATCTCATCTCAACTAAAAAAAAAAAAAATTAGGTAGGCCAGGGGCTGTGGCTTATGCCTGTAATCCCAACACTTTGGGAGGCCAAGGCAGGAGCATTACTTGAGCCCAGGAGTTTGTGACCAGCCTGGGCGACATAGCAAAACCCTGTCTTACAAGAAATTAAAAATTAGCCAGGCATGACGACAGGTGCCTGTAGTCCCAGCTACTCAGGAGGCGGGAGGATCGCTTGAGGTCAGGAGATGGAGGAGGCTGCAGTGAGGTATCGTCATGCCGCTGTGCTCCAGTCTGGGTGACACAGACCTTGTCTAAAAAAAAAAAAAAAGAAAAGAAAAGAAAAGAAAAAAATAGGTTAACATAGTCCCATGGTTTTAAAATATTCAAAAATATAAAAGGGAGAAGTAAACTCCTTCCTTTCCCTGATAACCCTCTGAGGGCGACAGCTGAGGAAACTGAGGAACAGGCAACTTTTCCCAGGTTACACAGCTAGAAAGTGGTGGAGCTGGGATTTAAGCCAAGGCAGTCTGGCTCCAAAAATGGATAAGACCCTTATCCATTTTTACATAAATGGTAGTACACCATGGTCCATCCTGTTACTGACTTTTTCACTTCAAATGTCTTAGGTATTGGCCTGGCAGTGGCTATAATCCCAGCACTTTGGGAGGCTGAGGTGGAGGGATCACTTGAGCACAGGGGTTTGAGACCAGCCTGAGCAACATAGCAAGATCTCATCTCTACAAATACAAAAATATTAGCCAGGTGTGGTGCCACACACCTGTAGTCACAGCTACTAGGGAGGTGGAAACGAGAGGATGGCTTGAACCCGGGAGGTCGAGGCTGCAGTGAGCTGACATTGTGCCACTGCACTCCAGCCTGGGTGACAGAGTAAGACTCTATCTCAACAACAAAAATCTTAGGTATTTTTCCATATCGGTTCTTATTGATTGACCTTATTTGTTTTGACAATCCCATATGACAGCCACTGAAATGGTGTGCCATAACTTATTTGGCAAGTCCACTATTGACAGACATTTAAATTCTTTCCAACCCTTTGCTACAACAAATAATGCTGGAGAGAATATCCTTGTGCAAACCTCCCTCTACGCATGTGTACGTATATCTGTCCAATAGATTCCTGGAAGGAGAATTACGAGGCCAAAGGGTGTGTGTCTTCACTATTTTAGATTACCTATTTCCCCACATCCTCTTCAACAACACAGTGTTAAACTTCACCATTCTTGCCAATTGGATAGCTTAAAAAAAAAAAAAAAGCCCTTAGGAGTTGAGAATTTGTGTCCACAAAAAAAACCTGCACACAGATATTTATTTACAGCAACTTTATTCATAATTGCCCAAACTTGGAAGCAACCAAGATGCCCTTCAGTAGGTGAATGGATAAACTGCTACATCCAGATAACAGAATATTATTCATCACTAAAAAGGAATGAGCTATCAAGCCATGAAAAGGAAACAAGGAAACATAAACACATATTACTAAATGAAAAAGACCAACCAGAAGAGGCTACATGCTATATGATTTTAACTATACGACATTCTGGAAAAGGCAAACTTGTAGAGACATGAAAAAGATCAGTGGTTGCCAGGGGATAGTGGGGAGGAAGTGATGAATACACTGAGCACAGAGAATTTTTAGGGCAGTGAAGTTACTCCATTATGATACTATAATGATGGACACGTCATTAAACATTTATTTATTATTTATTTATTTATTTATTTATTTATTTATTTATTTATTTATTTATTTATTTTGAGAAGGAGTCTTGCTCTGAAACCCAGGCTGGAGTGCAATGGTGTGATCTTGACTCACTGCAACCTCAGCCTCCCGGGTTCAAGCAATTCTCCTGTCTCAGCCTTCCAAGTAACTGGGACTACAGGCACACGCCACCATACCTGACTAATTTTTGTATTTTTAGTAGAGACAGGGCTTCACCATATTGGTCAGGCTGGTCTTGAACTCCTGACCTCGTGATCCACCCACCTCAGCCGCCCAAAGTACTGGGATTACAGGTGTGAGCCACCATGCCAGGCTGTCATTATACATTTGACCAAACCCACAGAATGTGCAACACCAAGAGTGAACCCTAATATAAACTATGGACTTGGTTGATCATGACATGTCAATGTAGGTCCATCAACTGCAACTAATGTACCACTCTGGTGGGGGATGCTGATAGCGGGGAAGGCTATGCATGCAGGAGGAGAGGGATGGGAAATATTTGTATTAATACTTTCCTCTCCATTTTGCTGTGAACCTAAAACTGCTCTAAAAAAATGAAACCTCAAGTGGTTGTTTTGGGGGGTAAAATTAAAAAAAAAAACAAGAAAAACAAAACCTTTAAAAAAATGGTACCACTTCATTGTTTGATCATGTATTTCTTCCATTATGAGTGAGGTTGAGTATGTTTTATGTGTTTAAAATTTAATTGCGTTTCTTTTCCAGTGAATTAAAGGTCTCCTTCAGATGTCTAGTGGTAGAGCATCTAGCCCCTGGCTTTTGTCTTCCTTCTCTGATTTTTTTCTCTTCCTTCTTTCCTTCCCTCCTTCCTTCCCTCCTTCCTTCCTTCCTTCCCTCTCTCTCTTCCTCCTTCCTGCTTTCTTTCTTTCTCTTTTCCTTCTTTCCTTCTTTCCCTCTTTCCTTCTTTCCTTCCTTCCTTCTTTCTTCTTTCTTTCTTTTTTCTTTCTCTTTCTCTCTTCCTTCCTTCTTTCATTCCTTCCTTCCTTTCTTCTTTTCTTTTCCTTCATTCCTTCCTTCTTCCTTTTCCTTCCTTCCTTCCTTCTTTCCTTCTTTCCTTCCTTCCTTCCTCCCTCCTTTCCTTCCCTTCCCTTCTCCTTCCTTCCTTCCTTCCTTCCTTCCTTCCTTCCTTCCTTCCTTCCTCTCTCTCTCTCTCTCTCTTTCTTTCTTACAGGATCTTGCTCTGTTGCCCGGGCTGGAGTGCAGTGGTGTGATCATCACAGCTTACTGCAGCCTCAACCTCCTGGGCTCAAGCTGTCTTCCTACCTCAGCCTCCCAAGTAGCTGGGGCCACAGGAGTGTGCCATGACACCTAGCTAATTTTTGTATTTTTGGTAGATAGTGTTTCACCATGTTGCCTAGGCTGGTCTTAGACTCCTAGGCTCAAGCAATCCTCCTGCCTCAGCCTCCCAAAGTGCTGGGATCACAGGCGTGAGCCACTGCACCTGGCCTTTCATGGCTTCTTTTGCTGATTTCTCTTCTTTTGCTTTCCCTCCCCAAATAACAATTCTTCATGCTTTTCTTTTTAGTTCTCTTCTCATTCTACTTTATACTTCTGGGCTATCTTGTCCCTACCTACAACTGCCATTGTCCCCTCCTTATTTACAATTCTAATTCTACATCTTCATATGACTCTATACGAAGCTCCAGCTCCACATTTTCAATTATCTTCTAGACATTTCTACCTCAACACCCCTCAAGCACCTTTAAAAAGTCTCTATGTTCAAAACTAGACTGAGTTTCTTGCCTCTCCAAATCCGTTCATCCTCCCAAAACGTCAACTGGCAGCATCTCCATCTACCCTGTTTGTCAGGCAAAAAACCTACAAGTTAGCCCCCTCACTCTCATCCAGTCAAAGGAAAAAAACACACACACACACAAAAGTCAGCCCTCACCCCAAATCCAGTCACCAAGCCTTACATGTTGGACAGGCTTCAAAAGAGAGTTGGTCTAATGGATTGGACAAGAACCGTAATTTAGACACCTCGATTTTTGCACAAAAGCCTCAAAGAGCCCATCAGCAGCTCTTTTAAACCTTCTCTGGTCTACATTCCTCTCCGCTTAGTCCCAGGATAACTTTTTTATAGCTAAATGTGCTTTTCGATGATATCTGGGTAACTCATTTTATCTTAGGATGTTTCACTGTGATTAGGTAACGACTGGCTAGTGCTGCGATTCCTGGCCTTCTCACATAGGTGATGGCAGCTTTAGGCCTCATTTATAGAGATGTAGCATGTTAGGGGAAACCCAGCTGTTCTGTGCTGCAACCCAGTCCAGGAGAAGTCTGGGTAGGTTGGCTGGGCACGGTGGCTCACGCCTGTAATCCCAGCACTTTGGGAGGCCAAGGCAGATAATCACTTGAGGTCAGGAGTTCAAGACCAGCCTGGCCAACATGGTGAAATGCTGTCTCTACCAAAAACACAAAAATTAGCCGGCATGGTGGCAGACAACTGTAATCCCAGCTGCTCAGGAGGCTGAGGCAGGAGAATCACTTGAACCTGGGAGGTGGAAGTGCAGTGAGCAGAGATTGCGCCACTGCACTCCAGCCTGGGCGACAGAGCGAGACTCTGTCTCAAAAATAAATAAATAAAATAAATAAAAGTAAAAAAATAAGAAGAAGTCTGGGTAGGTGCTGGCCCAGGACCTACTGGCTACTGGCTGGCACAACCAGAAGCTCTAAGATGTAGTGGAAGATGTACATCTAAAAGGAAGCAAAACTTTGCTCCTCTCATCACCTTTAGATGCACTGCAAATAATTCCCAGATATTAGTCCCGTTTTCACATTGCTAATAAAGACATACCCAAGGCTGGGTGATTTATAAAGGAAAGAGGTTTAATTCACTCACAGTTCAGCATAGCTGAGGAGGCTTTGGGAAACTTACAATCATTCATGGTGGATGGGGAAGCAATCACAGGGCAGCAGCAAGGAGAAGTGCCAAGCCAAAGGGGAAAAAGCCCCTTATAAAACCATCAGATCTCATGAGAACTCACTATCGTGAGAACAGCAGCATGGGGATAACTTCCCCCATGATTCAATTACCTCCCACCAGGTCCCTCCCACGACACGTGAGGATTATGGGAACTACAGTTCAAGATGAGATTTGGGTGGGGACACAGCCAAACCGTATCAACCAGCAATACTACAGGATAATAATAATTCCCATTTGTTAAACTTTTACCCTATGCCAAACAGCAGGCTCATGTGCTACACACATAATCTCATTTAATTACCACAATGTGCAACAGAGCAACACTCTGTCTCAAAAACTAATAATTATTATTATTATCACATACTAACAATAATATTATTATTAGATGATGATTATTATTATTATTGTATTATTATCACAATGACCCTATGAGGTAGGTACTAGTCGTATCTCCATTTTAAAGAAAAGGAAACTGAGGCTCTAAGAACTTTTTGTTTTTGGAAACAGGGTCTTGCTCTGTTGTCCAGGCTGGAGTGCAGTGGTGTAATCACAACCCACTGCAGCCTCAACCTCTCGGGCTCAAGTGACCCTCCTACCTCAGCCTCTCGAGTAGCTGGGACCACAGGCACACACCACCATGCCTCGCTAATTTTTGTATTTTTTGCAGAGATGGGGTTTTACCATGTTTCCCAGGCTAGTGTCAGACTCCTGAGCTCAAGTAATCTGCCTGCCTTGGCCTTGCAAAGTGCTGGGATTACAGGTGTGAGCCACCACGCCTGGCCTTCTGAGAACTTTTGTGTAACCTTCTTGAGTCTCCCAGGCTGACTGCAAAGTTTATAGGCATAAACACTTCACTGCATTCCAGAATAATGGTTCACTGCTGCAAAACTCTAGCCATGGAGGTCTCAGCCTCCATGGAAACAGACACACTGTTTTCCTTTGGCTCTCTGAGATTTCTTAGCACAACATCAGAGGGTCTGCCCAACGACCAGCCCTGGCTCACTCTTTGCACGATGGTCCCTGTCAGGCAGTTCCCACTGCAGGCCAACCCCAGGGCACCAGCCCAGGTTGGCAGGTCTCAGCTCCCTCCACCTATGACTCTCTTGCTCCCTGGGTCTGCAGTGAAGCCCCACCCACTGCTATTCCAGCATTCTTCCTGCTAACCCAGCCACCATCTCAGGCCTGGTTCCCTGAAGCTGGCCATAAATCCTTCCAGTGAATATTAACTACATAATCTGTGACAGGCACTGGGCAGGAGAGAAAAACAGTGTTAGTACTGTGCCTCACATATACTTGGCTCCGTTTTTGAATGAATGAATGAGCAGTGTCCTTGCTCTGTAGACTACAATCTACAGGGGAAGACAGAGTTTGAATTCCAGAAGATGAGCTCTATGACTGGCAGAATATGAGAAATTCTAAGAGCACAGCGTAGGTTGTCTACTTGGGGAAACTTCCAGGGCCATTTCCTGGAGGAAGTAGAGTTTAAGCTGAGACCTGAGGCATGACTTGGTTGGCCAAGTGAAGGAGGTTAAGGGAAGGGGAAAACTAGATTTATCAAAAGAGAAAAAAACCTCTGCCCCACAGATGGAAAATAGGGAAGGGTGCCCTTTAGACCAGTCCAGAAACATTTAGGAATTTCTGCAAGATACACTGAGTTTAAACCAGGTTGAAAGTAGACCTGCCAAACCATGGTCTATTCCAAGCAAGAGAAAAGCCTATTCAAGTTGGAGGTAGAAGGAACCAAACATTCATTATGATCCCTGCCGGTTTCAAGGGGATAACAGTGGACCATGGGTGCAGTTTATAAGGAAGCAAAGCTTAAGCCTGCTAAAGTATCCACCAATGCCACTTCACACCCGGAGATGTGCTCAATTAAGCAGGTTCACCCCCAAGCACAGCCCCCTGATAAGGCCAGCTGAGCTTGTTAAAGAAGGTGTTGTTTCTTCAGTTAAAACTGACTGCTAAAACAAATGTGGACACACAAAAAGACATCTGACACAAAGGAGAGATACACGGCCACATCTGCCCTGGGCGGACACTTCCCCACTAGTGCCACAAATTGCTGACTCTTTACTAAGGCAAAGTAAAGGTATAGTAAATAGAAACTTTCCCCTTCTCTCTTTGTCTAGGCCAAAAATATTTAGACAGACCGTTTAACCCATCTTAACACTCAGTGTTGAACAAACAAAGACCTCCTTCTGTAAAAATGAGCAAATAGAGAATAATGACAGAACACGTACAAAGATCTAGCAGGTCAAAAGGATATTGACATGAGGAATTAGAGCAAATGTTCCTGGATATCTCACCCTTGCTGCCCAGAGGCCAAAATTTAAAAGAAAAAAAATGGCTACTTTGTAATATTCACAAGATTAGAGGCTATTGACTCTCTAAAGCAATTCCTAGAAAATAATCCTAGAACATGAAAGTATTCTACAGATAAAAATATATCTATATATATCCATATATCTATGGAGTCTAAAAAGACAACAGAGGTACCTAACAGAAGATTGGATGTTGCATGAAATTAAGTCAGTGAGTCTGAAGAAATTATTTAAAAATTCTTCTATGCCTGGATCAGTAGCTCATGCCTGTAATCCTAGCAGTTTGGAAGGCTAAGGTGGGAGGATCACTTGAGAATAGGAGCTTGAGACTACCCTGGACAACATAGTGAGACCCTGTCTTTACAAAAATTTAAAAAATATAAATTAACTGAACATGGTGGTGCATGCCTGTAGTCCTAGCTACACAAGAGGTTGAGGTGGGAGGATTGCTTGAGCCCAAGAGCCCAAGACTGCAGCGAGCTATGATCACGCCACTGCACTCCAGCCTGGGTGATAGAGTAAGACCCTATCTCTAAAAAAAAAAAAAAAAAAAAAAAAAAGAAGAAGAAACAAGAAAAAAATTATTCTAAAACTCAGATAATGAATGAGAAATAAAAAATATTAGCAGATTGGAGAAGACATTCAAGGGATGGATGTGTGTATAATTGTTTCCCTAAAAGAATAGAACAGGAGCATTAGAGATTTATTGACAAGAATTGGCTCACATGATTTTGGAAGCTGAGAAGTCTTATGATGTGTGTCTGCAAACTGGAGACCCAGGAAAGCTAATGGTGTAGTTCCAGTTTGAATTCCAGAAGAAGAACCAATGGTTTAAGTTCCAGTCCAAGCCTGAAGGCCTGAGAACCAGGAGCACCAACCGTGTAAGTCCCAATCCAAAGGCAGGAGAAGACCAATGTTCTAGCTCAAACAGTCAGGCAGAGAGATCACATTTTCCCTTCCTCCACCTTTTTGTTCTATTCAGGGCTTCAATAGATTAGATGATGCCCCATCCACAGTGGTGGGGCAGTGAGAAATCTACTATGCCGAGTCCATCAATTCAAATGCTAATCTCATTGGGAAACATCCTCCCAGATACACCCAAAAATAATGTCTAGCCAAATTTCTGGGCACTCCATGGTCAAGTCAAGGTTATAAATAAAGCGAACTATCACACACAGTCCAACATTTCCACAATATCCTATTGGTTACACAGACTGGCCCTATTCATTGCAGGAGAGGATTATACGATGGCATAAATAACAGGACCAGGAATCACTGAGGATCATCTTGAAGGCTGATTAGCACAAACCCAGACTTAGACTGAACCCTAAACCCAATGCTATGCCTAACCCCTGAAACCTCAATCTAAGTGGGAAATGAAATGTGGTGTGTGTGTGTGTATGTGTGTGCATGCGCATGTGTGTGGTGAGGTGCACTGGGACATGGTGCTGGGAAAGGAACTGAAGGCCAAATAATGAGCAACTTGAAAGTCAGACTAATGCATGTGAGTCTGATTCTCCAGACAGCTGGTGTCATTGAAGGTTTCTGAGCATGGGAGCAATATGACAATATTGGTTTCAAACCCACAATCTATGAGCAGTGTGGCACATAACAGATGAAGGAAGACAGTGATAGCAGAGGATCAGTTAGTTACTGCAATGATCCAAGCAAGAGTTTATGAGGGTCTGAACTAGATCAGTGACAGTAGGAGTGGAGAGGCAGTACAAGTGAGAGCCAAACAAAGCCAAAGTCAAAACCAAGTGTTGGCCAAGTGCAGTGGCTTATGCTTATAATCTCAGCACTTTAGGAAGCTGAGTCAGAAGGATAATTTGAGGCCAGGAGTTTGAGACCAGCCTGGGCAACATAAGGAGACCCCATCTCTAAAAAAAATTTCTGTTATGGTTGTTGTTTTTTGTTTTTTTTTTTTTAGAGACAAGGTCTCACCATGTTGCCCAGGCTGATCACAAACTCCTGGCCTCAAGCAATCTTCCTACCTTGACCTCCCAAAGTGCTGAGATTACAAGCGTGAACCACTGCGCCTGGCCTAAAATTTTTCCTAACTAGCCAGGCATAATGGCATGCACCTGTAGTACCAGCTACTTGGATGGCTAAGGCAGAGGATGACTTGGGGCCAAGAGTTTGAGGCGGCAGTGAGCTATGATTGCACCACTGCACTTCAGCCTGGGTGACCGAATGAGACCCTGTCTCCAAACAAACAAACAAACAAAACCTAAGTGTTAATTCTCCTTGCAAACCTCTCCCATACCTCAGACCTAACCTCAACCTTGGCCTTGACCTAAACTCCAATACCAATGCCATAAGTATTATATTCATCAGAAATGCTGTAGTGTCAAGAGACAGCAACCCAATCCAAGCCATTATATGCTAAAAAGGTAATTTTTTGTACTGTATAACTAAAAATTTCAGAGAAAGATGAATCAGCCTTTAGGCATGCCTTAATCCAGGGGGTCAAATGATCTTATTAGGGCTATCTCTCTCTCAGTGTTTCAGAAAGTCTCTCTTAATTTCCATGAACAAGATGACCCTAAGCAGCCCAAGACTCATATTCTGAAAGCTTGGCATCCCCAGAACAAAGAATCTCCAGTGCCCAAATGCGGAATCCATTCCTAAAGTAATCACCATAGCCAGATTGGTGAAGGCCTCTGATTAGCCAGGCATGTGTGTATATCATTTTTAACTACATACATAATATCAAACCATACATATGCAAGCTTTAAGTTATGTCCACAAATTCTTTGACACTCTTTTCTTTCAAAGGAGGAGTCTAGTTCCTCTTCCCTTAAGTGTGGACCAAACTTAGTGACTTATTCTTAATGAATAGAATATGGTAGAATTGATGGTGTATGACTTCCAAGGTTAGGTCATAAAAAACATTGCCACTTTCATCTTGCACTCAGACTGCTCACTCTGGGGGTAGTCAGCTGCCATGTCATGAGGATACTTAAGTAGCCCTGTGGAGGAGGCCCACATGGAGAAGAACTCAGGCCTCCCACAAATAATCTGCATCAACTTGACAGTCTTCTATATAAGCCAACTGAGAAATGGATCCTCCAGCCCCAGTCAAGTCTTCACATGACAGTAGCCCCACTTGACATCTTCATGGCAACTTTATGAGAAGCCCCCCACCAGAACCTCCCAACTAAGCTACATCTGAATTCATCACTCACAGAAACGATGAAGATAATAAATGTGTCTTGTTGCTTAAAGCCACTAAGTGTTGGGATACTTTGTTATATGTCAACAGATAATACACATATCATTTTGTGTCATGCTTTTTTCACTTAATATTGTGTTGCTTGGCTCTCTCATATTGAGATGTGTAGATCGAGTTATTTATTCTAATGGCCACAGCCACATTTTATTTATCTATTCCCTCATTGCTAGACTTCTAGGTGGTCTCCTGGGATTTTAAAATTACAAACTGTGCCATAATGAACAGAGTTGTGCATATGCATAACAGCTTTTTGGGCAACATATCAAGGTTTTTCTGGATAGTGCTAACTTGTTCTCCAAAGCAAATATCCCAAGAAAGTTTCCCACTAGGTGTATTTGAGAGTAGCATTCCCCCCACATCCCTAAAAGCACCGATATTTTCAGACTCTCAAACTTGTTGCCACGCCAAAGAGTGAAAAGCATCTCATTGTTCTAATTTGCATTTCCCTGATAACTGGTGAATATCCCCACACTATCTGCTATCCAGAGCCCTCTGCAGTAATGGATGCAAAGCTCGTTGGATACTCCATGGTTCTTCATCACTTCATCTCCCAAGGAATCTCCCATGATCCTCCATCCCTTGGGCAAATTAGGTTCCTTGTAATTGACCTGATGGAATACCCAGAAACGCCTCAGTTGGCCAACCATTTTCAGGAAGAATGTGGGCTCCAGACCGCAGTCTGGACTCACCCAATTGTTCCAGGATGGAGGCCTAGCTCCACCCTCTCCTTTGCCCTTAGGAAGTGTGGCAGCAAACGACAAGGGGCAGCTGCCAGCCGGCTGGGACCTTAGCCAGGGTACAGAGTCTTCCAGAAAAAGCACCCAAGATTTCAGCCTTCTGGAGAGCATCCCAGTGGGGCAAAGAGGAAAGTAGAGAGAGGAGACATCAGCAAACTTCCCAGCCTCCACTTCGGGCATGGGCTAGGACTACACGCCCCTCCTCATGCCCTGAGGACTGGCCAGTGGGAACACAGAAATAGTGCCTGGCCTTGGATTTCCCTCGGAACTGGGCTCTGGGACCAGCCCAGGCCTCAAGCAGGACCTCTCTGTTCTCAGCCTGAGCCACACCATGCTAGCAACGTACTTGGCCATCCCACCATCCTGGGACTCTTCCCCCAGCTTCAGGAACCCTGTCTGGTGTCTGTAGCAAGGGGCACTATTTACCAGAGATCAGTCATTTGCAAAGCACCCTTGTAACTGTGTATCATATCCACATGCCACTGCATAATTACTTAACATTAAAAACATTTACTGACTTTTTTCCATTTAAACACATTAATGGTAAAGGGAAAGTTATAGTCCTAACCAGCATCAGTATTAGTTAGTCCTATTAAACACCATCCTCTGTTGTCTTTGTTTAAAAAAAAAAAAAAAAAGCTGGGCACAGTGGTTCACACCTGTAATCCCAGGACTTTGGGAGGCCGAGGCATGCGGATCACCTGAGGTCAGGAGTTTGAGACCAGCCTGACCAACACGGTGAAACCCCGTTTCTACTAAAAATACAAAATTAGCTGGGCGTGGTGGCACATGCCTGTAATCCCAGCTACTCAGAAGGCTGAGGCACAAGAATCGCTTGAACTTGGGAAGCAGAGGTTGTAATGAACCAAGATAGTGCCATTGCACTCCAGCCTGGGCAACAAGAGTGAAACTCCGTCTCAAAAAAAAAAAAAGTTAGCAAAAGTAGAAAAGTGTTAAAGACCTTATTTAGACTAGGCGCCTGTTACCCTAGCAATTTGAGAGGCTGAGGCGGGTGGATCACTTGAGCTCAGGACTCCGAGACCAGCCTGGGCAACATGTCGAAACCCTGTGTCTACAAAAAATACAGAAAAATAAGCCGGGCATGGTGGCAAGCACCTCAAGTCCCAGCTACTTTGGGGGGCTGAGGTAGGAGGATCGCTTGAACCTGGGAGGTCGAGGTTGCAGTGACCTGGAATCGCACCACTGTACTCCACGGGGTGACAAAGTGAGACCCTGTCTTGAAAAAAAAAAAAGAAAGACCTTCTTTAATACCAAATTGAGATTTTCTGTGACTCAATATTATTCAATGACTGTAAGCCACTTAGTGAAAGAGACCAGTAGCTTTTCACCAAAATTCATTCTCACCCTCCATAGTAATAGAGTAGTTATGGGCTGGCAGTGATTAGAACCTCATTTTCTAGCCCACCTTCCTTGTGGTTTAGTATGGCCTGGGTGGTTCTGAATAGAATGTGAGTAGATGCCACTTCTACATTAGGGCTTTGAGACAGCAGGTGCCTCCTTGATATGGTTTGGATGTTTTGTCCTCTCCAAATCTCGTGCTGAAACATGACCTCCAGTGTTGGAGGTGGGTCTGGTGGAAGGTATGTGGGTAATGGGAACACATCCCTCCTGAATGGCTTGGTGCTATCCTCATGGTAATGAGTGAGTTCTTGCTCTATGAATTCACTTGAGATCTGGTTATTTAAAAGCACCTGGTACCTCCTCCCTCACTCTCTTGCTCCCTCTTTACCATGTGACATGCCTGCTCCCCCTTGGCCTTCCAACATGATTGGAAACTTCCTGAGGCCCTCATTAGAAGCACATACCAGTGTCATGCTTCTTGCAGAACCTAAAGAACTGTGAGCCAAATAAAACTCTTGTCTTTATAAGTTACCCAGCTACAGGAATTCCTTTATTGCAACAAAGACAGACTAACACAGCCCTCCATGCCCTTTACTCTTCCGGTTCACTGAGCTAGTGACACATTGAAAGCCACATTGAAGATGGCAGAGTCACCTACCACCCTGAAGGACTGCATAGAAGAGAACTGCCTCTACCCCTGAATAGTCATCAAAGATTATTAAATGAGCAAGAAATGCATTTTTATTTCATTTGTACCACTACATGTCTGGGTCCATTTGTTACAGCTGCTTAGCCTGCTATAATACTCACCAAAACCTACAAGCTTTGCTTCCCACAGTATTCATTCCACATTTTAGGGAGGAATGGATTGCAGTGATTAAGGGTGTGAAGTTGGGGCTCGGCACAGTGGCTCACGCCTGTAATCCCAGCACTTAGGAGGCCTAGGTGGGCAGATCACTTGTGGTCAGGAGTTCGAGACCTGCCTGGCCAACATGGTGAAACCCTGTCTCTACTAAAAACACAAAAATTAGCTGGGGTTGGTGGTACACATCTGTAATTCCAGCTACTCAGGAGGCTGAGGCAGGGAGAATTGCTTGAACCCAGGAGGTGGAGGTTGCAGTGAGCCGAGATCACACCACTGTACTCCAGCCTGGGCAATACAGCAACACCTCAGAAAAAAAAAAAAAAGAGTGCGCAATTGGGTGTGCAGCAGATCCGTGTTTAAGTCCTAGCTCAGCTGCTTGCTGGACACCCACCCTTGGGACAGTTAGTTAACCTCACCAACCCTCACACTTTAAAATGGGTCTAACAACCACACTTACCACATAACATTTTTGTAAGAACTAAATGAGAAGGTGTCCCATATTTATTTCTAACGCATACATTTGTTTTTGTTTGTTTTACATGTTAATGTTTCTCAAGTCGGCGTCTTTTAATAGATGAGTACATTGAATACGGTAGTTTATTTTCTTTTCCTTTTATTTTTTATCTTCTTTTCCTGGAAAGCTGTTGTTATATAAATGGTATGGATGGCATCTTAGAACCGAGGAAATAGGTAAAGGGCTCAGTAAGTGCCCAGCCAAGAGTAGCTATTGTTTTTCTCCTACAGCTCAGGCAGACAGTGCTTCTAGAATGGCTCATTCAACCATTAAACCGGAGGTTGCAAACGGGAGGCCTGTTGGCCAAATCTGGCCCTAGGGCATGTTTTGATTGGCTCATTTCACTCCAGTGAATTGCCAAAATTTGAAAACTGAAAGCCTTCATACAGCAATCTGGATTTCCGGCTTCTTTTCTAAAAATTCGGAAACTCTGACTTCACTAGCCTGAATTCTAGCAGGACATTAATCAGCTGGAACCACACACCGACTGCCCTCTTCAAAAGCAACTGACCACTGTCCCACCACTTCTTACTGGGATGCGTGGCCATCTCACCCACTCATGTAATCTGCCTGGCACCTGTAGGCATTTGACTGTGGGATCCCTGTGATACTTAATGGTTATTGAGAAACTGTCATGTACTTCTGCTCTTCCAGTTGAACTAGGAACAGTTTGGTGAGTCAGGGCAGGGGCAGGAGGTCTTGCTGTATCCCTACATCAGAACCATGTACCTGAAGAGTACAGGTGCAACGGGCACAGCCTTTCATAGTTAGGGGAAAAAGTAATGAAGAGGACCTCTTTCGTAATCCCACACTTGGCGTGGGAGCCACTTTTTAAAAAAATCTTATTTTTTGGCCAGGCACCAGGGCGCTTGCCTGTAATCCAGCTCTTTGGGAGGTCAATGCGGGAGAATCGTTTGTGACCAGGAGCCCAGGACCAGCCTAGGCAACATAGGAAGATCACCCCCATCTCTACCAAAAAAAAAAAAAATATATATATATATATATATATATATAAATTTAAATTTAAAAATCTTATTTTTCTTTATTCAAGTGTAACACACATGCTGGAGTGCTTATTATAAATGTACAGCTTAGGCCAGGCATGGTGGCTCATACCTGTAGTCCTAGCACTTTGGGAGGCCAAGGCAGGCAGACTGCTTGAGTCTAGCAGTTCGGGACCAGCCTGGGCAACATGGTGGAACTTTGTCTCTACAAAAATTAGGTGGGCACGGTGGCGTGCATCTGTAGTCCCAGCTACTCAGGAGGCTGAGGCGGGAGGTTCACCTGATCCCAGGGAAGGTGAAGGCTGTAGTGATCCATGATCCCACCACTGTGCTTCAGGCTGGGTGACAAAGTAAGATCCTGTCTCAAAAAAATTTTTTTGGTAAAAAATTAAATGTACAGCATAATGAATTGTGACAGACTGAACACACTGTTTAACCAACTCCCAGATCAAGAAAGAGAATATCACCAGCAACCCCCCAGAAGTCAGCCTCACATCCCCCTTCTGGTCACTGACACCCCCCTTCCTTCCCTACCTGACCCTCATGAAGGATCACCACTATCCTGACTTTTAGCAGATTGATTGGTTTCTCCTGTTGCTGTATTTTATATACACAGAAGCATGCAGAATGTATATACAGCTTCTTTAGCTCAACAGTAAGTTTAAGATTTATACATGTTGTTGCATGTGCTTGTAGGGTGTTCATTCTCATTAGCATGTAGTATTCCCATGTATGAATATATCACAGTTTATTTACCCATTCTCCTGTAATATAATAGCTTTCAGTTTGGGTTATTACAAATAGTGCTGCTGTGAAGATTCCAGCACATGTCTTTTGTTGAATACATCAATAAACACACATGTATATTTATACATATTTTTTTCCTGTTGCTGGCTATTTCTGCTGGAAGTGGAATTGCTACATCATAGAGTATGCATAAATTCAGCTTTAGTAGATGCTACCAGTTATCTAAAGTGACTGCACCCCTTTTAACTCCTACCAGCAGAGTCTGAGAGTTCCAGTTGCTTCACAGCCTCATCAACACTTGGTCATTTCCATCTTTCATTTTAGCCATACTGGTAGATGTATGATGGTAATTTGTGTGTTTTTTTATGGATTTCCCTGAAGACGAATGATGGTGAGTACATTTTCAAATGTCTAGAGATCATTTGGATACTCTCTTCTGTGAAATGACACTGTGCGTGTGTGTGTGTGTGCGGGCGCAATTTGCCTGTTTTTCTATTGCGTTTTTCCATTGGATTTTTTATTTATTGATTTGTGGATCTTTGTATATTTTGGATACATTTCCTTTGTCGGCATGTTTCTTCCCCCCATCTATTTGCTCTTTTATTCTCTCTTTTTTTTTTTTTTTTGTTGAGACAGGGTCTCACTTTGTCACCCAGGTCAGAGTGCAGTGTCATGATCACGGCTCACTGCAACATCTGCCCCCCAGGCTCAAGCAGTCTTCCCAACTCTACCTCCTGAGTAGCTGGGACTACAGGTGCACACCACCATGCCTGGCTAACTTTTCTAATTTTTGCAGAGATGGGGTTTCACCATGTTGCCTAGGCTGGTCCCAAACTCCTGGGCTCAAGCGATTCTTCTACCTTGGCCTCCCAAAGTGCTGGAATTACAGGCGTGAGCCACCATGCCTGGCCCCTTTAATTCTCTTTATGATGTTATTTGGTGAACAGATGGGCATTCTTAGTTTTAACATAGTCCAATTTATCTTGTTTTTGTTTTGTTTTGTTTTGTTTTGTTCTAGTTTGATGGTGCTGGTTTTGCTGCTTTTCGTGTTCTAGAAGATACTTCAAGTTGCCAGTAAATATCCATTCCCCATTTTTCCTTTGGAATGTACTTGGCTAAATAACTTGCATTTCTAGCCTCCCTTGTAGATACAATGGCCATATGACACAGTTCTGGTGAATAAAATATAAACAGAAGCCTGCTGTATGTGCAGGAGTTTTGGGGAATTTTTGCTCTCCTAATAAAGTGAGTGAGTTGTGGCCTTTCTTCCCCATGTGCTTTGAAAGCAAATGAGATGTATGGAGCTGCAGCAGCCATCTTGTGACCATCAGGAAAAGGTCAAGGGCAGCACAATGACATCAGCCCCAACATCAATGAGCAGCTACACCAACTAGTACCTGCTATTATTTTACTTCTTCTTATGTGGTATAAGTGAATCCCTATTTATAGCTTTCTATATCTTGTAGCCAAGTTTATTCCTAACTGATAAGTCCCTTATCTCTCCCCTAAATCTTGGCATTACCTTTGCTAGACTGATCTTCCCAAAACCTGTCTGTGTATATGTCCTCCTTGTGACCAGAGGCCTTCAGTGCCCTCTGTGCTGGCTTTCAAGGGCCTCTAAAACCTGTCCACAGCCTCCGTCTCCAACTCTGTCTTCCATTCATTTTTTTTAAATCTTCTTATTTATTTATTTATTTATTTATTTTTGAGATGGAGTCTCACTTTGTTGCCCAGGCTGGAGTGCAGTGACACAGTCTCCGCTCACTGCAACCTCCACCTCCCAGGTTCAAGCAATCCTCCCACCTCAGCCTCCCAAGTAGCTGGGATTATAGGCACCACCATGCCTGGCTACTTTTAGTGTTTTCAGTAGAGACAGGGTTTCACCATGTTAGCCAGGCTGATCTCAAGCTCCTGACCTCAAGTGATCCATCCATTTCAGCATCCCAATGTGTTGGGATTACAGGTGTGTGCCACCACACCTGGCCATATCTTCCATTCATTTCGGATTCACACAGTTCACTCCCTCTATTCCTCATTCACCCACTGTTACACCCATCTGGAATGTAAGAGCAATATCAATAGATTGCTGAATTATATATACAGTTAGAATATTGTTCACGTGTAAAGAGAACTGAAAAACATTCTCAAATGTGGAATAACTCAAGTATCAGAACACTATCACTCATCTGGAAAAATCTACTTGAAGACTTAACGCAGCCAGTTGGAAAATGAACTGAAATGAAGATCAAATGCATAGAATATCTAATGTGACAGGACTGGCAGTGAGTGCTATGCCCCAGTAAGCCCAGAACTAGGTCTAAAGAGAATGAAGGTAAGGACTTAAAACTGCAGCTAAAAAAATAAGGTGCAGTAAATGTTATAAAAACTGAAAGAAACAGTCTCATGATCCTTAATTATATTCCACTGGGAATACCACCTGCAGGATATGTCAAGCAAAATAGATGATATTGTTTATATATCAAGAGCTCTTACAAGTCAATGAGAAAAGTACAAACAAATGGGGACCGAAACTGTCAAGGTCATGACCAGTCAACTCCAGAAGAAATAAAAATGACTAAAAAATATACTAAAAGGCTGGGTGTGGTGGCTCACACCTGTAATCTTAGCACTTTGGGAGGCTGAGGTGGGAGGATCGCTTCAGCCCAGGAGTTCGAGATCAGCCTGGGCAACATAGTGAGAACTTGTCTTTACAAAAACAAACAAACAAACAAAAACAAAATTAGCTGTAGTCCTAGCTACTCAGGAGCCTGAGGCAAGAGGATCTCTTGAACGCAGGAGTTTGAGGCTTCAGTGAGCTATGATTGTGCCACTGCCCTCCATCCTGGCATATATGTGATATTATATATAATTATGTACTACATATTATATATAGTATATATGTACTACATATTATATATGGTATATGTGTAATACATATCGTATATAATATGTGATGCATATTATATATAATATACATAATACATTATTATATACTATACTATATATTAATTAGATATTAATTATATTATTATATTAATATTATAATATATTAATATTTTATATTAATAATACAAGATATGATTATATATTATATGCTAGGAATGATAGGAAAGGAATGATAAACACTGGGGACTATATTATAATGATGGCTCACACCTGTAATCCCAGAACTTTGGGAAGCTGAGGCAGGCAGATTACTTGAGTCCAGGAGTTTGAGACCAACCTGGGCAACACGGTGAAACCCCATCTCTACAAAAAAATACAAAAATTGGCTGGATGTTGTGGCTCACGCCTGTAGTCCCAGCTACTTGGAAGGCTGAGGTGGGAGGACAGTGGGAGGCAGATCTTGCAGAGCCAAGATCATATATTAATTATAATATATTAATGCATTATAATATATTATATATGTAATACATATAATATATAATATACGTAATACATATTATATAATATATATGGGATTCTCAAACCTTATATATGAGATGCTCAAACTTAACTAATGATTAAATATATGCCAGTCATATATTTCTTTAAATTTCACCTATTGGATTGGCAAATAATAAAATTTGGTAATGCCCGGTATTTGAGAGGATAAAGAGGAACAGGCTCTCTGGTTAGCCGTTGGTGTTTCTATAAATGGATAAAACCTTTGTGGAGGGCTCCTCACATTCTCTATGAAAATATATAATATATGAGATGACGGGCTTTCCAGACATCACCAGACCATGTCTACCAAATAAAGCCGCATTTTTTCAAATGTTCAAGCTGTAATGACTTCAATCCCCAGCTTTCCCAGAGAATAGAAAGTGTGGTCTGCCCTGTGACCTATGTGACTCTCCAAGGAATGCTTAGTTCCATTCCCATGTCACTTGCCAGTGCCCCCAGCCTTGCTCTGAACTGTGGCTGCTCAGGACTTTGCGGTTCACCTTGAGTCATTGGCTCTGTGGTCCCCACACCATTCCAATTACAGACACAGGCTGAAACTTCACTTTAACTCCCTTTGGAAGCATAATGAAGGTATTGATCCAAATTTAACTGAAGGCTTGGGGAAAAACAGAAATGCAGGGTAGACGTTGGCTGACACAGTTCCTGCAGGTAATTATTCGTGGGGGCCACAAGCCTGAAACCAACCCCAGAGATTTTCTACTTCCCAACAGGTTTCCACGGAGTAAGGGAGAGCCCAGCTGCATTCAAGAAAAGTTCCATGTGTCCCAATGTTTAGCTCCCACTTATAAGTGAGAACATGTGGTATTTGGTTTTCTGTTTCTGCATTAATTCCCTTAGGACAATGGCTTCTAAATGCATTCCTGTTACTGCAAAGGACATGATTTCATTCTTTTTTATGGCTGTGGCTGTGTTGTATTCCATGGTGAGTATGTACCACATTTTCTTTATCTAATCCACTGTTGATAGGAACAATAGACACTGGAGACTCTAAGAGTGGGAAGGGAGGGAGTGGGGCAAGGGGTTGAAAAACTACCTATTGGGTACTATGCTCACCACGTGGGCAATGGGTTCAATCATACCCAAAGCTCAGCATCAAGCCACATACCCATGTAACAAACCTGCACATGTATCCCCTAAATCTAAAATAAACGTTTTTTTTGTTTTTTGTTTTTTTTTGAGACTGAGTCTCACTCTGTCCCCCAGGCTGGAGTGCAGTGGCACAATTGCAACCGCCACCTCCCTAGTTCAAGCAATTCTCCTGCCTCAGCCTCCTGAGTAACTGGGATTACAGGCGCCCGCCACCACACCTGGCTAATTTTTGTGTTTTTGTTTTTAGTAGAGACGGGGTTTCACCATGTTGGCCAAGCTGGTCTTGAGCTTTTGACCTCAAGTGACCCACCTGCCTCAGCTTCCCAAAGTGCTGGGATTACAGGCGTGAACCACCGTGCCTGGCCAAATTAAAAAAAAAAAAAAAGAATAAAACAAAAACATATTAACAATTACTTTTAAAATACTGTATAAGGCCAGGTGTGGTAGTTCATACCTGTAATCCCAGCACTTTGGGAGGCCAAGGTGGGCGGATCACCTGAGGTCAGGGGTTCAAGACTAGCCTGGCCAACATGGTGAAACCCCATCTCTAGTTAAAATACAAAAATTAGTTGGGCATGGTGGTGCGTGCCTGTAATCCCAGCTACTCGGGAGGCTGAGGCAGGAGAACTGCTTGAACCCAGGAGGTGAAGGTTGCAGTGAGCCACGATGGTACCACTGCGCTCCAGCCTAGGCAACAGAGTGAGACTCCCTCTCAAAATAATAATAATAACAAAGAAATAAAAATACTATATAAGCCTGGCAAGGCATGATGGCTCACACCTGTAATCCTAGCACTTTGGGAAGCTGAGCCCAGGAGTTCAAGACCAACCTGGGCAACATGGTGAAACCCCATCTCTAAAAAAAAAATACAAAAATTGGCTGGGTGTTGTGGCTCATGCCTGTAGTTGCAGCTACTTGGAAGGCTGAGGTGGGAGGACAGTGGGAGGCATGATCTTGCAGAGCCAAGATCATGCCACTGCACTCCAGTCTGGGTGACAGAATCAGACCCTGTCTTAAAAAATATATAATAAAAATAAAATAAAATATTATATTATATAAGCACGGAATCAAATAATACTGTCAAGTAAGGTTCTATTTGAGAAAATAAAAGTTATTTGAAACATAGGAAAAAGATTTCTAGTCCTCTCTCTTGAATAGAAGACATTCCTTTTCCATGGTGCAGAACTTTCCAAATATTTGAATTTTTGTAGTGATAATGATGATCTTTTCCCTATAAGAAGAAGAATAGATATACATCTGATAAAACTGTGTGTAAGAAAAAAAATCTCGCCAGGAATTATAGGTGGATCCTACAAACAAATACAGTCAAGATTCTTGTGGCCAGAACAGGCAGTTCACTTAAGGAACACCCTTCTAAGAGTACACCTTGTTCCTGTCTGGGTGTGCCACAAGTTATAGACTCTCAATAAATGTTTGTTGAATGAAGAAATAAATGTTGACCACCCTCCACCATCACCTTTTGAGATAAAGTCCAGACTTATTTGAATGGATTCCAAGTCTGCATTACCCGGCCTTAAACTCTCATCATTTTACTCTGGTCCCACCACTGTATTCACTGGGTCTTTGCCTGCTCCATCTCATCCTCCCTTCAAACCCCAAATCAAGTCCCACTTCCACCTCTGAAGTCTCATTAGTCTCTGACATCCCCATGTTCACACTCAATCCCCCTTTCTCAAGTCATGTCCCTGCTTCCTCTTCACATTTCATTTCATGTACTAAATAAATATTTATAGACTAGTTCATTTTCTAAATGTGCAAATCTTGTCTCTTTAAGAAGATAAATCCTCGCAAAGAACCTCCTCCTGCTCCCGTTTCTTCCAATGCAGTTGGTGATGAATAAATGTTTATTGGTTTCTGGATTCATTTTTCTTTTCTTCTTTCTTTCTTTTCTTTTCTTTTGCTTTTTTTTTTTTTTTTTTTTAGATAGGGTCTTATTCTGTCACCCAGGTTGGAGTGCAGTGGCACAATCATAGCTCACTGCAGCCTCCAACTCCTGGTCTCAATCCATCCTCCTGCCTCAGCCTCCCAAAGTGCTGAGATTACAGATGTGAGCTGCCACACTCAGCTATTATTCTTTTCTTTCTGTTCGTTGAATCATTAATTCTGTTTTAGATTTGGTTCCCCAAAAGCAGATCTGGGGATCTGAGACAGATAATTTATATGAAAGTGATTTTGTTGTTGTTGTTGTTTGTTTTTTGGTTTTGTGGGTTTTTTTTTTTTCAGAGATGGGGTCTTTCTATGTTGTCCATGCTGGCCTCAAACTCCTGGGCTCAAGAGATCTTCCCATTTCAGCCTGAGTAGCTCGGGCAGCAGGTGGACACCACAAAGCCAGGCTGTGTGAAAGTGATTTATAAGTGTTCCCAGAGAAAATTGGTAAAGAAGTGGAGAAGGGGAATGGGGCGAGAAAGAAGGTTGGACAAAGGTGTGTTATCAAGTAAAGTCACACAGACGGTAATTCAGGCTTGACCCTCCAGGGGAGCTTTGGGACACTGTGGGTCATTAGGGCAAAGGAACTGGAGCATTTCTATCCCCACACTGTCAGTCATGAGTTAAGGGCTGTCTCTGGGGCCTGAAAACTTTCAGGTATTTCTGGTTTTCTTGAACATGCAGGAAAAGCAGTTCCTAGCAGCCTATGTGCAGCCCTCCAGTGAAGGCCGAAGGTACTGGCCATTGGGAGGAAAAGTACTCAGAAACCTACAGTGCACAAAAATGGTGAAATAATTCAGAGTACAGGAGAGCTGAGAGCATCTGCACATTCTTTCAACAGACTGTTACTGAATATCTATTACATTATAGATGCTGCATGGAAATTGTCCAGGCACAGTCTTTGCCTTCAGCGATCCAGTCCTGATGTCTTTTTTTTTTTTTTTTCCCACAGTCGGGATCTCACTCTGTCGCCCAGGCTGGAGTGCAGTGGTGTGATCACAGCTCACTTCAGCCGTGAGCTCCTGGGCTCAAGCAATCCTCCTGCCTTGGCCTCCCAAAGTGTTCAGATCACAGGCAAGAGCTACCACGCCTGGCCCGGTCCTGATGTCTTGAAGGGGAGACAGTTGCACATGAGTAAGTCTTGTTCAGGACACAAGATGCGACAGCAGCAGTAGGCAGGAACTCAGAGAGGAAGTGCCCCAACTGTGCCCGAGTGATTCTCGGGCGTGACTTAGGATCTTAAAGGATGACTAAGGGGGAAAAGGGTATTCCTAGCCAAAGGAACAGCATGTACAAAGGCAGAGAAAGAAAGTACACATTTGTTTGGAAATGAGGAGTAGTTTGCTGTGGCTAGAACACAGGGTGTGGGAGAAAGGAAGACAGCGGGAAGCCAAGGCTGTAAAGAGAGGCTGGGATGAAGTGACAAAGCACATTTTAAACCCTGTTAAGGAGACAGTAAAATTTTGAGATGGGCCTGGCCATGATTATAGAGGTGTTTAGGAAGAGGGTGGCCACATAAACCAGGTACTGGACACCAGGTGTTCTGTCAGCCCAGCATCCACAACCCTAACCAGATCATCCTGTTTCTCTCTCTCGCGCTCTCTCTCTCCCTCTCTCTCTCTTATTATAGAGATGGGGTCTCACTATGTTGTCCAGGCTGGTCTCAAACTCCTGGCCTCAAGCCATTCCCTCACCTCAGCTTCCCAAAGTGCTGGGATTACATGAGTGAGACGCTGCACCCGGCCCTGTTTCTCTAGGCCTGATGATTGCCAGACAAAGGAGAGTCAGGGCTGGGGCTTTCCTTGGAGAGGTTGGGAAAGAGGTTTGCGGAACTGCACGCTGGCTGGAGGGAAGGGCAGCTCGGAGAACAGAGCCAGCAGGTGGAAACATGAGGAACAGCTTCTGTGGATGTCAGCATACTGCCAGATCCAGTGGACACGTGGATACCAATATTCCCTATGATGATAAGTATCAATTAATTCCAGTAAGTTTCCTTTTTCTGGCTTAAGCTGGATTGAGTCAGGTTTTTGCCACATTAAGTGAATGAGTCCCCATTCATACAGAATGTATGGGGATTTTTGTTTTGTGTTCCTTGAGATAGAGTCTTGTTCTGTTGCCCAGGCTGGAGTTCAGTGACATGATCTCGATTCATTGCAACCTCCGCCTCCTGGCCTCAAGCAATTCTCCTGCCTCAGCCTCCAGAGTATCTAGGATTATGTTTTTGGTAGAGATGGGGTTTCACAATGTTGGCCAGGCTGTTCTCAAACTCCTGACCTCAAGTAATGCCATTCAAGTGCACATCAACTGTTTTGGAGAATGCTGCCAAGGTGGTATTCAGAAGAAAATGCCTAGCCTTAAATGCTTTTGTTAATTAAAAAAAAAATTCTAAAGTAAGTGGACTATGCATTCAACTCAAGAAATTAGGAAAAGTAAAACAAAAGAAATCAAAAGAAAGTAGAAGGAGAAAATACATAAAATTAGAAACAAAAGTTGGAGAAGGTAAATGAGGAAAAGGGCAGACTTGATAGAGGAAAGACTTGCCAGGTGTGGTGGCTTATGCCTGTAATCCCAGCACTTTGAGAAGCTGAAGTGGGAGGATTGCTTGAGCCCAGGAGTTCGAGACCAGCCTGGCAACATGGTGAAACACCATATCTACAAAAAATACAAAAAGTAACTGGGTGTGGTGGCTTGCAGCTGTGGTTCCAGCTTCTCGGGAGGCTGAGGCTGGAGGATTGCTTGAGCCCAAGAGGTAGAGGCTGCAGTGAGCCATGATAGCACCACTGCAATCCACCCTGGGTGACAGAGCCAGACTCTGTCAAAAAGAAAGAAAGAGAGAGAGAGAGAAAGAAAGAAGGAAGGAAGGAAGGAAGAAGGGAAGGAAGGAAGAAGGAAGGAAGGAAAGAAAAGGAAAGGAAAGGGAAGGGAAGGGAGAGAGACAGGGAGAGAGGGAAGGAAGGAAGGAAGGAAGGAAGGAAGGAAGGAAGGAAGGAAGGAAGGGGACCAAGAGCTGTTTATTTGAAAGGACTCATCAATAAAATTGTGTGTGTGTATGCACATGTGTGTATAATTATGGTTACAAACTTTCTCTTTCTTCTTAACCCACTTATAAAAATCCTATATTTGTGTATTTCCCATCTGGTTACTTCCCTTCTCCTCCCCCTTACAAACATTATAGAAATATGATGCATGATGGTTAATATAATTATTATAATCAATCTAATAGTGAAATGCTGGCAAAAGAGGATGAGATGAGGATGAGAGTAATAAGGCACATGGAATAGGAAAGAGGCTGAGCTTGGAGGGTCCATTTAGAGGAATCCATCAGGAGTGGTGGAGCCAAATAAAAAGGACTCCAGCCTGGGCAACAAATAAGGCCTCCTCTCTACAAAAAATTAAAAAATTATCCAGGCGTGGTGGTGCATACCTATAATTCTCAGCTACTTGGGAGGCTGAGGCAGGAGGATCACTTGAATTGGAGGCTGCAGTGAGCTACAATCGCACCACTGTGATCACTTGAGGCAGGTGGACCACTTGAGGTCAGGAGTTCAAGATCAGCCTGGCCATCATGATGCACATCTGTAGTCCCAGCTGCTCAGGAGGCTGAGACAGAAGAAGAATCATTCAAACCCAGGAGGTAGAGGTTGCAGTGAGCTGAGATCATGCCATTACACTCCAGCCTAGGTGACAGAGCGAGACTTAGTCTCAAAAAAGAACAGAACAGAACAGAAGAGACAGAGAGAGAGAGAAAAGAAAGAAAGAAGAAAGAAAGAAAGAAAGAAAGAAAGAGAGAAAGAGAGAGAGAAAGAGAGAAAGAGAGAGAGAAAGAGAGAAAGAGAGAGAGAGAAAGAAAGAAAGAAGAAAGAAAAGAAAGAAAGAGAGAAAGAAAGAAAGAAAGAAAGAAAGGAAGAAGAAAGAAAAAGAAAGAAAGAGAAAGGAGGGAGGGAGAGAGAGGAAGGAAGGAAGGAAGAGAAGGAAGAGGAAAGAAAGAGATCAAAATCAATCAAACTTACAAAGCATCTCAATTAATTTGGAGAGAATAAACATCTTTCCAATATTGAATTGCCACATTCAGGAACATGTCCTAAGCATTGAAGTCTTTATTCAAGCCTTTCTGTATAGGTTTATAGTTTTCTTCAGAAGGGTCTTGCACAGTTTTTTGTCACAATTGTTCCTGAGATATCTTTGAGTTTTCTAGCTTGGAAAACTGAGTGGATAAAAGAATCACTCACAATAGCAACCAAGGCTACAAAATACCTAGGAATCAGTACACTGGGGTGGACAAGACACTTTTGGGAAACAAACAGGAGCAATGTTGGTGGGCAGGAAAGTTACCATACCCAATAGAGAAATCCACTATAAAGTCACAGTCGCTAAAACAGTGTCATATAGCAGCTGTATGTGGTACAGTCATTCAGTGAGATGCCACTTAGCAATAAACGGAAGCAAACTATTTTTTTTTTGAGACAGGATCTCACTCTGTTGCCCAGGCTGGAGTATAGCAGCATGATCACGGCTCACTGCAGCCTCGACTTACCAGGCTCAAGTGATCCTCCCATCTCAGCCTCCTGAGTAGCTGAGGCTACAGATGCACCCCACCATGTCCAACTAATTTTGTATTTTTTGTAGAGACAGGGTCTCACCATGCTGCCCAGGCTGGTTTCAAACTCCTGGGCTCAAGCAATCCTCCTGCCTCAGCCTCCCAAAGTGCTGGAATTACAGCTGTGAGCCACCGTGCCCTGGCAAGGTAGCAAATTATTGATACACCCAACAACTTAGAAGAATCTCAAAGACATTACACTGAGTAATTGAAGCCAATCTGGAAAGGTTACCAATTATATTATTCCACTTATGTGACATTCTGGAAAAAAAGAAACTATATTAATAGACAACAGATTAGTTACCAGGGTTATGGAGGGAAGATGTGGCTATGTAGGGGTGGCCTGAGGAAGATTTTTGGGGTGATTGTTGTGGTGGTAGTTACACAAATACATACATGTGTTAAAATTCATGAAACTGTATGCAGTTAATTTTATTACATGATAATCTTAAAAATAAAATACACAAAGCAGTTTAGTGGTAATATAATAGTAAACAAATAGAATCTTTGAAATCAGAGCTAGTCTAAGCTAGAAATCAGAGCATAAGGCTATTAGGAAATAAATATGGGGCCGGGAGTGGTGGCTCATGCCCGTAATCTTAGCACTTTGGAAGGCCAAGGTGGGCGGATCACTTGAGGTCAGGAGTTCAAGACTAGCCTGGCCAACATGGTGAAAATCCATCTCTACTAAAAATACAAAAATTGGCCGGAAATTGTTTGAACCCTGGAAGCAGAGGTTGCAATGAGCCAAGATCATGCCACTGCACTCCAACCTGGGCAACAGAGCAACACTCCATCTCAAAAAACAAAGGAAATAAAAATGGCTTTTCTGGAGATTGGTTGTACGATAATGTGAATGTGTTTAACACTACTGAATTGTATACCTGAATAGTTAAGATGACAAATTTTATATGTTTCATTTTCCCACAATTTAAATAAAAAGATTGATCCTACACTGATAAGTGTTGAAGTCAGAAGATCATTATACCGTTATGCTGCTTTTGTATAATTCGACATTTCTCATAATTAAAAAGCTTTCTTTATAAACAGTGGTTTTTCACATCAGTGGTAAAATGCTATATAAAATTATAGAGATATTTGACTTTTTGTTTAGAAAGAAAAAATCCTCAAATATTTTAAATATTTTAAAAGACCAGTCAGATTTAAATTTTTAAGTTAAAAAAATACATAAAAACACGAAAGAGCTAGAGAAAAGTAGAGGAAGGTAATCTTATAACCCAGGGGAAAGGAAGACTTTTGCAAAGCTTTCCAGGAAGTTCCAAAGCCATCAAGGACAAAGAGCCTAGATTTGATGACATGAAAAGTCCAACTTACACCTGATAAAAGATACCATAAACAAAGTGATTAAAAGCTAAGTTGTGAACTGGGGGAAATTATATTTATCAGAGCCTCCCTGGCCTCTTTGCCCATTAAGGAACCCACCTGTTCCCTGGAGGCCTCTAAGTTTGCATCCTGTAATACAAATCATCCTTTCAAGTCCAGTTCATGATCATCAGAAATTGAAAACAAAAAACAGACAAAAAAAAAAAAACAGATGTAGCATATAGATAAGTCCTGCTGCCTATTAATGACATCAGGCTTGGACCCAGAAGGACACAAGTATATAAACTGTGGGTCTCTCGCCTAACCCCGCTAAGCCTCAATTTCTCCATCTGTATGTAGGCTTAATGATGGAGAAATGCTAGCTATCCATTATGATAGGAGATAGGTTGGTGGATTGTGGTGGTGGTCTGGGTGGGAGTTTATTTTTTTCTGCATAGATTTCTACATTTCCCAAATACTGGACAAGGATGAGCTATTACTATTATAATCAAGAAAAGGTGATTTACATTTTGTCTTTTTTTTTTTTTTTTTAAAGAGGTGACTCAGAGGTTTAACTTAATGTCTGGGGCCAGATGCAGTGGCTCATGCCTGTAATCCCAGCACTTTGGGCGACTGAGGCGGGTAGATCACCTGAGGTCAGGAGATCAAGACCCGTCTGGCCAATATGGCGAAACCTCATCTCTACCAAAAATACAAAAATTAGCTGGGCATTGTGGTGCACACCTGTAATCCCAGCTACTCAGGAGGCTGAGGCATGAGAACCCAGGAGGTGGAGGTTGCAGTGAGCCGAGATCATGCCACTGCACTCCAGTCTGGGCAACAGAGCAAGACTTTGTCTCAAAAAAAAAAAAAAAAAAATCTCCGGAGGAGAGATCAAATGAGGATAAAACTAGAATCTGGGCTAGTCCTTAATCTTTGGGAACGACGATGTTTCCTCCCCAAGGTCCTTACCCTAAGTGCATATAAGGACAGCTAAGACACCAGCCCTACATGAAAGTGGCTCGCCGTCTATTCCAATGGTATTGGAGGCAGACAGGCAGGAGGCTTAGTACAGTGCAGGCTGATCAATTCAGGGCATAAGTGAGTGCTGAAAATTACTGTAGTTATTGATCTGGGATATGAGCAGCGGGGTAAAGGGGAAGGTTTATGATACAACCTAGATCATCAAGATATAGATACATAAGTGATATGTATATATATAAATAGATAGATTATGTATAGTTGACCCTTAAACAACATGGGTTTGAACTGTGTGGGTCCACTTACATACAAATTTTTTTTCAATAAAAGTTACATGGAGTGTGCCTGCCTCTCCTGCCTCCACTTCCACCTCTTCCACCTCTGCCACCTGTGAGACAGCAAAACCAACCCCTCCTCTTCCTCTTCAGCCTTCTCAATGTGAAGATGACAAAGATGAAGACTTTTATGATGATCCACTTCCACTTAATGAATAATAAACAGATTTTCTCTTCCTTATGATTTTCTTTTCTTTCTTTTTTTTTCTTGAGACGGAGTCTCACTCTGTCACTCAGGCTGGAGTGCAGTGGTATGATCTCAGCTCACTGCAACCTCCACCTCCCAGGTTCAAGCCATTCTCCTGCCTCAGCCTCCCGAGTAGCTGGGACTACCCCCAGCTAATTTTTGTATTTTTAGTAGGGACTGGGTTTCACCATGTTGGCCAGGCTGGTCTCGAACTCCTGACTTCAGGTGATCCGCCCACCTCGGCCTCCCAAAGTACCGAGATTACAGGAGTGAGCCACCACGCCCAGACCCTCTTGATTTTCTTAATAACATTTTCTTTTCTCATTCTCACCTGAGTCGCTAGAGAAAGTCTTCCAGAGGTCACATTTGAGCTGAATCTTGAAGGATGATGAGACATTCACCAGGTGTGGGGCATGAGAGCCCAGGAAGAGGGGATGGCATATGAAAATGCACACAGGAGCCAAGCACAGTGGTTGCGCCCGTAATTCCGACACTTTGGGAGGCCGAAGTGGGAGAATTTCTTGAGCCCAGGAGTTCAAGACCAGCCTGGGCAACATAGCAAGACTCCATCTCTACAAAAAAAGAATTACTTAAAATAAAATAAAATGCACGTAGGCACAAAAGGACATGGCCAACTTGTGGTGAAGCAAAATGTCCAAATGGACTGTCATAAGTAGGGAAGCAGATGAGGCTGGAATGATGGGCTGAGGGTTGAGAGGGTCTTGAAGGGTCTTTGACTCATCTCTTTGGTTAAAGGGAGACAGTTAAAGTCACATGACCTGGGAGACGATGAGATATGATCCTCATTTTAGAAAGATATCACTGCAACAAGGCAGGGACGGATTGGAGCAGGAGAGACCTTTTACTCATTCAATGCCACAAATATTCGTGGAGTGGGCCCTGCTGAATTAGTTTCCTATTGCTGCTGTAATAAGCTACCACAGACTTAGTGACTTAAAATAACACAGCTTTATTTATTTATTTTTTAAGTTCTGGAGGTCAGAAGTCTGAAATGGGTCACACTGGGTTAAAACCAAGGTGTCAACCAGGCTGCGTCTCTTCTGGAGGCTTTAGGGGAGAGTTCATTTTCTTGCCTTTCCCAGTTCTAGAGGCTGCCTGTGTTCTTTGGCTCCCTCCATCTTCAAAGCCAGAAATTCCCCCATTGAATCTTTCTAATGATGCCATTTCTCTGGCGATAACCCTTTCACCTCCCTTGTCCCCATTTAAGAACTCTTGTGATCATACAGGGCTCACCCAGATAATCCAGGAAAATCTTTCATCTCCAGATCAACTGATTAGCAACCTTAATTCCATCTGCCACCTTAATTCCCCCTTGCTATGGAACAGAACATATTCACAGGTTCCCAGGATTAGGACATGGACAACGTTGGGAGCCATTATTCTGCCTGCCACACAGACGAATTTTTTGTTTGTTTGAGAGAGAGTCTCAATCTGTCACCCAGGCTGGAGTACAGTGGCACAATCTCAGCTCACTGCAACCTCCACCTCCTGGGTTCAATTGCTCCTCCCACCTCAGCCTTCCAAGTAGCTGGGATTATAAGCATCCATCACCATGCTCGGCTAATTTTTGTATTTTCAGTAGAGACAGGGTTTCACCATGTTGGCCAGGCTGGTCTCAAACTCCTAACCTCAAGTGATCTGCCTGTCTCAGCCTCCCAAAATGCTGGGATTACAGGCATGAGCCATGGCACATGGCCTACGCACACCAATTGGGAGGAGACCACCCAAGGACATGGATACCAGGAGGCATGGGCCATTGGGCACCATCCACAACTCCCCTGAGAGTTCCAGTTTGAGCATTTGTTTGGAGATGACAGTGAGAGACGCTGTAGCCTGGGCTCAGAGATACCAATGGAGATTAAAGCTCAATTTGGTTTTCTAGTCATTCGCATGGTCTGGTCATAATGACCTTCCCCCATCTTCTTGCTTATCATCGGGGCCAAAGTCCCCTCCAGAGGAAGACTGTCATGATGCTGGGGGCAGAGGTGGGGAAGTTCCAATTTCATGAAACTACACCACCACCATCTGGTGCTTTCTGTTTACACCTGCCTTCTTAAAACCAAGGATAACTGGAAAAGTACCAGTGTGACATTGCTCTTCCATCCCTCCCTAATCCCTTCCCTCCACAGAGTAGGTAAATCCATCCTTTGTTCCACACAGTGGACAAAACAAAATATGATGCAAAAAGCAGGTGGAAATTTAAGGAACATGCGGTGTTTGGGACAGCTTAGTCATGAGGATCAGGGTGTTTGTTTCAAGATGACAAGCTCTGGGCATCTGATTTCTCAGCCTCACACCACCCCTGGTCTTTTTTATGAGACATGCTCTTGTGCTAAGAGATTAGAGGAATGTTTTGCACAGTTACCTTACATTTGTATCTTCCAGCTGTATTTTCAACAAAAGGTTTATGGTTATGCAATAAGCATCTTAGGATGTGGAAACAGGTGAGCCAAGAGACAAGATCAGCTTAAGGTCATTTTCGTGGCCAAACTGGTTGCAGGCAACTTTCTAGGCTGTTTGGTCCACATCAGGGCACCAGCTATCCAAAGAAAAAGTCTTTAAAACAAGTCCAAGGATTCCTGGAGGGAGGCTGGCTTCAACACCCTCCTTCACTCCACTGCCAATATCCTGAATATCCCAGACCAATAACCAAGATCTGTTGCTTTAGTCCCCTGGATGTCCCTAGAGTCTGTCTTCTCTCCATTCTCCCAGCTACCACCATCGGTGCCTGACACCTGTGAATAGCCACTGTACTCTAGCCGGCACAACAGTGCAAGACCCTCTTTTACATATATATATCGCCAGGAGGGATGGCCCATGCCTATAATCCAAGCATTTTGGAAGGCAGAGATGGGAAGATTGCTTGAGCCTAGGAGTTCGAGACCAATCTGGACAACATAGCAAGACTTCATCTCTACAAAAAATAAAAAAAAATTAGGCCAGGCACGGTGGCTCACGCCTGTAATCCCAGCACTTTGGGAGCCTGAGGCGGGCTGATCACAGGAGACCAGGAGTTCAAGACCAGCCTGGGCAACACGCTGAGACCCCGTCGCTACTAAAAATACAAAAAACTTAGCCGGGCATGGTGGCGCATGCCTGTAATCCCAGCTACTCCAGAGGCTGAGGCATGAGAATCTCTTGAACCCGGGAAATGGAGGTTGCAGTGAGCCAAGATTACACTGCTGCACTCCAGCCTGGGCAACAGAGTAAGACTCCATTTCAAATAAATTAATTAATTTAACTAAATTTAAAATGAAATAAAACTGACGTCTAGGTCAGGCACAGTGGCTCACACCTGTAATCCCAGCACTTTGGGAGGCTGAGGCGAGGAGATAACCTGAGGTCAGAAGTTCAAGACCAGCATGGCCAACATGGCAAAACCCCGTCTCCACTAAAAATACAAAAATTAGCTGGGCATGGTGGCACATGCCTGTAATCCCAGCTACTAGGGAGGCTGAGGCAGGTGAATCGCTTGAATCCAGGAGATGGAGCTTGCAGTGAGCCAAGATTGTGCCACTGCACTCCAGCCTGGACTACAGAGCGAGACTCAGTCTCAAAAAACAAAAAAAACAAAAAACTGAAAATCTAGTGCCCAAAACCCACGCTACCCACTCAGCCTCAGGAAAACTAGGATGGTTGGTCACCCTACATGCCCCCTCCAGCTTCGAAGCTGCTGCACACGCTGTTTCTTCTGCCTGGGAAATCTTCCGGCACTTTTTTTTTTTTTTTTCTTTTTTGAGACAGGATCCCGCTCTGTCACCCAAGAAGAAGTGCAGTGGTAGAATCATAGCTCACTGCACCCTCGACCACCTGGGCTCAAGCTGTCCCCCCAAGTTCGGCTTTCCAAAGTGCTGGGATTGCAGACTTGAGCTACTGTATCTGGCCACCTTTCTGTCTGGTTAATTTCTAGTGCTTATCCTTTCAGATCTCACCCACATGTCATTTCCTCAAGGAAGCATTCCCTGACCTCCCAACCCTAGGTCACATCTCCCTGTTCAAACATTCAGTGCACCACGAACCTCATCTTCATAGAATTTCCACGTGGTTATAATTCTATGTTTAGTTGCATAATAGTTTATCAATGTCTATCTTGTGTGCTTGAGTCAGTTGTTCTGTGTTCTTTTATGTGCTGGTCAGGTGCAGCCACAAGGAGCATAGTGGAGGCCTAGGAGAACACAGTTTATTATACTCACAGTTTCTAGAAACAAGAAGCAAGGTTTGTCACACACGGCCACATGGGGAAGCCTCGGGGTGGTCAGGAGACAGACGGCAGGAGCGAGAGTTTCCCCAGGACAGGCAAAGGGAGCAGGGTAAACAGTTTAGGACTGGCTAGGTTTTTTGGGTTTTTTATTAATGTATTTGTTTTCGATAGTGTCTAGCCCTGTCACCCAAGCTGGAGTGCAATGGCACAATCTCAGCTCACTGCAGCCTCAGCTTCCTGGGCTCAAAAGATCCTCCCACCCCAGCCAAGATAGTGCCACTGCACTCCAGTTTGGGCAACAGAGTGAGCCTCCATCTCAAAAAAAAAAAAAAAAAGAATTTAAGGTTAATGATCACTGTCCAGGTGTGGTGGTGCATGTCTTTAATCCCAGCACTTTGGGATGCCAGTGCAGGAGGATCACCTGAGCCCAGGAGTTCAAGACCAGCCTGAGTAACATGGCAAAACCTCATCTCTATGAAAAATACAAAAAAAAAAAAATTAGCTGGGCATGGTGGCATGCACTTGTAGTTTCAGCTACTCAGGAGGCTGAAAGGTGAGAGGATTGCTTACGCCTGGGAGGTTGAGGCTGCAGTGAGCCATGATCATGCCACTACACCCTAGCCTGGGTGACAGAGTGAGACCCTGTCTCAAAAAAAAAAAAAAATCACTAATAGAATTAAAATAAGATGTGGAACTTCCAAGTGACTAGAAAAGGGATAAAAATCAATTATGCAAAATAAATAGAAAACATAAAATAGGATGACAAGGACACCATGAAACTTATCAATGGTTATAGTATATGTGAGTGGGTTAAATTCCCTCATGTAAAGTCAAAGACTCTCGGAGATGCTCTGACTTTTGTTTCATAAAAGCAAAATCAGCTACATATTACTTACAAGATATATATATACACACATACAGACACACACACACATTTGTTTTGATCTGTTTTTTAAATTAGAGATAGAATCTTACTTTTTCACCCAGGCTACAGTACAGTGGTGTGATCATAGCTCCCTGCAACCTTGAACTCCTGGGCTCAAACGATCCTCCTGCCTTAGCATGCCAAATAGCTGGGACTACCAGTGTATGTCACCACATCCTGCTAATATTTTTATTTTTATTTTTGTAGAGACAGGAACTCACTGTGTTGCACAGGCTGGTTCTGAACTCCTGGACTCAAGTGATCCTCCTGCTTTGGCCTCCCAAAGCACTGGGATTATAAGCATGAGCCAGCACACCCAGCTGAGATACATTTTTTAAAATAAAAGAAGTTTCTGCACATTGTGCACATGTACCCTAAAACCTAAAGTATAATAATAAAAATAAATAAATAAATAAAATAAAAGAAGTTTTGAAAATAAAAGGATGGGGAAAGCATCAGGCAAATGCTCAGAAAATGAAAGCAAATGAGGTTGAGATCAGGAATGGTACAGGAACGGAGGTGGATCTGGTTCTGGGTTGGGGAATATCAGTGAATCCAGTTATGAGAAGCCAGGAAAGGAGACCATTGTGGATGTTAAAAGCTTGATAGAAATAATACTAAGCCAACAGAAGCCTCACACTGTCCACTGAGCTGTTCCTAAATATTGTCCTAGTTTGTCCCATGCAGTGTGACAAGCAGGCTCTCTCCTGTGTCCAGACTTGTTGGATTGACCCTCATATGTGATGCTGCCTCCGACGAGGTTTCCTCACTGTGAACCCAGGTTGCATCATCTGAAACACAGTGAAGACTAATCTATGACCAGGACTTCCCAGCCAGAGACACCAGTCACAGAGAACCACCAGGAGAGGACCTGGTGCCTCCCTTAAGATCAAGTATCCCCTCCCAGCAACTCAGCCCCACACCTGCTCTGCCAAACCTTTGGCTCAGCCAGTAGTTGGTGGGGCATTGTGTTTTTCCTACCCACACCCTCACTGATCACATGTTGGTCCTTAGCATGAACAGGGCGAGCCATGCTTCCAGGTTCCTGTCCACTGGTCAAATCAGCCCCATGCTATGTTGGTGCATTCTTGCCAGACCAGCACTGAGATGTTTATGACCCCAATTTATTGCCCACTTATGGCCAATCAGGCATGGAGCTAAGTATTTTACAGATACAATCTCATTTCATATTCACTCCTTTCAGCAACTCTCTGGAGAAGATACTGTTATGATCTAGTTTTTTGTTGTTGTTGTTTTTGTGTTTTTTTTGAGATGGAGTCTCACTCTTGTCGCCAAGGCTAGAGTGCAATGATGCAATCTCAGCTCACTGCAACCTCCACCTCCCAGGCTCAAGCGATTCTCCTGCCTCAGCCTCCCAAGTGGCTGGGATTACAGGCACCCACCACCATGCCTGGCTAATTTTTGTATTTTTAGTAGAGACAGGTTTTGCCATGTTGGCCAGGCTGGTCTCGAACTCCTGACCTCAGGTGATCCACCCGCCTCAGCCTCCCAAAGTGCTGGGATTACAGGCATGAGCCACCATGCCCAGCCATGATCCATATTTTACAGAAGAGGAAGGAGTTGAGGTTTGGAGAAATTACAGAACTTGTCCAGAATCTCTCAGTAGGAAAGGTATAGATAGAACCAGACAATAATCCCAGTCCATCTTCTGGAGCCTGAGCTTCTATTATTCTTATTCTTATTCTTATTCTTATTCTTATTCAACTTTTAGGTTCAGCAGGTACGTGTGCAGGTTTGTTACATGGGTAAATTGTGGTCACTGGGGTTTGAACAATTGCACAGATGATTTCATCACTCAGATAGTGAGCATAGTACCAAGAGGTAGTTTTTCAACCCTCACCCTCCTCCCACCCTCCACCCTCAAGCAGGCCCCAGCATCTATTGTTTCCCTCTTTGTGTCCTTGTGTACTTCAAGTTTAGATAACACTTTATAAGTCAGAACATGTGGTGTTTGGTTTTCTGTTCCTGTGTTAATTTGCTTAGGATAACAGCCTCCAGTTGCATCCATGTTGCTACAGAAGATATAATTTCATTCTTTTTTATGGCTGCATAGTATTCCATGGCATGCATATATATATATATATATATATCACATTTTCTTTATCTACTCCACTGTTGATGGGCATCTAGGTTGATGCTATGTGTTTGCCATTGTGGATAGTGCTGCAATGAACCTACACATGGGTGTGTCTTTTTGGTAGATTTATATTACTTTGGGTATGTACCCAGTAATGGGATTGCTGAGTGAAATGGTAATTCTGTTTTAAGTTCTTTGGGAAATCTCCAAACTGCTTTCCACAGTAGCTGAACTGTGATTTACATTCCTGAGTTTTTAAACTGTTGTGGTCTTTTGGCTTTTGCTTTATCCTGCACACAAGGTAAACATCTTATGGTTGTTGTGGTCTTGTTTGTTTTGGTAGGCTCTCTTGCAAGTGAATCTTTTCCTTCGATATGTATATCCACATTCATGAATCATTGTACATAGGTTCAGAAGTGTAATCCTACGAGTGCTTTTCTAGAGCATGCTTTTTTTTTTTCTTACTTTCTTGACTCCTTCTCCCTCTCTCATTCCTCCTCTTCCCATGGGTCCCTCCCAGGTAACTTATAAAAATCAAGTGCATGACCTTCTGTATTTTTCTTTTCTTTCTTTCTTTTTTTTTTTTTTTTAAAGACAGGATCTCACTCTATCACCCAGGCTGGGGTGCAGTGGCAGGATCTTGGCTCACTGCAACCTCCATCTCCCAGGTTCAAGCGATTCTCCTGCCTCAGCCTCCCAAGTAGCTAGGACTACAGGAGTGCACCACCCCGCCTGGCTAATTTTTGTATTTTTAGTAGAGATGGGATTTCGCCATGTTGGCCAGGCTGGTCTCGAATTCCTGGCCTCAAGTGATCCACCTGCCTCAGCCTCCCAAAGTGCTGGGATTACAGGTGTGAGCCACAATGCCAGTGTCCAGCCTATTTTTCCTTTTCCTTTTTTTTTCTTTTTTTTTTTTTTTGAGACAGAGTCTCACTCTGTCGCCCAGGCTGGAGTGCAGTGGCACGATCTCAGCTCACTGCAAACTCTGCTTCCTGGGTTCAAGCAATCCTCCTGCCTCAGCCTCCCAAGTAGCTGGAATTACAGGCATGTACCACCACACTTGTCTAATTTTGTATTTTCAGTAGAGACGGGGTTTCACCATGTTGGCCAGGCTAGTCTCCAACTCCTGACCTCAGGTGATCCACCTGCCTCAGCCTCCCAAAGCACTGGGATTACAGGCGTGAGCCATCACTCCCAGCCATTTTTCTTAATTCTTATATAATCCTATTCTCTTCTCATCCCCCCAACACCTCTCCCTCTCTCTGTTTCTCTCTAACACACACACACACATGCCTACACACATGCATATGCATACACACACATTGCATATACACACACAAGTTTTTTGTAATTTTGTCCTTTTTTAAACAAAAATATGGATTTGTCTTATACATACTTTTTCCTTTCTTAATTTTTCCACTCAATGAGGCCTTGTGGAAATCCTTCAGATTATCCAGTGTGACTCTAATCCAACATTGTAGTGGCAGCATAACATTTGGTGGTGGCATAACACATGGCAGCATAACATTCCGTGGTACGAATAATGGTGCATAATGGATGCCCCAGTATGCGTTCTCCCACTCTGTATTAATGGGCAGTCACTGTTTCCGCATTTTGCCACAAACAATGCTGCAGTAACTTCCTGGTACTCGTGTCTTTGGGTCCTGATGCTTTTCTTTCTAGGGGACGAAGCCTAAAGAGTAGGATTTCTGGATTGAATATGTATTTTCATTAAAATTTTGAAAACATAGAAAAACATTCTGAGCATAAATTTCCAAGTATTACAATTCCAAATATTAATTCCCCATTGCTGCTACAACAGATTACCGTGAATGTGGCAAATGTGGTGGTTTAGAACAGCACGAGTTGCCGGGTGTGTTAGCTCATGCCTGTAATTCCAGCACTTTGGGAGCCCAAGGTGTCAGGATCGCTTCAGCCCAGTAGTTCAAGCCCAGCCTGGGAAACAGCAAAGCACTGTCTCTAAAATATAAACAAAAGGCTGAGCAAGGTGGCTTATGCCTGTAATCCCAGCACTTTGGGGGGCCGAGGCGGGTGGATCACTTGAGGTCAGGAGTTTGAGACCAGCCTGACCAACATGGTGAAACCCCATCTCTACTAAAACATACAAAATTTGCTGGGCGTGGTGGCACATGCCTGTAATCCCAGCTATTTGGGAGGCTGAGGCAGGAGAATCACTTGAACCCGGGAGGTGGAGATTGCAGTGAACCGAGATCACGCCATTGCACTCCAGCCTGGGCAACAAGAGCAAAACTCCATCTCAAAAAATAAATAAATATATCAAATAAAATATAAACAAAAGTAAAGATACTTTTTTTAAAAAAGCAGCACATATTTATTATTTATAGTGTTGGAGATGCGAAGTCCTAAAATTGAGGGGTGCACATAGCTGTGTTGCTCCTGGAAGCTCTAGTGAGAAACTGTTCCTGGACTTTTCCAGCCCTAGAGGCTGCCTGCATTCCATTCTTGCAGCCAACCTTGTGATTACATTGAGCTTGCTTAGATAATCCAAGATGATGCCCCCATTCCAAGATTCTTAATAATCACATCTGCAAAGTCTCTTTTGCAATGTAAGGTAATACATTCACAGCTCAAGGAACTGGGGTGTGCACATCTTTTGGGGGGTCGTTATTCACCCTACACAAACTGCAAATGAATAAAAGATAAATCTCCCTCTCTCAATGACTCCAAGGACTCTAATCCTCCACCCACCCATTATTTCCGATTTCCGATGTGTTCTTCCAATGTGAGCTTGTTCAAACCACTGCGCATGAGCCGCATTCGACCTAGAACAGCTTCGAATGCAGCCCAACACAAATTCATAAACTTTATTAAGACATTATGAGATTTTTTTTTTTGCAATTTTTTTTTTTTAGCTCATCAGCTATCGTTAGTGTTAGTGTATTTTATGTGTGGCTCAAGACAATTCTTCTTCTTCCAGTGTGGCCCAGGGAAGCCAAAAGATTGGACACCCCTGTTCTAATGTTTTATGTAAACTCCAGTATATATTTATGTTTGTTATATTTTACAAATGACAGCATAGTATATACCCCGCTTCCTGTCCCTGACTTCATTTCATTTAACAACACATCTTAGTAATTATCCCATTGCCAGAGCCAAGGCTGTGAACCAATAAAGTTTCAGGACTTGAAAAGAAGTCCAGTTCAGCAAAGAAAAATGTAACATCCAGACAGCAGGTGCTAGAAAATCAGGCCATGTCAGGGATATGAACAGGTGGGTGGAGGCCCAGGCCTGGGAACCCTGGTACTATTTGGAATTCCAAGAGGTGGATCAGTTGCAAGAGCTGTGATATCAGAGAGTTCCAGCCACTGGGCTGGTTCAAGGGCAGGACCTGGGTGTTTGGAGAGGAATGGTGAGAGGTAGGAGGAATCTGGTCCTAGGGAAGTTATCAAAACAGGCACTCAGGAACAGATAACAACCACAGAAACAATTCCACAAATAATTACTTAGTGGCTGCTACAGGCCAGGTGCTGAGCTGAATGCTGGTTTCTATCTAGGATGAGACAGGCATGATCCAGGTCCTCCCACACCTTCATGGTCAGGTAGAGAGGCAAACAGGTAGAGAGACTGTTGCTATCAATATAGTCAGTGCTGTGGTTGGGGAGGAAAGAATTCTTTGGGATAATGGGGGTGGGGAAGGAGAGAACAAATAATCCACATATATTTATCAGGGTAGGCTAATTGCTATAGCAGACAGCCTTCCAATCTCAGTGCCTTAATACAATAAAGTTTATTTTTCACTTATGTTACAATCTAACACTGGTTGAGGAGAGAGTGGGTGGGACTCTGCTCCACATAGTCATTCAGTGACCCAGGCTCCTTCTATCTAATGGCTCCACTGCCCTCCCCTGTCAGATCCTCTGCATCCACCCCGGGGAGGGAAAGAACACTGTGGAAGATAACATGGAAGGTTTTCACAGGACAGACCTTGAATAGATATACATCATTCTACCCACTTTCCATTGGCCAGAACTCAGTCACATGGGCTCACCCCTCTGCATGGGAGCCTGGGAAATGTAGTCCAACTATGAGCCCGAGAAGAAAAAGAACCAGGGTTTGGTAAACACATAGCAGTCTGTGCTGTACCACACTTGGGAAGATGGGGAAACTCCCTGGAAGAATGGTTTCTAAGCTGATACCTGGAAGATATGTAAGAGTTATCAGGATGAAGAAAAGGGAGGAAGGGAAGGGCAATGTTGCCAACAAACAGATCAATGTAAGCAAAAATGAAAAGCATTGAAAATCATGGCACGTTGAAGACAAAAAGGATGTTCTGTCTATCTAGAGAGCAGAAGGCAAGCCATGATGGTGGAGCAATCACAGGGGCTATAAGCTGGGCAGGGTGTTATAAGCTGGGTCAAGGAATTTATCCAATAATGATCAAAGCCATAGAAGGATTTGAAATTCAGGATAAATTTGCATTCCAGAAAAATTCATCTCATTTGTATATGGAGAATAGATCGGAGGGAAAAAGCAGAGAAGATAGCAGGAGACTAGCTGTCAAGGTGAGAAAAGATGACAGTCTAAACCACAGGAGTGGCTGCAGAGGGCAGTGAGAGTTCCAGATATCAGGAAATGGGGTTAGAGGATTCATAATGGATGGGATGGGCAACTAAGCAAACAGTTGAGATGAACAAGGATGAGGGCTGAGTTTACCTGTGGGATAACTGAATGGTTGGTGATTCCATTAGCCAAGAAAGACAACAATCCCAGCAGTTTGGGGGTGGGATTAGTTTCACTTTGGACTTGTCAGGTTTGTGGTACCTACTGGACATTTAGAGAGCATTGTTCTGTAGTCAAATTTTCTTTCTTTCTTTCTTTCTTTTTTCTTTCTTTCTTTCTTTCTTTCTTTCTTTCTTTCTTTTCTTTCTTCTTTCTTTCCTTCCTTCCTCCCTCCCTTCCTTCCTTCCTTCCTTCCTTCCTTCCTTCCTTCCTTCCTTCCTTTCCTTCTTTCTTTCTTTCCTTCTTTCTTTCTTTCCTTCTTTCTTTCTTTTTTTTGTAGGGAGGACAGAATCTCGCTATGTCACCCAGGCTGCAGTGCAATGGTGCAGTCTCACCTCAGTGCAACCTCCACCTCCCAGGGTTCAAGTGATTCTCCTGCCTCAGCTTCTCTAGTAGCTGGGATTACAGATGCCTGCGAACGTGCCCGGTTGATTTTTGCTAGTAGAGACGGGGTTTCACCATGTTGGCCAGGCTGGTCTCGAACTCTTGAACTCATTCGTGATCCACCCACCTTGGCCTCCCAAAGTGCTGGGATTACAGGCATCAGCCATCGTGCCTGGCTTCTTTCTTTCTTTTTAAGAGACAGGGTCTCACTCCATTGCTCAGGCCGGAGTGCAGTGGTGTAATCATAGCTCACTGTAGCCTCGAACTCCTGGGCTCAAGTGATCCTCCTGCCTCGACCTCCCAAACAGCTGAGATTACAGGCAGGTGCTACCGTGCCCAGTTAATTTTTTAAATTTTTGAGGGGTTCCCAACAATGTTGCTCAGGCTGGCCTTGAACTGGTGGCCTCAAGCAATCCTCCTGCCTTGCTTGGCATCCCAAAGGGCTGGGATTACAGATGTAAGCTGGACCCAGCCTTGTAGTCAATTATATACGGGCCTAGAGATCAAGAAAAAGATTCAGGCTGAGGATACAGTCATGAGAGTCGATAAGTTCATTCCAGGGAGAGGAGGAAGGAGAGAAACAGGAGAAAGAACAAGGCCTGGACTGAAACGCTGTGGAATGCCAACACTTAAGGAGTGAACAGAGGAAGTGGAGCTCACACAAGCATCTGATACAAAGCAGTGTAGCATGTGAGGACAAAAGACAATGAGAGCGTGACATCATGAAGATCAAGGAAAGAGACAATTTCATGAAAGCATGTGCAGGCAACAGCATTTGCAGAGAGGCAAACTAAATCAAGGACTGAAAACCATCCATCAGTTTTGGTCAGGAAGGAAGTTGATGTGTTGGTAAGAGCCAGATTGCCCCCGACTGATGAGGAGGGGAGATGAAGGCCACTCAATCGGGAGCATTGCTGTGAAGGAATGAAAGAATTCAGAATCTTGTCGGAGGAAAATTTAGCATGTCCTGGAAGGTATTCCTCATTTTAAGATAGAAGATGCAGCTGGGCGCAGTGGCTAACACCTGTAATCCCAGCACTTTGGGAGGCCAAGGCGGGTGGATCACTTGAAGCCAGGAGTTCAAGACCAGCCTGGCCAACATTGCGAAATCCTGTCTCTACTAAAAATGCAAAAATTGGCCAGGCATGGTGGCACGCATCTGTGATCCCACCTACTTGGGAGGCTGAGGCACGAGAGTTGCTTGAACTCAGGAGGTGGAGGTTGCAGTGAACCAAGATCACTCCACTGGACTCCAGCCTGGGCAACAGAGCAAGACTCTGTCTCAAAAAAATATATATATATACAGAAGACACCTTTCCTTGACATCTTGGCACTTTATAAGCCCTTTGGAACTTAGACACCATCAAAGAGAAAAGAGTGAAGATCCCAAAATTCATTAATTTAACAAATATATATATATATACACGTATATATACGTGTATATATATAGAGAGAGAGAGAAAGAGAGAGAGAGAGAGAGAGAGGGAGAGATGCTCTGTTGCCCAGGCTGGAGTGAGTGCAGCGGTGCAATCTCTGCTCACTGCAACCTCCACCTCCTGGGTTCAAGAGATTCTCTTCCTGTAATTATTCCAGCTACTTGGGAGGTTGAGGCAGGAGAATTGCTTGAACTTGGGAGGCAGAGGTTGCAGTGAGCCGAGATCATGCCACTGAGACTCCGTCTCAAAAAAAAAAAAAAAAAAAAAAAAAAAGGACCAGGAAGAGTGCGGGGGAGGGGGAAGCATGAAGGACAGAAGTAAGAAAATCCAGGTGACAGGTGACACAGGTGATGCTATGTTGGGGAGGGGGAATGAAGTGCCAGCAGTGGAAATGGTGAGAAGTGAATCCATTCTAGAAATACTTTGAAGGTAGACTCAGCTGGATTCACTGGCTGATTGGCTGTGCGTTGTAAGAGAGTAGGATCAACCCTAAAGTGGAATGAAGTGTTGATACAGGCTAAAACATGCTTGAACCTCAAAACACTTGGCTAAGTGGAAGAAGTCAGGTCCTCTAAGTTGTTGCCAAGAAGGACAACAACCTCGGCTATTTGGGAGTGGGGTGAGTTTCGCTTTGGGCTTGTCAAGTTTGTGGTGCCTACGGGACATTTAGAGAGCGATGGTCTGTAGTTTTGTTTTGTTTTGTTTTGAGACAGAGTCTCACGCTGTCACCCAGGCTGGATAGGCTGTCCACATATTGTATGATTCAATTTATGTGAAATGTCCAGAATAGGTAAATCCATGCAGATGGAAGGCAGACTGGCGATTGCCAGGTGGTAGTGGGAGACAGGATGGGGGTAACTGCTTAATGAGTATGGGGTTTTCTTATAGGGTGATACAAATGTTTTGGAATTAGAGGTGATGGTTGCGTAACATTTCAGTGCAATCAATGGTACTGGATTGTTCACTTTAAAATGGTTAACTTTATTGCTTGAGGCCGGGAGCTTAAGACCAGCCTGGACAATATAGTGAGACCCCCCCATCCAACATCTCTACAAAAAATAAAAAATTAGCCCAGCTTGATTGCATGCACCTGTAGTCCCAGCTACTTGGGAAGCTGAAGTGGGAGGATCACTTGAGCACAGGAGTTGGGGGCTGCAGTGAGCTATGATCGTACCACTGCACTCCAGCCTGGACGACAGAGTGAGAACTCGCCTCTAAAAAAATATAAAATGAAATGAAATGACTAATTTTATGTTCTGTGAATGTCACCTTAATAAAAAAAAAAAAAAGGTGGGGGGTGTTGAAAAAAATCCTCCAAAGTCTTTGGTCTGAAAACTTTGTGTGTGGGGTGTGTGTGTGTGTGTGTGTGTGTGGGGTGTGTGTGTGTGTGACAGAGGCTCACTCTGTCACCCAGGCTGGAGTGCAGTGGAGCAATCTCGGCTCACTGCAACCTCTGCCTCCCGGGTTCAAGCAATTCTCCTGCCTCAACCTCCCAAGTACCTGGAACAATTACAGGCGCCCACCACCATGCCTGGCTAGTTTTTGTATTTTTAGTAGAGACGGGTTTTCACCATGTTGGCCAGGCTGGTCCTGAACTCCTGGGCTCAAGTGATCTGCCCACCTCAGCCTCCCAAACTACTGGGATTACAGGTGTGAGCCACCATGCCCAGCCTTGGTCTGAAACCTTAAAGATCAGGGTTGCCATTTACTGAGATGGAGAAAACTTACAGAAGGAGGAGGGTGAGGGAGAAGCTTCCGGTGTTCAGTGCTGGATGATTCTTAATTTGGAGATGTCTAATGAACATCCAAGTGAGATTGTCAAGGACACAGATAGATGTGCTTGGGAGTCCTCCGCATATAGTTTTTTAGGCTCAGAATTGGCTGATATTTAAGTTTCTGCTTCTTTTTCAAAGAGACAGAAATACAAATTACTTTGTTACAGAAAAGTAAACAGTTTTATGTGTTGCATGTCCAAGATTGTGGAGTGAAATTCGTACCTTCTACGTTCAGATGGGTTGCAGCTCTTTAAACCCAGCCAGGCATGACTGATCTGGAGCCAGGCAGGGCCGGGCTTGCTGGGAGGGCGGAGGAAGCCTGCAGAGCTCCGAGCTCTCTCCAGTGTTTCTGCAGAGCCCCTGGAGAACAACAGCTGACTTTGTGTATTCAGTAAAGATGCATCTGTCATGCCTACTAGCACTGTTTTCATCCTGCTGAGACTTGTCGGTTGAAAAGCCAGAAGGAATGCACCTAGTTTGCTAGCACCACCAAAATTTTGCCAAACTAAGGGATGCAGTTTTTAGAACAACAATCTTCCATTGTTGGTGGTCGTGCGCAGTTAACAACCATCACCAACAGATAGTAGTAACAATGGATTCAGTCCTTCCCGTGTGCCCAGCACTCCGCCAGGGGCTTTGCATTCATCATCTTGTTTTGCTCTTACATGAAGCTTGAGAGGGAGGTATCATTTTTATTTTTATTTTTTTAATTTTAATTTTTTTTTTTGAGAAAGAGTCTCACTCTGTCACCCAGCCTGGAGTGCAGTGGCACGATCACAGTTCACTGCAGCCTCAACTTCCCAGGCTCCAGTGATCCTCCCACCTCAGCCTCTTGAGTAGCTGGGCCCACAGGCATGCGTCACTATGCTGGCTAATTTTTGCATTTTTGGTAGAGATGGGATTTCCCAATGTTGCCCAGGCTGGAACTCCTGGGATCAAGCAATCCACCCGCCTTGGCCTCCCAAAGTGCTGGGATTACAGGCGTGAGCCACCACGCCTGGCCGGCAGGTATTATTATTATGAGCTCTAGTTTTCCACATATTAAACAAGCACAGAGAGGTTAAGCGATTTTCCCAAGGGCACATAGCAAGTAAATGAATCATCAGGAGGCAAACTCAAATATGTCTGACTTTCTAGTCTTGTGCTTTGGAAGAATAAAACCAGGAAACGTCAGAAGCTTCCTCTTTCACCACTATGCAGTCAGTGGCTAGAGAAGGTGTGGTCTGGGTCCCCCAAGTGACCATGTGCCTCCTCGCCAGCCCTTAGCACAGGATTGGCACATAATTGGTGTTCAGAGCTTCCTGAATGAATAAATGGATGAATGACTGAATAAATTAACAAGCACACAAAAGATTTGCAAGTATCACATTGCATTGTGCTTAGTAATTAATGAGCCAGCTCAGGCTGTGGGCTACTTGAGGAGAGAGACACTTCCTTACATCCTGTAACAATGATGTCCAACATGCCAGAAAAATTTAGAGTACAGGTTAAAACGCATGGACCCTGGAGGTGGACTGCTTAGGCACAAATTGTGTCTCCTCCTCTGTACAAGCCCTGAGACCCAGTGATTTGATTTTCTCATCTGGAAAATGGGAAGAACAGTAATAGCTATTCCATAAAGATTTTTATTAAGATTAAATAAGGCGGTGGCCCACGCCTGTAATCCCAACACTTTGGGAGGCCAAAGTGGGTGGATCATCTTAGGTCAGGAGTTCAAGACCAGCCTGGCCAACATGGTGAAACCCCATCTCTACTAAAAATAGGAAAATGAGCTGGGCGTGGTGGCTGGCACCTGTAATCTCAGCTATTCTGGAGGCTGAGGCAGGAGAATCACTTGAACTCAGGAGTGGGAGGTTGCAGTGAGCCAAGATCACGCCATTGCACTCCAGCCTGAGTGACAGAGCAAGACTCTGTCTCAAAACGAACAAACAAACAAAAACAATGGAATAAGTTAAGACTCTGGTACATAACAGCTGTTCAGTAAACATTAGCTGTGTGTCCAAGGAGGCACAGAGAAAAAAGTCCCTGGCTGTCCCTGGTGGGGTCAGGTACAGTTGGCACTCTGTAACGTAGAATAAGAATAGATAAGGGTTTTTACATATTCTCACTTATAAGTGGTAGCTAGATAATGGGTACACATGGACATACAGAGGAGGAAGTTTCTGACATGTCCTGGTTTTATTCATCCAAAACAGAAGACTTGAAAATCAGACATATTTAAGTTTGCTGTATGGACTGTATGGAAATCAGACATATTTGAGTTTGCTTCCTGATTATTCATTTAATTGCTGTATGACCTTGGGCAAATCACTTAACCTCTCTGTGCTTGTTTATATGTGGAAAACTGGGGATCATAATAATAATACTTACTGGCCAGGTGCAGTGGCTCACGCCTATAATCCCAGCACTTTGGGAGGCCAAGGTGGGTGAATTGCTTGAGCCCAGGAGTTCGAGACCAGCCTGGGCAACATGGGGAAACCCCGTCTCTACCTAAAAAATACAAAAATTAGCCTGGCATGGAGACTCCAAAAGGTGGGAGGGTGGGCAAGGGGTGAAGGATGGAACACTGCCTATTAGGTACAATATACGCTATTTGGGTGATGGGTACATTAAAAACCTAGATTTCACCACTACACACTATATCCATGTACCACGACTGCACTTGTACCTATAAATCCATAAAAATAGAAAATTCAATTTCAATAAATAAAAACAATGATGCAATTAGTACCCCCCAAAATGAGGGGGAAGAATAGATAGGATTTTCAAACACTTATTAGGTGCCAAGAACTGAGCTAAGCATCTACTATGTATCTTCAGATTTAATCTTTACAACAATAATATGAGATAGGCACTATTATTATCCCATTTTCCTGATACAAAGACTGAGGCTAAGAGAGATTAAGTAACTTGCCAAGATTCACAAAGCAAATAAGTACAGATAAAGAAAGGAATCTATGAATACTCCTCCTTGGTTTACGATGGGGTTACATCCTGATAAACCCATCATGAGTTGAAAATATCTTAATTGAGGTAGGAGGCATGACTCCATTCCAGAGGTGAGGCTTGGACACTGGACCAAATTGAGAACTAGCTAAAACAGGGCCAGAGCAGAAGCAACTTTCCGTAAGACACACCCACTAGTGTGCCATGTCAGTTTACTATTGCTATGGCAACGCCTGCCCCCTTCCATGGCAACAACCTGACAACCCAGAAGTTACCACCACTTTTTCTAGAAACGTCTGCATAAACTGCCTCTTGATTTGTGTGTAATTAAAAGTGGGTGTAAATACAAGTGCAGCCCTGCCTCTGAGCTGCTCTTCTGGGCACACTGCCTATAGGGTAGCCCTGCTCTGCAAGAAACAGTCCCTCTGCTGCTGCTGTGTGCTGTGGCTTCAATATAAGTTGCTGTTTAACACTACCAGCTTGACCTGGAATTCTCTCCTAGGCAAAGCCAAGAACCCTCCTAGTCTAAGCCCTAACTTGGGGGTTTGCCTATCCTGCATCAAGTTGAAATGCATTTGATACACCTGACCTACCAAACATCATAGCTTAGTCTAGCTCCCCTTAAGCTCAGAACACTTACTTTAGGCTGGACACAGTGGCTCATGCCTGTAATCCCAGCACTTTGGGAGGCTGAGGCAGGTAGATCACTTGAGGTCAGCAGTTGAAGACCAGCCTGGCCAACATGGTGAAACCCCATCTCTACTAAAAATACAAAAATTAGCCGGGTGCAGTGGCGCATGCCTGTAGTCCCAGCTAGTCGGGAGGCTGAGACTTGAGGATCTCTCGAACTTGGGAGGCAGATGTTGCAGTGACCCTAGATCATGCCACTGCACTCCAGCCTAGGCAACAGAGCCAGACTCCATCTCCGAAAATAAAAAAGACACTTACTTTAGCCTACAACTGGGCAAAATCCTCTAACACCAAGCCTAATTTATAAGAAGGTGCTGAATATCTTGTGTAATGTATTGAATACTGCACTGAAAGTGAAAAACAGAATGGTTGTATGGGTACTCCAGGTACAATTTCTACTGAATATATATGGCATTTGCACCATGGTAAAGTCAGAAAATCCTAAATTGAACCATTGTAAATCAGGGATTGTCTGTGTTGTCCCTGAAAAACAAAACCATTCTGGGCAATTCAAATAGAGGGAATTTGATACAAGAAGTTAATTACACAAATGATTCAACAGCTGAGAAGCCAAGCCGGAGATGGTGAAGCAATCCTGGACTCAGCAACATCAGGAAGCTACTCTCACAGCTAGGGCTCGAGGGACACAGGGAGGATGTGGTGTTACCGATGCCCAGAGCTGGGTCATGCCCAGAGCTGGGTCCACTTAGAAGGAGCTAGAACCACAGCAGGAGCTGCCCGGTGAGAAGCTAAACCATGGAGGAGGTGCAGCCTCTGTTGGGAAATGTTTTCTGAATTTGGGGAACGAAGGACCGCCCTGGATCCTCCCCTTGTCCCACCACCCAATCTCCTGCCAGTGCCTCTTTTTGGCCCAATTTAGCTAGAAGTCAATTGACCAGTTGGCAGTAGAGCTTGGGAAATGTACCTTGCATTAAAAATGTTAGGGATGGCCGGCCGGGCGCGGTGGCTCACGCTTGTAATCCCAGCACTTTGGGAGGCCGAGGCGGGCGGATCACGAGGTCAGGAGATCGAGACCACGGTGAAACCCCGTCTCTACTAAAAATACAAAAAATTAGCCGGGCGTGGTGGCGGGCGCCTGTAGTCCCAGCTACCCGGAGAGGCTGAGGCAGGAGAATGGCGTGAACCCGGGAGGCGGAGCTTGCAGTGAGCCCGAGTTGCGCCCCCGCCCCCCGGCCTGGGTGAAAGGCCCAGACCCCAAAAAAAAAAAAAAAAAAAATGTTAGGGATGGCCGAGTGCAGTGGCTCACATCTGTAATCCCAGCACTTGGGATGGCTGAGGTAGGCGGATCACCTGAGGTCAGGAGTTCAAGACCAGCCTGGCCAACATGGCGAAACCCTGTGCCTACTAAAAATAGAAAAATTAGCCAGGTATGGTGGCATATGCCTGTAATCCCAGCTACTCGGGAGGCTGAGGTAGGAGAATTGCTTGAACCCAGGAAGAGGAGATTGCAGTGAGCAGAGACAGTGCCACTGTACTCCAGCCGGGGCAACAGAGCAAGACTCCATCTCAAAAAAATAAATTAAGAAAAATAAATTAAGAAAATAAATAAAATAAAATGGCAGAGAATGGATCTAAGATCAAACAGGTCAATAACCCACATGTTGGTCTTGTTACAACTCCAGCACCTCACATAGTGTGTGGCACAATGAAGGCACTCCATAGATAGAAAGAAAGCTAGGAGGCAGAGGGGAGGGCAGACAAACACTAAAGTCTGTGTTCTTAACCCAGAGGGAGCAACCTCAGATGCCTACAGCAGCCAGACAGAGCATACAAAAGCATGGAGTGAACCTGTTCTAGGGAGAGGTGAGGACCATGTCAAACTGGAGAGCACACCCCGTGTCTAAATGGGGCAGCCCTACTAAGTAACCTTCAGCCAATTTCTGCCAAGGAATGCAAGTTTGGCGTTGCCAGATCTGCTGACTTCTCAGGAGAAATAGAAAATCCTGATTTTCAAGTTCAATCTGCTACTTTTTAAATGTTGGCAAACAAATCAAATCCACATGAGCCTGGGGCATCTTGTTGGGCTGGAAAGCAAAGAAGCTTATCAAAGACTATGCAAGGTCATGGTCCCATCAGAAGGACACAGAGGTAGCCTGGCAGGGCTCCCACTTGCTCAGTTTGGACCATTTTTTAGTATCAAAATGAAAGAATGAATAATCCTGGAACAGAAAAACCACATTAGTGGAGAAACTGGTAACATTTAAATAAAGTCTAGAGTTTGGTTAATAGCAATGTATGAACACTGGTTTCTCACGTTTGTCAAAGGTACCACATGGTCATGTAAAACGTTAAGAAGTTAAGACTCTCACTCTGTCACCCAGGCTGGAATGCCATGGTGTGATCATTGCTCACTGCATCCTCAGTCTCCTGGGCTCAAGCTATCCTCTTGTCTCAGCCTCCCCAGTAGCTGGGACTACAGGTGTGCACCACCACACCCAGCTAATGTTTTATTTTTTGTAGATATAGGGTCTCCCTATGTTGTCCAGGCTGGTCTCAAACTCATGGCCTCAAGTGATCCTTCTGCCTCAGGCTCCCAAAGTGCTGAGATTACAGGCATGAACCAGTGCACCCAGCCTAAAAAAATTTGTTTAAAAAAATAATAAATAGGCCAGGCATGGTGGCTCATATGTGTAATCCTAGCACTTGGGCAGGCCAAAGCAGGAGACTCACTTGAGCCCAGGAGTTAGAGAACAGCCTGGCCAACATAGCAAGACTCTATCTGTACAGAAAATTTTTAATTAGCAAAAGTAAAAAAACAATAATAATAGTCTGAGCACAGTGGCTCATGCCTGTAATCCCAACACTTTGGGAGGCCAAGGCAGGCGGATCACTTGAGGTCAGGAGTTCGAGACCAGGCTGGGCAACATGGCGAAGCTCCATCTCTACTAAAAATATATGAATTAGCTAGGCGTGGTGGTGCATGCCTATAATCCCAGCTACTCAGGAGGGTGAGGAATGAGAATCGCTTGAACCCAGGAGGCAGAGGTTGCAGTGAGCCAAGATCGAGCCACTGCACTCCAGCCTGGGCAACAGAGTGAGACACTGTTTTAAAATAATAAATACCATTGAATGAAACACATTAAATCTATTTTTAAAGATCAATGAATTCATAATGATATTTTTAAAAGAGAAAGAGAAAACAAAAAGGAAGGAACTATTTGTCATCATTGGAGGCAGCTGTTGCATCAAGTCCTTGCTCCAAAAATAGTAGTGATAACAAGGAAAGAATTTATTCTGCCCTAGTAAGTGAGGGAAAGAAGCTCTTCTTTAAGGAAGAATGCCAGGTCACAAATGTCAAAGGAATGAGAGCATTAGAACTTTGCAACTCCGAACAAAATGATTGACTCAGACAATGATCATCAATGGATGTTGAAACTGCAAGGTGAAAGGTTCAAGGGAGGCTGGATATTTAACCTCCGCCTCCTGGGTTCCTGCGATTGACAAGCAGACAAGTCATCAGGCCATAGAGAACTTACTGGTTCTAAGAGAAGAAACGACTTCACAATGGAAGGATCAGGTTGTCACCACCTGAACCCATGAATCAATCTTAGCTTCACTAATGAGACAGCCTTTCATTTTGAGCTTTCTGGTGTGATGCAAGAGCATAATTATAACACCACCCAGGAAGAATTCCTGCCGATAATGTGTAGCCAAAATCTGATCAAACCATAGATTTAGCTTCTAGTTTATAGGAAATACAGGAGATAGAAGGACAAATTAAATACACCACAAGAAATCAATCAAACTCTAGAAGGTAGACCATTCTACCAGCAAGACAATGGTCCTAGTTGCTTCAACAACCCAATGACCTGGAAAAAGGAGGGAGAACGGGAAGGGAGGCTAGTCTAGATTTAGAAAGACTTAGGAGATGGAATCAAGCCAGGAGCCTGATTACAAGTGGCTCACACATGTAATCCCAGCACTTTGGGAGGCTGAGGCAGGCTGATTGCTTGAACCCAGGAGTTCAAGACCAGCCCTGGCAACACAGAAAGAGCCCATCTCTATTAAAAGTAAATTTTATTTAGTTTTGTTGTTGTTGTTGCTGTTTTTTTTTTTTTTTTTTTTTTTTGAGACAGTTTTGCTCTTGTCACCCAGGCTGGAGTACAATGGGTTGATCTCCACTCACTGCAACCTCCGCCTCCAGGGTTCAAGTGGTTCTCTTGCCTCAGCCTCCCAAGTAGCTGGGATTACAGGCGCCCACCACCACGCCCAGCTAATTTTTATATTTTTAGTAGTGATGGGGTTTTGCCATGTTAGCCAGGCTGATCTCGAACTCCTGACCTCAGGTGATCTGCCTGCCTCAGCCTCCCAAAATGCTGGGATTACAGGCATGAGCCACCGTGCCCTGCCAAAAATTAATTTTTTTAAAAAAGAGAGAGAGATGATAAAATGCGATTTGTGAACATTGACTGGGTCTCGGTTTAAACCAATGGTAAAAGACATTTCGAGGGCGACTGGGGAAATGCTAATATGAGGAATTACGTGTTAATAAAGATCCTGTAATCCCAGCACTTTGGGAGGCTGAGGTGGGGGGATCATTTGAGCCTAGGAGTTCAAGACCAGCCTGGGCAATACAGCAAATCCCTGTCACTACAAACAATAAAAAAAATACTACAAAAATTAGCCAGTCGTGATGGCATGCACCCGTAGTCCCAGGGGGTGGCCTACAGATCCACCTCCTAGAGAATGAGGAGGGAGGGTAACTTGAGCCCAGGGAGGTTGAGGCTGCCGTGAGCTATGATTATGCCACCACACTCCAGCCTGAATGACAGAGTGACACTCAGTCTAAAAATAGAAAAGATCTGCAGCTCATTTTGTTTTGTGACATGATGGTATTGTGACTAAGTAGCGTTTCCTTTTTTTTTTTTTTTAAGAGATGGGGTTTCGCTATGTTGCCCAGGCTGGTCTCCGAACTCCTGGGTCGAAGCAGTGACTCACACCTGTAATCCCAGCACTTTGGAAACTGAGGTAGGCTGATTGCTTGAGCCCAGGAGTTCAGGACTATCCTGGGCAACATGGTGAAACCCCATCTCTACAAAAAAAAAAAAAAAAATTAGCTGGGCATGGTGGTGTGTGCCTGTAGTCCCTGCTGCTTGGTGGGCTGAGGTGGAAGCATCGCTTGAGCCCTGGTTGAGGCTGCAGCGAACTGACATTGCGCCACTGCACTCCAGCCTGTGTGACAAAGTGAGACCCTGTCCAGACCCTGTCTCAAAAAACAAAAAAGTTGCAAAGTATTGATATTTTTTTCTTCTTTTATTAGCTAGGATATATTTATAAAAGAAAACTGCCCCCATATCAGTTATATGACTACCCTCAGATTCCATTTGTATACGACAGCCAGAATACATGCTTGATGCTCTCCTTTTAATTACAAATTTTCAAAATAATAAGTCAGTTCCCTAGTGTATTATCTGACTATTGCCACATAGCAAATTACCACACTTAGTGGCTTAAAACATTACTCATTTATTACGTGACAATTTCTGCCAGTCAGGAACCCCAGCAAGGCTTAGCTGTGAGCTCTGCTTCGTGGTCTCTCATGGGGCTGTGATCAAGGTGTCTGCCGGGGCCAGGCGCGGTGGCTCATACCTGTAAATCTCAGCACTTTGGGAGGTCAAGGTGGGAGGATTGCTTGAGCCCAGCAGTTCAAGACCAGCCTGAGCAACATGGCGAAACCCTGCCTCTACAAAAAATAATTGTAAAAAATGAGCCCGATGTGGTGGTACCCACCTGTGGTCCCAGCTACTCAGGAGGCTGAGGTAGGAGGATTGCTTGAGATGGGGAGGTCAAGGCTCCAGTGAGCTCTGATCACACCACTGCACTCTAGCCTGGGTGATAGAGTGAATGTCTGCCAGGACTTGGGTCTCGTTTAAAGGCTTGACTGGGGAAAGGTGGTTGTTAGCAGGATTCAGTTCCTCAAGAGTTGTTGGACTCAGGGCCTCAGTTCCTGTCTGGTTTTTGCCCAGAAGCCACTCTCGGTTTCTTGCCACATGACCCTCCCAGCATAGTAACTTGCTTCATCGAAGGCAGCAAGGGAGGGTGCTAGCAAGACAGCAGTGAGCAACTTACATAGCCTAATCACAGAAATGACATCCCATCACCCTTACCATCTTCGATGATTAGAAGCAAGCCACTAGATCAGCCTCCCCACACAGGGGTGTTGACACCAGCAGGCAGAATCACTGGGGGCACCTTAGAGCCTGCCGGCCACACCTAGCATCCTTTGAAGATGACTGAGGAGTGTCACTCTGTTTCTTTAATATGGCTTGAATCATAGAAGGATTATTCTGGCTGTGTGTGGAGAGTCGAAACCAGTGGAGGCTGCGTGTGGTAGCTCATGCCTGTAATCCCAGTGCTTTGGGAGGCTAAGACAGGAGGATTGCATGAGGCCAGGAGCCTGAGACCAGCCCGGGCAACATAGCAAGATCCCATCTCTACAAAATATTTTTAAAAATTAGCTGGGCATGGTGGTGTGTAGTCCTGGATACTCAGGAGGCTGAAGCCAGAGGATTGATTAAGCCCAGGAGTTTGAGGCTGCACTGAGCTATGGTCACATCACTGCACTCTAGCCTTAGTGACAGCTTGAGACCCTATCTCAAAGAAAAAAAAAGAAATCCCTCCCCAACCTCAAACATAGAGCCAGAGAGAAAGGATGGAATCAAATGGACCTGCTATAGGCATCCCCACAGCTTTATTGTTTACTACTCCAATATTTAACTTTTTTTTTTTTTTGAGACAGAGTCTCACTCTGTCACCTAGGCTGGAGTACAGTGGCATGATCTCGTCTCACTGCAACCTCTGCCTCCGGGGTTCAAGCGATTCTCCTGCCTCAGCCTCCTGAGTAGCTGGGATTACTGGCATGCACCACCCGCCTGGTTAATTTTTGTATTTTTAGTAGAGATGGGGTTTCACCATATTGGCCAGGATGGTCTCGAACTCCTGATCTCAAATGATCCACCCACCTCGGCCTCCCAAAGTGCTGGGATTACTGGCATGAGTCACTGCACCCGACCCAATATGTAACATTTCAATATGATCAAAACCTCACAAGTGAAGTAAAAAGGCAAGAAACAGGCTGGGGGAAAACAAGAGACAATGGATTTGACCTTTAGAACATGCACCCAGTAGAAATCTGCAAGTCTCCGTTTTTTCCCCTATAAAATGAGGATGATAGTCTCTGTCTCACTGGGCTATTGTGAGGATTAAGAGAGTTAGTAGATAGAAAATGTTTAAGACGATGGCTGGCACAGTTAAGTGCTACCTAAGTGTAAGCACTTGCCACTTGCTGCTGCTACTGTTATTGTTATTGAAATTATTATTAGCAACACTTACGTGATCAAATTCTAGGTTTTGTTTCTTTTGGAGTCAGGGTTTCGTTCTGTCACCAGGCTGGAGTGCAGTGGCGCCGATCATGGCTCACTGCAGCCTCAACCTCCTGGGCTCAAGTGATTCTCCCACCTCAGCCTCCCGAGTAGCTGGGACTACAGGTGTGCACCACCATGTCTAGCTACTTTTTCTGTTTGTTGTAGAGACCGGGTCTTGCTGTGTTGCCCATGCTGTTCTCAAACTCCTGGACTCAAGCAATCCTCTTGCCTTGACATTCCAAGTGCCGGGATTACAAGCATGAGCCATTGCACCCCTCCTAAACTCTAGCTTTTAAGGCCCCATAATTGTCGACTTCTTTAAGACTGTTTTTTTCTAAGCCCCTATATGTAACAAATTTAGTTTTAATTAAAAAAAAATAAGACTTTCTGGCTCATTTTCAGTTGTAAACCCACACTAGCTAGAAAGGTGTTCTCTTTTAGTAGACCAAACCTAGTGAAGGTCTCTTATTTTCCTTCCCAGCATGAACCAGTGATTTCAGGCCACTTAAGTGGCAATTAAAAGTTTCGAAAGTTTCGAAAGTGAATCTGACTCATTAAGCATACAATTGTCTGAAAGACTTGGTCATAAATTAAAGCAAGCCTCTCCTATTCTTTTTAAAGACGTAAGCACTGTTTAATAGGGTTTTTAATTTTTTAATTACCTAAGTGGTATCTGACCATACTCCTTAAAAAAAATTCATAAATCTAAGGATCAAATTCTTCTTTACCACATTTTTTTTTTTTTTTTTTTTTTTTGGCAGCATCTTGCTGTGTCGCCCAGGCTGGAGTGCAATGGTGTGATCTTGGCTCACTGCAACCTCCACCTCCCAGGTTCAAGCAATTTTCCTGCCTCAGCATCCCAAGCAGCTGGGACTACAGGTGCATGCCACCAAGCCTAGCTAATTTCTTGTATTTTTAGTAGAGACAGGGTTTCACCATGTTGGCCAGGCTGATCTCAAACTCCTGACCTCAAGTGATCCACCTGCCTCAACCTCCCGAAGTGCTGAGATTATAGGCATGAGCCACTGCCCCCAGCCCAGCAACATATTTATCCCCATTCCCTCCCTTTCTTTCCAGAATTTGATATGTATCCTACATCTTCGTATATATCCATATATATATATGTGTGTGTGTGTGAGAGTGTGTGTGTGTGTGTGTGTGTGTGTGTGTGTGTGTAGGTATACATACCCATTAAATATTTGGTTTGTATCCTTCTAAAACATTGTCTCTGCATTTATTTTATTTATTTTTGATTATATCTTTTTGAGACAGGGTCTCACTCTGCTGCCCAGGCTGGAGTGTAGTGGTGAGATTACGGCTCACTGCACCCATAACCTCCGAGGTTCGGGCGATCCTCTTGCCTCAGTCTCTCAAGTACCTGAGACCACAGGCACACACCACCACCACCCAGCTAATTTTCTTTTTTTTTTTTTTTTAGTAGAGACGGGGTTTCAAGCTGGTCTCGAAACTCCTGGACTCAAGCCATCCTCCCACATCAGCCTCCCAAAGTGCTGGGTTTACAGGCGTGAGCTACCACGCCCAATCTTTGTCTCTGTATTTACATAAATAAATATATATACCCATTTAAATGTATTCTATTGTTTTGCAAGGTTTTGTGTAAATACTGTAATGTTATATTGTAGCCGTTGTTCTGCAACTTGTTTTTTTCTCTCACACCCCACATCCAATTCCTCAGCAAATTACATCAACTCTTCCTGGGCACTGCATCCAGAATCTGGGCACCTCCACGGCTTTCACCCTGCCCCCTGCTCTGCCCTTGGCACCCTTAGTTCATCTTAGTTCATTCTCAGCAATCTCTTTTATTTTATTTTATTTATTTTTTATTTTTTATTTTATTTATTTATTTATTTTTTTTTTGAGACGGAGTCTTGCTCCGTCGCCCAGGCTGGAATGCAGTGGCACGATCTCGGCTCACTGCAAGCTCAGCCCCCTGGGTTCACGCCATTCTCCCGCCTCAGCCTCCTGAGTAGCTGGTACTACAGGTGCCCGCCACCACACCAGGCTAATTTTGTTTTTGTATTTTTAGTAGAGACGGGGTTTCACTGTGTTAGGATGGTCTTGATCTCCTGACCTCATGATCCGCCTGCCTCGGCCTCCTGAAGTGCTGGGATTACAGGAGTAAGCCACTGCGCTTGGCCAATCCCTTTTATTTTTTATTTCTTTGACACACGGTTTCACTCTGTTGTTCAGGCTGGAATGCAGAGGTGCAATCATAGTTCACTGCAGTGAATCTCCCCAGCTCAAGCAATCCTTCCATCTCTCAGCCTCCTAAGTAGCTGGGGCTACAGGCACACTCTACCACTCCTGACTAATTTATTTATTTTTTGTTGAGATGCGTTTTTGCCATGTTGCCCAGGCTGGTCTCAAACTCCTGGGCTCAAGTGATCCGCCCACCTCGGCCTCCCAAAGTGCTAAGATTATGGGCACGAGCCACTGTGCCTGGCCGGCAATTCTAATAAAGTGAGATTTATAATGTCTGGGCGCAGTGGCTCACGCCTGTAATCCTAGCACTTTGGGAGCCCGAGGTGGGTGGATCACTTGAGGTCAGGAGTTCGAGACTAGCCCAGCTAACATGGTGAAACCCCGTCTCTACTAAAAATACAAAAATTAGTGAGGCGTGGTGGTGGGCGCCTGTAATCCCAGCTGCTTGGGAGGCTGAAGCATGAGAATCACTTGAACCTGGGAGGTGAAGGTTGCAGCGAGCCGAGATTGCGCCACTGCACTCCTGCCTGGGCAATAGAGGGAGACTCATTCTCAAAAAAAAAAAAAAAAAAAAAAAAAAAAGTGAGATTTATAGTCTTTCAGTTAGATCTACCCAAAAGAATCGAAACCAGTGACTCAAACAGTGAACACCCATACTCATAGCAGCGTTATTCACAATCGCCAAAAAGTGGAAACAACCCAAATATCCATCAACAGATAAATGGACAAACAAAATGTGTGGTCTCTACACACAATGGAATATTATTTAGCGTTTTCAAAAGAAGAAAATTCTGACACATGCTACAACATGATGGACCCTGAAGAAATTATGCAAAGTGCAATCAGCCATATACAAAATAACAAAAACAAGTTTGATTCCACTTATACAAGGTCCCTAAGGTAGTCAAAATCATAGAGACAGGAAGTAGAACGGCTACCAGGGGCTGGGGAATTATTGTTGAATGGGTACAAAGTTTCAATTTGGAAAGAGGAAAAAGTTCTGGAGATGGATAGTGGTGATGGTTACACAACCATATAAATGTATTTAATGCCACTGAGATGTACATTTAAAAATGGTCAAATGGGCCAGGCACGGTGGCACATGCCTGTAATCCCAGCACTTTGGGAGGCCAAGGCGGGCAGATCACAAGGTTAGGAGATCGAGACCATCCTGGCTAACATGGTGAAACCCTGTCTCTACTAAAAAAATACAAAAAATTAGACAGGCGTGGTGGCGGGCACCTGTAGTCCCAGCTACTCGGGAGGCTGAGGCAGGAGAATGGCGTGAAACCGGGAGGTGGAGCTTGCAGTGAACCAAGATGGCGCCACTGCACTCCAGCCTGGGCAACAAAGTGAGACTCCGTCTCAAAAAAAAAAAAAAAAAAAGGTTAAATGGGCTGGGCGTGGTGGCTCATGCCTGTGATCCCAGCACTTTGGGAGGCTGAGACACAAGGATCACTTGAGTGCAGGAGTTTGAAATCAGCCGGGGCAACATAGGGAGACCCCTTCTCTACAAAAAAAAAAAAAAAAATTAGCCTGGCATGGTGGCATGCACATGTAGTCCCCAACTACTCAGGAGGCTGAGGCAGGAGGATCTCTTGAGCCTAGGAGGTGGTGGCTGCAGTGAGCCAAGATCTTGCCACTGTACTCTAGCCTGGGCAACAGAGTGAAATCCTGTCTTAAAAAAAGAAAAATGGTTAAATGGTAAATTTTATGTCATGCATCTATGTATATTTTGCCACAATAAAAAAAATACATAAAAAATTTCCCAGTCAGATTACATCACCCCAAACCTTCTCGAGGATCCCACCTCACTCTGATTCAAGACTAAAGTCCTGGCCAGATGTGGTGGCTCATGACTGTAATCCCAGCACTTTGGAAGGCCAAGGCTGATGGATCATTTGAGGCCAGGAGTTCAAGACCAGCCTGGCCAACATAACGAAACCCCATCTCTACTAAAAGACAGGGTATTTTTGTATTTTTAGGCGAGGTGGCATACAACCTGTGATCCCAGCTACTCGGGAGGTTCAAGACATACTTGAACCAGGGAGGTGAAGGTTGCAGTGAGCTGAGATTGTACCACTGCACTCCAGCCTGGGCAACAGAGTGAGACTCTGTCTCAAAAAAACAAACAAAGAGACCAAAGTCCCTACACTGGCCTATAAGACTCTCCCCCAAGCTTTGTTCCCATCCCCCCATTACCTCTCTGAATCCCCCTCTTAGTCTCTTCTCTTTGTTCACTTCCTATCTGGACACACTGGTCTCCTTGCTACTCCTCAAACACACCCAGCACACACCGTGGGGCCTTTGTCCTTGCTGTTCCCTCTGCCTGTACATTCTTCTCCCAGATATCTGCAGAGCCAACCTCCATACCTCCTTTAGGTCCTTGTTTGTGGGTCCCCTTCTCTGATCATCCTATTTAAAGCTCAACCTCAGCCAGGCACGGTGGCTCATGCCTGTTATCCCATCACTTTGGGAGGCCGAGGAGGGTGGATCACTTTAGGTCAGGAGCTCATAAACCAGCCTGACCAACATGGCGAAATCTCATCTCTACTAAAAATACAAAAATTACCCAGGCGTGGTGGTGCACGCCTGGAATCCCAGCTAATCGGGAGGCTGAGGCAGGAGAATCACTTGAACCTGGGAGGCAGAGGTGGCAGTTAGCCGAGATCACACTGCTGCACTCCAGCCTGGTGACAGAGCAAGACTCTCTCAAAATAAACAAATAAACAAAAAAACCCTCAACCTCCACTCATCTCCTCTGGCCTGCATTTGTTTTTCTGCATAGCCATTATTAGCATCTAGAAGTTCTTTATCTTGCTTGTGTTTTGTCTGTCTCCTCTCACTAGAATGCAAGCTCCACAAGGCGTAGGAGTTTTTGCCTTGCTGACCAGTGTATCTCTAGTGCCCAGAACACATAATCAGTGATCATTAATATTTGGCCTTACTTCATTTTTTTTTTGAGACCAGGTCTCACTCTGTTACCCAGGTTGGAGTGCAGTGGTGTGATCATAACTCACTGCAGCCTCCAACTCCTGGGCTCAAGCAATCCTCCCACCTCAGCTTCCCCAGTAGCTGGGACTGTAGGAGCTCGCCACCATGTCTAGTAAATTTATTTTTTGTAGAGGCGGGATCTTGCTGTGTTGCCCAGGCTGGTCTCAAACTTCTGGGCTCAGGCAATCCTCCCATACCAGCCTCCCAAGTAGCTGGGACTACAGGCACATGCCGCCATGCCTAGCTAAATTTTTTAATTTTTGTAGAGATAGGGAGTCTCACTTTGTTGCCTAGGCTGGTCTCTAACTCCTGGCCTCAAGCAATCCGCCCACCTCAACCTCATAAAGTGCTGAGATTATAGGCATAAGCCACTGCACCCAGCCCTGGCATTACTTCATTCTTTTTTATTACCTCAGAGAATTCAGCAGTTTGAAAATGACAGAATATATATTATCATTCATTTCACCCCTACACGTTTAGGAAGTTCTTAGCGTAGTACAGTGTTAGAGCCTTTTAAAGTCTCCAAGCCTCAACCTGAACTTTCTCAGGGTTTCCAGATGCAATTGAAAACCTCCAAGGCAAAATCACAGTTTGTTCCCAGATCCTCCTCTTCCCCAGGTCAAGGCCCTAGGAGCTGATTAAATTTTTAGTCTGAGCGAGCGGGAAGAGAAAAATGGAAAAGTATGTGCTCTGAGCTGCCAGGTGAGTCCTGAGCGTCAGGCTGGCTGCACCCTGTGTGATCTGGGGCTCTGTGGTTGGATTTCTGGGAACAATGTGAAAAAACTGCCAAGCTTGGTAGTGGCTGGAGGCTTTTGTGGCCAACTGGCCAGGCTGAGGGAGAAGTCAGGCTGAGGTGACTCAGACATACCAGGAGTAGAGGCCCCACACTCAGTTCCACCTGGGGCAGAAACAAGAGGCCCAGGCTGGGTATGGGACTCCGGGAGGTGGGGGCACCACGGGGATCCAGAGAACTGAGGCCATCCAAGCCAAGCATGAATAGAAGCCTCTTGTCTCACCAAGTCTCCTGACTGCTTATTTTCTAGAAAATCGGGAAATTGGCCTTTGTATGTTATTTTCTGATTTTTAAACATTGGTTTGAAAATCTAAAATGTACCAGGTTAACAAAAGCTGGATCTCTCTGGTCCCCTACCCACCCCACTCGAGGGCTGTCAGTTTGCAACTCTGCAGTTTAGCAAAACATTTCAGAACATAGACTTTGGTCTTGTTCTTTGGGCTTTGTGTCTGTTTGGGCAGGTTCCTTGACACCTCCAGGTCTGTGAAATGGGAACAAAAATTTAAAGGGCTGGGGAATATTGGAGACAGAAAGAGGGATAACAAAAAGGACATGGATCGTGTCAGCTGGCCTGTTTTGGTCACAGGCAGGGAAGCACCCGGAGCTTGCTGTGGCCTGGGGCAATGAGACTGAAGATCAGGGGACCGGCACAGTGCCTCACACCTGTAATCCCAGCCCTTTGGGAGGCCAAGGCAGGCAGATCACGGGATCAGGAGATTGAGACCATCCTGGCCAATATAGTGAAACCCTGTCTCTGCTAAAATACAAAAAATTAGCTGGGCGTGGTGAGGCACGCCTGTAGTCCCAGCAACTCAGGAGGCTGAGGCAGCGGAATCACTTTAACCCAGGAGGCAGAGGTTGCAGTGAGCCAAGGTCTCACCACTGCACTCCAGCCTGGCCACAGAGCAAGACTCCGTCTCAAAAAAAAAAAAAAAAAAAAAAGAGAGAGAGATTGAAGATCAGGGATCTGCCTTTGATCAATGGAATAAGGATTCCACCAACCCAGCCAGAGACCCAGTGCCTGGGGGCCTCCGGACCTGTAGGTGGCACTGCATCTCTGAGAGTTTCCTTAACCCTCTGTCTCAGGGGGCCGCACGTGCCTCAAGCCATGGCTTCCCTTTCAGGACTTAGGCAGGCAGTTGCCTATCTGAGCCTCACTCACTGTTGGACTTGACATTTATTTGTGCTTGTTGTTATTTACATTCTCAGTTTAGAGCCAGACATTCCAGTCTGTCAAGATTCTGCAAATGGATGTATTAGCTGTTCCTCCTCACTTCCTTCTTTTGCAATTTGGATACAATTTTCACCAGAATCAGCCAGGAGTCTTTTGGTTGCAAGCAACAGATACCCCAAGATGGCTTAGCAAAAAGGAAATTTATAGTCTTATGCATCTGAAATGTGCAGGAGGTAGGGCTAACTTCTGGTATGTTTTTGGTTGGGTCAAACAATGATAGCGGGACCTAGTTTCTCTTTGTCATCTTTCTGGGTGGAATCCATTATTATATAGCCTCTTCCAAAATATAGCTCCCCATCTGAACCACTCCCAAGCCAGCGAAACTCCCTGAGAGCTCAATGAAAGAGTCCTCGTATAGAGTTTCACCAACCATAGTAATCTGACTTGGGTCATGTCCCACATATGAACAAATTACTATCCCAAGAGTAATACAAAATGCTAATTAATAGGCCTGGGCCATATCCACCCTGAATGGGGTGGTAATGAATGAAGTCAACACCCCTAAGATCAAAATACAGACGAGGGGTGAAAAAGGAGTGGTGACCCCAGAGCTAAACCAAGTGCAGTTACCTGAAGTAGAATGAATGGATGTTTAGTGTCCCCAACTCTCCCACACTCCCAAAAAGAATATTCACCTTGTCTTCTACGCAAAGTATTGAGTTAGATGGTGGTTATAAAGTGTTAGATGGTGGTTATAAAATATGGCTTCAACATCTAACATCTCATGGATTTCTAGGGCTAGACTGGCTGATCTCATCTCCTAGAATTGCACTAACCCAAAGAAAGCAAAAGGACTGTCTTTCCACAATACTACAAAAATATTCAATAGAACATTTTTTGGGGGAGGGCCCTGAGAGACCTCCCAAACCAGTCATAAATCCTTTCAGACATGAATTCATCTGACTGTGCCATAATTTAACCCACGAATCTTCATCCATAAAAAGAGTTTTTTTAAATTTGACCAAATTAATGCAGGGCAGGTTCTTGGCTTCACTCAGGAAGGAATTCAAGAGCCAGCTAGCTGGTGGTGGAAGAAAACAGCCTTATTGAGGCGGCAGCAGTGTTAGGGCTCTGTCCCTGCTCCTGCAGAGCAAGGCTACTCCATGACGGCCAGAGCAGCCTAGCAGTCATATTTATACCCACTTTTAATGACATGCTAATTAAGGGGGCAGGTTATTCAGAGATAGCTAGAAAATGGGCGGTAACTTCCAGGAGTTGCCATGACAATGGTAAACTGTAATGGCACTGATGGCCATGTTTTATGGAGAGGTGCTGTTGGTGCCTCTTCCGTGTTTGGCCAGTATTCAAACTTTTCCAGAGTCAAGTTTTGCCTACTTCCTACCTCAAAACGATCCACAGTTCTAAACAGCTGGCTAAAGTCCATGTGGACGCTGTCTAATGGTGTCAGACTATAAACCCTAACAAAAAGGAGAAAGAAGTTGGTTTTCTCCTCAGGAGGCCAAGTTAACTACAGAACACAACACTCTGTTCATAGTTGCTTAAACGTTCATGCCTTAAAACTTGCCAGCCTAACATCAACCAGTCTGGAGTTCCCAGACATCCCAAAACTCCAACTCTCCAACAATGGAAATCATGACACAGAATGAAGATGTCAGTTGTATAAAGCTGGTCACAACAGCACAGTTCCACAGGGGACTCATTCTAAAAATGTCCAACAGGGCCCCAAAAGAAAACCTTCAAAAATAACATATTGGGTTGAACCATATGAAATTGCTATTTTCTTTTTTTTTTCTTTTTTCTTTTTTTTTTTTTTTTTTTTTTGAGATGGAGTCTCACTCTGTCACCCAGGCTGGAGTGCAGTGGCACAATCTTGGCTCACTGCAACCTCTGCCTCCTGGGTTCAAGTGATTCTCCCACCTCAGCCTCTTGAGAAGCTGGGACTACAGGTGCGCACCACCATGCCTGGCTAATTTTTTGTATTTTAGTAGAGATGGGGCTTCACCATGTTGCCCAGGCTGGTCTTGAACTCCTGAGTGCAGGCAATCCGCCCACCTTGTCCTCCCAAAGTGCTAAGATTACAGGCATTAGCCACCCTGCCCAGCCGAAATTGCTATTTTCATAGGTCAATAATAGTCAAATATCAACAATTTTATATGGTCACAACCAAATACACCTGGGAAGCATTGGTTTTCAAAGTGAGGTCCACAGACCCCTGGGAGGTCCCAGAGATCCTTTCAGGAGGAACTGTGAGGTCAAAATCACTTTCATAATAATCCTAAGATAATATTTGCCTTTTTCACCTGTGGACATTTTCCCTGACAGTGCAAAAGCAATGGTAGGTCATCACTGGTCATTACAGAAATGCAAATCAAAACCACAATGAGATACTATCTCACACCAGTTAGAATGGTGATCATTAAAAAGTCAGGAAACAACAGATGCTGGAGAAGATGTGGAGAAATAGGAACGCTTTTACACTGGTGGTTGGAGTGTAAATTAGTTCAACCATTGTGGAAGACAGTGTGGTGATTCCTCAAGGTTCTAGAACCAGAAATACCATTTGACTCAGCAGTCCCATTACTGGGTATATACCCAAAGGATTATAAATCATGCTGCTATAAAGACACATGCACATGTGTGTTTATTGTGGCACTATTCACAATAGCAAAGACTTAGAACCAACCCAAATGCCCGCCAATGATAGACTGGATAAAGAAAATGTGGCACATATACACCATGAAATACTATGCAGCCATAAAAAAGGATGAGTCCATGTCCTTTGCAGGGACATGGATGAAGCTGGAAACCATCATTCTCAGCAAACTAACACAGGAACAGAAAACCAAACACCACAGGTTCTCACTCGTAAGTGGGAGTTGAACAATAAGAACACATGGACACAGGGAGGGGAACATCACACACTGAGCCTGTCGGGGGGGTGGAGGGCTAGGGAAGGGAGAGCATTAGGAGAAATACCTAATGTAGATGATGGGTTGATGGGTGCAGCAAACCACCATGGCTCATGTATACCTGTGTAACAAACCTGCACGTTCTGCACATGTATCCCAGAACTTAAAGTATAAAAAAAAAAAAAAAAAGACTCAAAAAAAAAAAAGCAATGGTGGGTCAAGTTATATGAAGCTGAATTTACTTCATTCACTTCAACTAAAACAACAGATTGCAGCCGACTGAATACGAGAATCCAGCTATCTCTTATTAAGCCAAGCATTAAAGAGATTTGCGAAAATGCTAAACAGTGCCCTTCCCACTGACTTTTTTTTTTTTTAAATATTTTTCAGCCAGGCATGATGGCTCACACCTGTTATCTCAGCTCTTTGGAAGGCTGAAGTGGGAAGATTGCTTGAGGCCAGGTATTTGAGACTCGCCTGGGTAACATAGCAAGACTCTGTCTCCAGAAAAAAAAAACTTTTTTTAATTAGCCAGAAGCAGTGGCATGCATCTTGTAGTCCCAATTAAGGCAGGAAGATGGCTTGAGCCCAAGAGTTTGAGGCTGCAGGGGGCTATAATCACACCACTGCGCTCTAGCCTGGGCAACAAATCGAGACCCTGTCTCCCTTTACCAAAAAAAGAAAAAATCATAAAAAGCCTTTTATTTATGTCAACAAGTAGTGGGTTTATTAGCTACGGTGTAATGCATTAATAAATATTTTTAGGTATCAGTTTTAATTTCTCATAAGGAAAGTATCATTATATAAACAAAATAACATATATGTGTTAAAAACACACATGTGTATGTGTGTGTGTGTGTGTGTGTGTATCCCACATAAACAAAAAGTCTCAGGTATTCTATAATTTTTAAAAGTACAGAAAATTCCTGGCTGGGCATAGTGGCTCACGCCTGTAATCCCAACACTTTGGGAGCCCGAGGCAGGTGGATCACTTGAATCCAGGAGTTCCAGACCAGCCTGGCCAACATGAAGAAACTCCAACTCTACAAAAAATACAAAGAAATTAGCCGGGCGTGGTGGCGCATGCCTGTAATCCCAGCTACTAGGGAGGCTGAGGCAGGAGAATCGCTTGATTCTGGGAGGCAGAGGTTGCAGTGAGCTGAGATCACACCACTGCACTCCAACCTGGGCAACAGAGTGAGACTCTGTCAAAAAAAAAAAAAAAGAAAGAAAGAAAGAAGAAGAAAGAGAGGGAGGGAGGGGGAGAGAGAGAGAGAGAAAGAAAGAAAGAAAGAAAGAAAGAAAGAAAGAAAGAAAGAAAGAAAGAAAGAAAGAAAGAAAGAAAAATACAAAAGATTCCTAAGACCAAAAATTTTGAGAATGACTGCATTAGGCCAATCTATGGAGAAATATACAGGCAACGAAGTGTTAAGGATATTGGCAAGAAAGTGGCTGAAATGGTAGTCCTGAAGCCTTGACTTCATGAGAAGAGAAAAGAAAAGGAAGGGAACATTCGAGGAAATGCACAAGGCCCGCCAGTGCCCTGAGGCTAGAGCACAGGTCTAGCGGGCACTCTAGAGGGGGCCAGAGGTCTCAACCTCGGGGTGGGCTGTTTGAATTTCCAATACAAAGATCGGACCTATCGGGGATGATTGAGATCTGGGAGGTCTCCACCTTGGTAGAGGTGAAAGAGGCGGAGGGAAGAACGTTCCTGGAAAAAGCGGTTGCATATGTCCCCGTAAAATCACCAACTTGCCCAGAGCACACTGTGTCTGCAGGGGTGTGGACGTGATGGGGGCGCGCCTGTACAGGCGAGCGCGATGCTTCGCCGAGGTGAACGAGACAAGTACACTCGTGGGGTGGGATGGAGTGTTCATATATGTGGCATGTGATGTATACTGAGGGGACGTGGGGGACACTCGGATGAAGGGTCTGTGGACATATTCGTGGCGCATGTGGGTATTGCTGGTGTCCCGAGGGGCCGAGGGAGAATGCGGAGCGTGTGCGTGCGGGGGGCGTCCAGTGTCCCTGCACCTGGCGTGTGGGGGCTGGAGCTTATTGGGAGGCGAGGGAAGTGGCCAGGGGAGCCGGGACCGTGCGTGTGGCCAGGCCGGTAGCGCCCAGTAAGCTCCACCCGCGGGCGCTCCCCGTGCTTCCCCGCCCCTGAGCCTGCTCCCTCCCAGTCGGTCTAGCCGCGATCGCCGGGTGTCCCAGTGTCACCACCACTCGGCCGCCGCCGCCAGCTTGGCGCGCCCTGCCGCCTCCGCCACCGCCGACAGCGCGCATCCTCCGTGTCCCCGCTCCTCCGCCCGAGCAGGTATGACGGCGACCCCTGGCTCGCGCCCGGTCTCCCGCGAGCTGCCCGGAGTCCCTGCGCGCCGCGCCTTCTCCTGCCCAACCCCGGCCCGCGCGCTCCTGTCCCGGCCTCAGTTTCCCACGGGAGGGCGCTTGGGTGCCTGTCTGAGGCGCCCGGGACCCGGCCTGGGGACTGAACCGGTTGGGGGCGGAGGGGAGAGCTGGAGGCTGGGAAAAGCCCCCTGGGTGCGGAAGGCGGGACCAGACGAGGGTCTCCGGAGTGTCTGGGACCTCAGAGACGGCGGCAAAGTCCTGGCACGGACTGGGCGGGGAGAGAGTTTGTTCAAGAGGTGACAACAATGAAACTCGAGAGCGCTTTCTATGTGCTGGGCACAGTGCAGCAGAGAGCCTTGCTCAAACCACCTAACTTCGCTCACAGGGCATCCCTGTGGGGTGGTTCTCTTGCTGTCCCCATTTTGCAGAGGTGCAAACTGAGAGTCAGAGGGTGGGGAAGCTTCCCTAGGTCCCAGGAACAAGTTGCTGAGCTCAGATTTGAACCCAGGCAGTCCGACCCTGGAGCCTACCTCGTGGGCTGTCAGTGGCGTCCGGGGAACGTGGGTTTCATTTGGGGTGATGCGGTGGAGAAGGCCAGATCCGATCGCCCTGCAGTTGTCGGCGCTGAGGATTCTGAAGTGCTAAGTTGATGTCTAGACAATGTCATGTGACTTAGGTGTGCTGTGGAGGGAAAGGGTCTGGGATATAGTACAGGGACATTCTCACTCTAGCGTTGGAGGGGGAAAATGAGGCACAGAGTTTAGGGAGGAAGCAGCAGAGAGCTCCAGTCCACAAAAGGCACATCTTCCCACTCAACTCCACCAGGGAGTGGGGGCAGAACAACCAAGACTGGCTTTGGTCCCTGGCAGCCCAGCTCTCACAAAGCCAGGTGGATGGGTCTGAAAGCTCCCAGAGACCTGAGCATCCCTGTCTCAGATCCCAGCATCCGTGAGTGACCCAACCTGCCTACCCATTGAACTGTGTAATTCCATGCAGAACACAGGGATCCATTCTTCTTCCTCTGTAATCTTGCACCCCTGCCCTCCCAGCTCCCCAAAGGTAACCACCTTTAATTTGGAGCGTTTCCTTCTAGACCCTTTCCCCCACCTACACAGTCATACATACAGAGTCATAGAAAATATGTAAAATACTTAGTAATGTAGTAATGTTGTAGGTGGATATTCAATAGAAATGATACAACCCTTGGGAGGCGGCTGAGGAGGGCGGATCAATTGAGGTCAGGAGTTTGAGACCAGCCCAACCTACATGGTGAAACCCCATCTCTACAAAAAAAAAAAAAAAAAATTAGCCGGGCATGGTGGCATGTGCCTGTAATCCCAGCTACTCAGGAGGCTGACGCAGGTGGATCGCTTGAACCTGGGAGGTGGAGGTTGCAGTGAGCTGAGATGGCACCATTGCACTCTAGCCTGAGTGAAAGAGCAAGACTCTGTTTCAAAAAAATAGAACTAGAAGTAGAAATGGTACAACCCGCCTATGTCATTCTGCAACTTGAGCCCTCTCATCTCCAGTTATCCATGCTGCTGCATATAAACCCAGCTTATTTATTTAAATTGCTGCATGGATTCCCACCATGGGTAATGTCTACCGATGGGAATTTAGGTGACAAAAATTTTCAGGTTGGTTTTTATTTCAGCGTCTTCTATAAATTGTTATCTCTGGGTTAAGTTCAATTTCATGTTCTTTATCCTAAACTAACTTCACAGGATCTGAATTTAGGGGATGAGGTCCTCTCTTTTCCACTGCTCACATACAGACCCATGCATGCACGCACACACACACATACACACACATGCACACATATGTGTACATATGCATGTTCATGCACAAGCACACACGGACACACATACATGAGACATACACACAAGCATGTGTACATGCATGCATACACATACACAGGTGTGTGCACACACCTCTATTCTGTCTATGGCCAAGGACAAACACCACACTTTCTCTAGCTGCAGTCTCTGCTGGTCCCTAAGGCTGGGACTCAGCCAGGCCACTAGTTCTGCCTGGCCATGCCCCAATGGGCAGAGGTTCCATCAGGGCCAGCTCCAGGGATTCTCTGTAGATGCCCTCCAAAGCCAAACTCACCCTCCAATAGCAGACAGAAGGAGTTGAGAACCACAGACTGGCAGATTGGACTGTCCAGGGTCCTGTTTGTGGACCACAAACTGTAGGTCCAGGCTGTGGCATTAAGAGAATGTGTTTGCTGTAGACTGACAGGACCCTTAAAAGTTTGGTGGAACCCATGATCTGGGTTGATGAAAAGCTAGAATCAGAAACACTACATTATAATCCCACCTTCACCCCTTCCTAGTTCAGGCAATTCCCTTCCCCTCCCTGAGCCATAGTTTTCACATCTGTAAAATGGGCATGATAATAATGGCACCCTCCCCAAACTGTTAGGTGGATTAGTGGGGTGATATAAACAAAACGCTTAGGGACTCATCAGCATCCGTAAGCAGGAAGTCTTTTCCTGAACAGGGGAGACCTGGAGATGGCCCTGGGGCGGTGGAGGGGCACAGGGGTGATGCCTAGAGCCACTGTTTGTGACTTCATCCACACCCCCAAGTACAGACCAGAGGGTCCTTTGCACTGAGTCCTGAGCCAAAGAAGAGATTTCTGCTTGTTGAGAGCCAAGCCCAGCTTACTGTGGAGTCCAGAAGTGTCATGTTACTTACAAAAGGCCTAAGGTGTGCCTGGTCCTGGGTTAAGACACAGAAACGAAGTGAGCTGAGGTGCTCCCCTTTGGAATACAGGAGACAGCAAAAGTCACAAAGAAGGCCTGTGGACTTTTAAATTTTTAGATTATTCCCAAGATTTTAAAAATCAGTTCATATAAGACTGGATTTTAGATTATTCCCAAGATTTTAAAAATCAGTTCATATTTCTGGATCCTCTTGAGATATCAGTAAAGCTGGCAATGGCCAGGCATGGTGGCTCACACCTATAATCCCAGCACTTTGGGAGACCAAGGAGGGTGGGTTGTTTGAGTTTAGGAGATTGAGACCAGCGAGTTGCTTGAGCTTAGGAGATCAATATCAGCCTGAGCAACATGGCAAAAACCCGTCTCTACCAAATATATATATATATATATATATATAGAGAGAGAGAGAGAGAGAGAGAGAGATAAAACCTGGGTGTGGTGGCATGTACCTACAGTCCCAGCTACAGGGGAAGCTGAGGTGAGAGGCTCCCCTGAGCCCAGGAGGTTGAGACTACAGTGAGCTGTGATCACACAGTTGTACTCCAGCTTGGGCAACAGAGTGAGACCCTGCCTCAAAAAAGGAAAAGAAAGAAAGAAAAGAAAAGCTGGCAACTCCGGGCCAGACATTCAGCTGCCCCCTTACATGGAGCAGGCACCCTGCAGGGCATGACAGTCCCTACCTGGCCCACTCCTCATTCATAAAGAGCAGCTAATATAAAAGGTAACACCACAGACTCCACAGCCAATCTCTATCTCCCAGCAATGCAGTAGATTAATTACAAGTTTCAGGCCAGGTGCAGTGGCTCACACCTGTAATCCCAACACTTTGGGAGGCTGAGGTGGGTGGATCACCTGAGTTCAGGAGTTCAAGACCAGCCTGGCCAGTGTGGTGAAACTCCATCTCTACTAAAAATACAGAAATTAGCTGGGCATGGTGGTGGGTGCCTGTAGTCCCAGCTACTTGGGAAGTTGAGGTGGGAGAATCCTGTAGTCCCAGCTACTTGGGAAGTTGAGGTGGGAGAATCGCTTGAACCCAGAAGGCGGAGATTGCGATGAGCCGAGATTGCATCATTGCACTCCAGCCTGGGAGACAAGAGCGAAACTCTGTCAAAAAAAAAAAAAAAAAAAAAAAGAAACCTATGTTTCAGGCAAATTGTTTAGCATTTTTGTGACTCCATTTCCTTATGTGTAAAACAGGCATAATAAATAGCACTTGCCTCAAACAGTTATGTTGGGCATTAAATGAGTCAACACACATGAACCCCTTAGCACAGTGCCTGACTCAAGTAAACACTGTCTAACCATTGCTGATGCTGATGCTGTTAATGGTGGTGTTACCTGCCTGCCTGGCCCCTGTAACAGTGGATTTATACTCCAATTATACTCCTTATAAAGTGTGGTAGGAACATAGGTAAGGGAGGGAGGAAGGAAGGAAAGTAACTCTTTGAGCCCCTTCTTCAAGTAAGATGCTGCAATACCTTTTCTGGCCAAGGACAAGAAGGGAACACTTAAAGGAAAGGTTCAAAGAGAAGGGCTTTTTAAGGTGGGTCTTAAAGGATGAATAGGAGTTCTTCTGGAGCAGCAGAGTGAGAAAAGCATTCCACACAGAGAAACAGCCTTTACAAAAGCCTAGAGGCATGACCAAAGGAAGTATGTTTAAGAAGTGATGTAGTCTGTTGTCACTTTGTAGTAGGGTGAGTAGGAGGAAAGATAGGAAGATGTTTCTGGAGAGTGAGAAAAGGAACTTGAGGCCGTGATGGGGCATGAGACAGGAATAGGGATGAGCATTTCTTGAGTAACTACTGTGTGCAGGTTCTCTTGTAATCATCACCCCTGTAGTCATCATAATGCCATGGGAGTCACGTTTCGTGATCTCTGTTCTACAGATGAGTTAGACTGAGGCCCAAGAAGAGTAAACCACTTGCCCAAAATCTTGCAGTGGGTCAGTGGTACAGCTGGAGTTGGACACCAAATCTGTCTGATTCAAAGCCCCTGAGCCCTTGCTGAGCCTCAGTTTTCTCACCGTAAAGTGGAACTAGTACTAAAAAAACCCACTCCACAGGTGTACTGGGAGGGTTCGATGACAGAGTGAATGCATTGCACAGTTCCTAGCATAGAATCCAGCACACAGCAATTGCTGCCGTTATTTTGACTGGCATGAAGCCTGTGCTCCTTTTTTTTTTTTTTTTTTTTTTTTGGCGGTTGTGAGGTGGTGAGGGGAACGGGGTCTCATTCTTGTCACTCAGGCTGGAGTGCAATGGTGTGATCTCGGCTCACTGCAACCTCCACTTCCCGGGTTCAAGCAATGCTCCTGCCTCAGCCTCTCAAGTAGCTGGGATTACAGGAGTCCGCCACCATGCCCAGCTAATTTTTGTATTTTTAGTAAAGACGAGGTTTCACCATGTTGGCCAAGCTGGTCTCGAACTCCTGACCTCGGGTGATCCGCCCACCTCGGCCTCCCAAAATGCTGGGATTACAGGCGTGAGCCGCCGCGCCTGGCCGCCTGTGCTCCTTTAGGCCCCTTGACCTAACTCACATGGTGGACCAGCCTCAGATGGGGTAACCCAGGGAGTGAATGACCTAAACCAGTGGGTCTTAAAGTGTAGTCCCCCCACCAGCAGCATAATCATCACCTGAGCTTGTTGGAAATGCCAGGTACAGTGGCTATTGCCTATAATCCCAACTGCTCGCAAGGCTGAGGCAGGAGGACCACTTGGGCCCAGGAGTTTGAGACCAGCCCAAGCAACATAGCAAGACTCTACAAAAAAGTCAAAAATTAGCCGGGTATAGTGGCACATGCCAGTAGTCCCAGCTACTTGGGAGGCTGACATGAGAGGATTGCTTGTGCCCAGAACACTGAGGCTGCAATGAGCTTTGATCACCTGATTGCATCCCAGCCTGGGCAACAGAGAGAGAACTTTTCTCAAAAAATAATGAATTCATTGAAAAGATAGGAAGAAATGACAGATTCTCAGTCAGGTGTGGTGGCGCATGCCTGTAGTCCCAGCTACTCACAAGGCTGAAGTGGAAGGATTGCTTGAGCCCAGGAGTTTGAAGCTGCAGTGAGCTATGATCATCAGGCTACACTCCAGCCTGGGTGACAGAGCAAGACTCTGTCTCTAAAAAAGTAAAAAGAATGAAAAACATGCAGAGTACGAGCCGGGTGCAGTGGCTCCCACCTGGAATCCTAGCACTCAAGGAAGCTGAGGTGAGAGGATCAGTTGAGGCCAGGAGTTCAAGACTAGACTGAACAACATAGCAAGACTCCATCTCTGTACAAAATTTAAAAATTATCCAGGCATGGTGGTGCATACCTGTAGTCCTAGCTACTCTGGAGGCTGAGGCAGAAGGGTTGCTTGAGCTCAGGGGTTTGAGGCTGCAGTGATCCATGATCATGCCATTGTACTCCAGCCGAGGTGACAGAATAAGGCCCTGTCTCTAAAAAACAGAAACGCAGATTCTCACACCCATCCCAGACTTCCCACATCAGAGACTCTCAGAATGAGCCTCGCAATCTGTATTTTATTTTATTTTATTTTATTTTATTTTATTTCATCTTATCTTATTTGTTTATTTATTTTGAGACAGAGTCTGACTGTCACCCAGGCTGGAGTGCAGTGGCACAAACTTGGCTCACTGCAACCTCCACCTCTGGGGTTCAAGCAATTCTCCTGCCTCAGCATCCCAAGTAGCTGGGATTACAGGTGCCTGCCCCCACACCCACCTAATTCTTGTATTTTTTGTAGAGATGGGGTTTCACCATGTTGGCCAGGTGGCTGCCTGGGCCTCCCAAAGTGCTGGGATTACAGGTGTCAATCACCATGCCTGGCCACAATCTGTATTTTAATAAGCTCTCTTAGTGATTCTGATGGACAGCCAAGTGTGAGAATCACTGGCCTAGCACAAAACTTCAAATGAGATCTCCTCCAGCCACCTGTGTCTGACTTGCACTAGAAGGGAGGGTGGATGGTGCAGAGTTCTGTCCTCAGCAAAGACATAATCTGGAGGGTATATCATAAGATAAAGGCATGTCCCTCTCGGTCCTGGAGCTTGGAAGAAGCCATTTTTTTTTTTTTTTTTCAGATAGAAAAGTTGCTAAGGGAGCTGGTGGATTTCCTAGAACTATTATTCTTCCAAATTTGCTCACCATCCTATACTTACAGCTTCCAGTCTGCCCCACTTGAGGGCCTGGGGCAAACTTGACTTTTAGAGGAGCTGCTTTCTAGTGAGGACTGCCCCTGACAGCTGAAGACCTGCTCCCACCACACTATAACTGTATTAGTTAGGGTTCTCTAGAGGGACAGAACTCATAGGATGGATGGATAGATAGATAAATAGATAGATAGATAGATGATAGATAGATAGATGATAGAGATAGATAGATAGATAGATAGATAGATAGATAGATAGATAGATAGATAGATAGATAGATAGATAGATAGATAGATAGATAGATAGATAGATAGATAGACAGACAGATAGATAGATAGATGATAGATAGATAGATAGATGATAGATAGATGATAGATAGATAGATAGATAGATAGATAGATAGATAGATAGATAGACAGATAGATTGATAGACAGATAGATAGCTAAAGGGGAGTTTATTAAGTATTAACTCACATGATCACAAGGTCCCACAATAGGCTGTCTGCAAGCTGAGGAGCAAGGAAGCCAGTCCAAGTCCCAAAACAGAAGAACTTGGAGTCCGATGTTTGAGAGCAGGAAGGGTCCAGCATGGGAGAAAGATGTAGCCTAGGAGGCTAGGCCCGTCTAGGCTTTTCACATTTTTCTACCTGCTTTATATTCTAGCTGCGTTGGCAGCTGATTAGCTGGTGCCCACTCAGATTAAGAGTGGGTCTGCCTTTCCCAGTCCACTGACTCAAATGTTAATCTCCTTTGGCAACACCCTCACAGACACACCCAGGATCAATACTTTGCATCCTTCAATCCAATCAAGTTGACACCCAGTATTAACCATCACAGCCACCTTATGAAGAGCCTGTTTTTAGAGGCTCCTCTGTGCCTGTGGGCCTTCTCTCTTGGCCCCCGTGAGAGCATGTGTCAAGGCACAAGTCCTAGGCAGTAGGGAATGGTCTCAACTCTACAAGAGGACTATTAAGGAGGCCCCAGGTCAAGCTCAGGTTGGGGACAGTCATATCCTGCAGATGACTTCAAATCAAGAAGCACGCCCCTCCACACATCCTCTTTGAAGCACTAATTAAGAGTCAGAAGGACAGGGCGTGGTGGCTCACATATGTAATTACAGCACTCAGGGAGGCTGAGGCGAGAGGATTGCTTGAGGCCAGGAGCTTGAGACCAGCCTGGGCAGCATAGTGAGACCCTGTCTCTATTTTAAAAATAAAAATAATAAAAGGCCTTCAAGATTGCTGGGTCTGACTACATAAAAATATGTTCTGCATGACCAAAAAAAAAAAAAAAAACCCACATAAACTCAGGCATTCCAAACTAGTTAAAATATTTGCCACTGTTATGACCAAGAATTATTTTATGGATAGGGTTCTTGCAGGCTGAGCACAGTGACTCATGCCTGTAATCCCAGCACTTTGGAAGGCCAAGGTGGGAGGATTGCTTGCTTGAGGCCAGGAGTTTGAGACCAGCCTGGGCAATATAGTGAGACCGCATCTCTATAAAAAAGAATGACTAGCCAGGGATAATGGCACAAGTCCCAGCTACTTGGGAGGCTGAGGCAGGAAGAAGGCTTGTGCCCAGGAGTTGGAGGCTGCAGCAAGCTATGATTGCACCACTGCACACCAACTTGGGCAACAGAGCGAGATTCTGTCTCGGGAGAAATAGAAATGTGTTCTTGCAAATCAAAGACTAAATACCCCATCCAAAAAGTTAAAGAGCAACGGCTATAATTTGGTTGATCACAAGAAAAGAAGTATACATTGAATTCACACAGATAAGAAGATTCTCAACTGCACTCCAAAAGAAAAAAAAACCACAATGATTGTTTTCCACCCGTCAGGTTGTCGAATAACACTCAGTGTTGATGAAGATGCGGGAAAACCAGGACTCTCAAATTCAGCTGGTGAGGGTACAAATTGGTGCAAGTTCTTGGCCTAACTCACACCATGGCCTGGCCTCAGATGAGGGAGCCCAGGGAGTGAATGGCCTAGGCCAGCGGTCAGGGTGCAAATTGGTGCAAGCTCTTGGCCTAACTCTGAGGGCGGTTCAGCAAACATGTCAACACTGAAGATGCACATACCCTATGAATCTGCCATTTCACCTGCAGGAATTGACCCAGTGGTCATCTCTGCATTGGGCACAACGTGTTAGAACAAGGATATTCAGCACTGTGAGAACAAGCAATTGGAACTATTTAAAATGTCCATCAGAAAGGAACTAAGTACTGTAGGTGTTGGAACAGCTACATAAAAGGCTGGGAGGCAGCCATTAAAAAGAAAACAGTAGCTCTCTATAAAGTGATGCGAGGCCAGGCCCGGTGGCTCATACCTGTAATCCCAGCACTTTGGGAGGCCCAGACGGGTGGATCACCTGAGGTCGGGAGTTAGAGACTAGCCTGACCAACATAGTGAAACCCC
>NW_026652281.1:75046990-75055521 GCF_009828535.3 Hylobates moloch
AAAAAAAAAAAAAAAAAAAGTGATGTGAAACAATCTTCCAGATGTATTGCTAAAAGAGAATGTGTATGCACATTAAAATCTGGAGTACACACTGGAAGCTGGTAATAGTGTTTGCCTTTGCAGAGGTGAAACTGCGGGTCTTAGGTGAAAAGGAGACTAATCTTTCATTATATACAATTTGGCATTCTTCATGGTTTTTTGCCCCATACGTTTATTATAGTTATAAATTTTAGCCACACGTCTTCTTATTTAAAACAAGCATAATGGCCAGGTGCAGTGGTTCACACCCGTAATCCCAGCACTTTGGGAGGCCGAGGTGGGTGGATCACCTAAGGTCAGGAGTTCGAGACCAGCATGACCAACATGGTGAAATCCCGTCTCTACTAAAAATACAAAAATTAGCTGGGCATGGTGGCAGGCGCCTGCGATCCCAGCTACTTGGGAGGCGAGGCAGGAGAATTGCTTGAACCCGGGAAGCAGAGGTTGCAGTGAGCTGAGATCATGCCAGCACTCCAGCCTGGGCAACAAGAGCAAAACTCCATCTCAAAAAAAAATAAATAAATAAGTAAATAAAAATAAAACAAGCATAATGTTGGAATAAGTTGGCTGAGTGCGGTGGCTGAGGCCTGTAATCCCAACAAACTTTGGGAGGCCAAGGAGAGGGGATTGCTTAAGGCCAGGAATTTGAGAACGGCCTGGGCAACATAGTGAGACTATGTCTTTAAAAAAAAAAAAAAGACAAAAGAAATAAGGTGAATTCTTTTTGACACCACCCAAATTATACATTATGCTTTCAAATTTAAAAATACTAGCTTTTTAAAAAGTAGAGGCTTTCATCACAAAAAGACAAATATTATATGATTCTACTTATATGAAGTAACTAGAATAGGAAAATTCATAGAGACAGAAAATAGAATAGAGGTTACAAGGGCTGGGGGATGGGGGGTTATTGCTTAATGGGTACAGAGTCTCATTCTGTTTGGGTTGATTAAAAAGTTCTGGAAATGCACGCCTGTAATCCCAGCACTCTGGGAGGCCAAGGTGGGCAGATCGCTTGAGCCAGGAGTTCAAGATCAGCCTGAACAATATGGTGAAACCTCATCTCTGCAAAAAAAGTACAAAAAAATTAGCCGGGCATGATGGTGTGCACCTATAGTTCCAGCCACTTGGGAGGCTGAGGTGGGAGGATCACTTGAACCCAGGAGGTTGAGGTTGCAGTGTGCCATGATAGATAGCACCATTGCACTCCAGCCCGGGCCACAGAGTGAGACTCTAACTCAAAAAAAAAAAAAAAGTTCTGGAAATGGATAGTAATCTTGGTTGCAGTGTACTTAATGCCACTGAAGTGTACACTTACAGTTGGTTAAAATGATAGATTTTATGTTATATATTTTGCCACAATAAAAAAATTGGGGGATGCAAAAAAAAAAAACAACTAGGGGCTTTGACATCAGAATGCTTGGGCTCTAGTCTTTGGTTCTATCACTTCTCAGCTGTGTGTACTTGATCAAGTGGCTCTATCTCTTTAAGCCTCAGTTTTCCCATCTGTGAAATGGGGCTGCCTAACAGTGCTGGCCTCACAAAAATCCTGCAGGGATTCTTTTTTTTCTTTTTTTTTTGAGACGGAGTCTTGCTCTGTCACCCAGGCTGGAGTGCAGTGGCGCAATCTCGGCTCACTGCAAGCTCCGCCTCCCAGATTCACGCCATTCTCCTGCCTCAGCCTCCAGAGTAGCTGGGACTACAGGCTGGAGTGGCATGATCTCAGCTCACTGCAACCCCTGCCTCCCAGGTTCACGCCCGGCTGATTTTTTGTATTTTTAGTAGAGAGGGGGCTTCACCGTGTTAGCCAGGATGGTCTCCATCCCCTGACCTCATGATCTGCCCACCTTGACCTCCCAAAGTGTTGGGATTACAGGCGTGAGCCACCGCGCCCAGCCAGGGATTCAATTACTTTGTCCATACAAAATGCTCTCTCTGCATGCCTGAGCCTCTTATAGGAGGTCAGGATTAGAAGAGTAGGGAGGCTGGAATCAGCAATTGGACCAAATACTAAGACCAGCAGATTCGAGTGGAGCAGGGACCTAGGGAATTTGTAAAAGCATCAAATCTGGGCTGGGCATGGTGGCTCACACCTGTAATCCCAGCACTTAGGAGGCTGCAGCAGATGGATCTCTTGCACCCAAGAGTTCAAGACCAGCCTGGGCAACATGGCAAAACCCTGTTTCTACAAGAAATACAAAAATTAGCCAGGTGTGGTGGCATGTGCTTGTAGTCCCAGCTACTTCAGAGGCTGAGGCAGGAGGATTGCTTGAACTCTGGGGCAGGGGTTGCAGTCAGCCAAGATCATGCTGCTGCACTCCAGCCTGGGCAACAGAAGTAAAACACCCTGTGTCCAAAAAAAAAATCAAGTCTTGATTTTTATATCACTTTGTATTTACAAAATTAAAAAGAAATTGTGTTTCCATAATGTAAATTGCAAAATGTAGATTTGAACAAAATCTTGTTGGCTGATGGGAGTACATAAAAGATGCAGCGATTCTTTACCTGGGGGCTGCTAACCTGCACTGCTGGCTCTGCCACTTATTAGCTGGGTGACCTCAGGCAAGTTACTTAATTTCTCTGTCCTTCAGTTTCCTCATCTGTAAATGGGAGATGATAAGATTCTCACTTCATTAGGAATGTTGTGAGGATTAAATGTGTCAAGTGCTTAGAACAGTGCCCAGCGCACAGTAAGGCCTAAATAAATGTGTTAAATAAATGAACTTCAAATAAGCCAGAAAGTCTTTTGTTTTGTTTTGTTTGAGACAAAGTCTCGCTCTGTTGCCCAGGCTGGAGTGCAGTACACAATCTTGGCTCACTGCAACCTCCGCCTCCCCAGTTCAAGTGATTCTCAGGTCGCAGCTTCCCAAGTAGCTGGGATTACAGGCACGTGCCACCACGCCCAGCTAATTTTTGTATTTTTAGTAGAGACTGGGTTTCACCATGCTGACCAGGCTGGTCTTGAACTCTGGACCTCTGCCCGCCTTGGCCTCCCAAAGTGGGATTACAGGCATGAGCCACCTCGCCCGGCCTAAGTTGAGGCTTTTTTTTGTTTTTTTCTTTTTCTTTTTGAGACAGAGTCTCACTATATCGCCCAGGCTGGAATGCAGTGGCACAATCTCAGCTCACTGCAACCTTTGCCTCCTGGGTTCAAGCAGTTCTCATGCTTCAACCTCCCCAGTAGCTGGGATTACAGGCGCCCACCACTGCACCAGGCTAATTTTGTATTTTTAGTAGAGATGGGATTTCACCACATTGGCCAGGCTGGTCTCAACCTCCTGGCCTCAACTGATCTTCCTACCTCAGCCTAGAAAAGTGTTGGGATTACAGGCATGAGCCACTGCACCTGGCCAACCCTGAAAGTTTTAGCATTTGTGTTTTCAAAATGGGGATTTATTTTTTACGTGAAGAAAACAGTGTCCTAGCCAAAATATAGTCATGGGACTGAAATGAACCTGGAGGAGTTTCCTGGGGTAGGTTTGACAAGAGGTGGCTTGAGAAGGCCAAAAACAGGGAAGGGATGCTCAACTGATGGGGTGAGGCTATAAGACACTGAGGCTCAGAGAGGTTCAGAAACTTGCCCTGGGGACACACAGCAATAACAGAACCTGAGTTTCAACCTCAACTCTCTCTTCCCCAGTGCCTCCCTGACTGGCAATTTTTTTTTTTTTTTTTTTTTTGAGACAGAGTCTCGCTCTGTTGCCAGGCTGGAGTGGCATGATCTCAGCTCACTGCAACCTCTGCCTCCCAGGTTCAAGCAATTCCCCTGCCTCAGCCTCCTGAGTAGCTGGGATTACAGGTGTGCACCACCATGCCCTGCTAATTTATGTATTTTTTGTAGAGACAGGGTTTCACTATGTTGGCCAGGCTGGTCTCGAACTCCTGATCTCAAGTGATCTGCCCACCTTGGCCTCCCACTGGCTGGGAAAATCTTGGTGATTGGGGGCTGCAGGTCTGGGGGCCACTGGTGGCCCCTTGGCAAATTTGGCCCTTTCCTTTCAGACCTCCAGGACAAATGTAGGCCACCTTGTTCCCCTCCACATGCTAGGGAGCTCATTCCTGAGCCAAGGTCTGGAAGGAGGACTAAGATCTGGAACGTCTTCTGTAGCCTCTCTCAAGGGCTACTCCTGATTGGACTCATTTGAGGACCTTAAGCAGGGGCTGGGTTGCACCCTCCAAAAACTAGCTTTGTCTCACCCACTGGCTGATTCCTGAAATTCCTAGGTGGGTGTCTCACCTACGTCTATGTGTGGAGGTTGTTAATTCTCTAATTGAGCTCAAGATTTGAATCCTGATTGGAAAACACCACCACCACCCCACCTTACCCCCACCCCAGGAGGGATTACCTTTGTCATTCTCAAGGACTAAGTTTGCACCCCAGCAAGAAGGAGTTGGAGAGAGGCTTTGGCGGGTTGGGTTAGGGAGAGAGACCACGAGGAGGCTTGGGGTCTGAGGCTGTGGACTTCAAGACAGGCTTTCAAGGATTGTTTTAGAGATTGAGGGAGAAATGTGAAATGTTTAGAAACATGCCTGGTACATGCCTGGCTCATTAATGGGGCCAGGAGGGGAGTGTTGGAGAGGAAAGGAGATAGGGAAGAGGGGGAGATTTAGGAAGAGAGAGAAAGCCCCAAGAGATGGCCATGGGCCTGTACACGGCAAAGACCCTTGCCCCCAGCACCCAACACCCACCCTCCCTCCCTGGTTGCATTTGGGGGTGTGGTGGGGGAGCATAGGCTGACATAGGCAAGGGGAGGCCTTCATTACCCCACTACATTGGAGGCAGAGCTTTGCCTGCCCTAGGAGAAGGGACCACGGGAGTTCTGGTTTATCCCAGGCTGTCTGGGGAGCCGATTCCTACCCTTAAAATATTTTCTTTCTTTTCTTTCATTTTTATAGAGACCGGGTCTCGCTATGTTGCCCAGGCTGGTCTCGAACTCCTGAGCTCAAGGAATCCTCCCACCTCGAGCTCACAAAGTGTTGGGATTATAGGCATGAGCCACCTCACCTGGCTCCTTAAAGCATTAAGGGCAAGATTTGGGTGCTGAAGTCTCCCAGTCTCCTTAGCTGTACCGGGACAGGCTGTTTGTTTCACAGTTAAGAGTTTGGGAGTCAGGCAGGCTGGAGTTGGAGCTCAGCTGTGGGACAGGTAGACCCCCACCTGTCCAAGGGATAACTTGGTGGTGGGAATCTGGGGGGATCGTGAGGCATTAGCAAGCCAAGTGCACAGCATGCTGACCCCCAGGCACTGGACCCACCCTGGCTATTGCTCTGATAGCCTCCAAATGGCTGCTATGCTGCTCCTGCCCTGCTTGGAGAAGGGACGAGGGTAGGGCAATGATGGGAGAGCTCTGGGCTGAGAAGCCAGAAACAGCTTTATCTGCAGAATTCAGGGAAAATTGAAATCTCAGAATCAGGGCCTTGGGTGAGTGGAGGGAGGGCAGATGTCCGAGTGGATGACAATCTGGTTGGTTACAAGTCACTGGCTGTTGGAACGGGAGCCTAGCTGGGCCTCACCTCCCCCGATCCCTTGGCACCAGATGATAGAGAGTGGCGCCATCCTGGCTACAGGATGGTGAGCCCACTGGGCAGATTCCCCTCCCCAACACTCACAGAAAGCAGAACCTGGAGGAGAGCCGTGGTGGAGGGGAAGAAGGCTGCACATTTTCCTACATTCGGGTGGGAAGGGAGAAGATGCTTTCTTTCCCAATACAAAGCAGTTCTCTTTGCAACTCATTCATTCATTCAAAAAATATTTAGGGAGTGTTTCCTGAGTGCTATAACACTAGTTCACAGGAACCGAAACACTTAGAGGCAAGGTTTTATGTGTTTTGTTTACTGCTATTGTCCAAGTTCCCAGTAGATGCTCAGTGAACGTTTATTGAATGAATAAATGAATGAATGATGGATGGATGGATGCGTATCAGCATTGGGCTAGACACTGAAAATACAGTGGTGACCCAGCCACATCTCTCATCCTCCAGGAAACTCCATGGACCCCCATTCTCTGGTCCTCTCCCCATCTTCACCTCTAATGTTGAACTCCCAGTAGGGCCCCACCAATGGTGGCTGGGCCTGAAATGGGCAGGGCTGTATTCTTGTTGGATCTTAGGATCCAGCTGGCTAAAAACCCTATCCTGAAGACCCCTCTACAAAGGATCTCATTCACTTGAGGAGGTGTGGTCACCGTGTCTGGGAACCCTGTTGTTTTGTTTGCCTTACGTACAAGGACAGAACTGGCCTCAGTTTCTGTTTCAACACATGCTATCGTTTGCCAAATCAACTCTGATAGGGCCCAAATGGCTGTCTCCCCTACAGTATAATGATAAAAAGAAGCACTGTTTTTTTGTGTGTGGTTTGTTTGTTTTGAAAGGGAGTCTTGCTCTGTCACCAGGCTGGAGTGCAGTGGCAGGATCTCGGCTCACTGCAACCACTGCCTCTCGGGTTCAAGCGATTCTCCTGCCTCAGCCTCCCAAGTAGCTGGTACTATAGGTGCGCACCACCACGCCCAGCTAATTTTTGTATTTTTAGTAGAGACAGGATTTCACCATGTTGGCCAGGATGGCCTTGATCTCTTGACCTCGTGATCTGCCCACCTTGGCCTCCCAAAGTGCTAGGATTACAGACATTAGCCAGTGCGCCCGGCCAGCAGCATTTTTTAAGTATGACTACATGCCAGGCATGTGCATTCTTTCATTGAATTCTTTCAGCAACCATATGGGGTAGGTACAGTTTTTTAATTATTAATATTATTTTTAAATTTTTCTTGTTTGTTGAGATAGGGTCTCACTCTGTTGCCCAGGCTGGAGTGCAGTGGCTCAATCACAGCTCACTGCAGCCTCAACATCCCAGGCTGAAGCGATCCTCCCACCTCAGCCTCTCCAGTAGCTGGGACTGCAGGTGCACACCACTACGGCCAGCTAACTTTTTTATTGTATTTGTTTTTGTAGAGACAGGGTTTGGCTGTGTTGCCCAGGCTGGTCTTGAACTCCTGGGCTCACGCAATCTTCCCACCTTGGCTTCCCAAAGTGCTGGGATTACAGGCGTGAACTGCCACACCCAGCCAGGTACAATTATTATCCCCCTTTTACACACAGAGAAACTGAGCTCTCTCACTGCAGGATTTCAATGTATCTTTACAACAATCCAGTGAAACAGGTAATGTAATTGTCTGCATTTCACAGAAAAGAAAATAGGCTCAGAGAGCTTAAGTAACTTGCTCAAGGTCACACAGAGCTAGCAAATGATGTGTCTGGGATTCAAACCCAAGCAGTTTGACTGTAGATCCCACTCTGTTCACCCCAGCCTGCCTCTCCTCAGCTTCTTGGTGTCATCTGAGAGGTGAGTGTGGAGGAATTTTTTTCTCTGTGACATGGCTCTCGAAGCCTTTGGTTCACCCACAGCCAAGTGTAAGGTTTCGGCTTTTCACAATGCCAGGAACCACCCTGGGTCACTGTGCGGGTGAAGATTCTAATCTCCCCCAACAAAGAGGGTACTCAGCCCCTTGCCTTCAGGGCACCACATTCCCAGCCTTCAAATTTCCCTGGAGAACTGGCTTCCTCCAGCCAGATGGCCTTTGTAGCGGCTGAGGGGGCCATGGACCCTGGGCCTCCCTCCCAAGGCTTTGGATCCAAGGCCAGCTACTATGCCAGCCCAACTCTGGCACAAGGTGGGGAACGCGTGGCCCAGACCAGGGCCTGGAAAGACAAAGCTGGATTTCAGAGGTTGGCAGGAAATGGAGACAGAGCAGGAAACAGAAGAGGCTAAGAGAAAAAAATGTCACCGGCCAGGTGCGGTGGCTCAAGCCTGTAATCCCAGCACTTTGGGAGGCCAAGGTGGGCAGATCACCTGAGGTTGGGACTTTGAGACCAGCCTGGCCAACATGGAGAAATCCCCGTTTCTACTAAAAATATAAAATTAGCTAGGTGTGATGGCGCATGCCTGTAGTCCCAGCTACTCAGGAGGCTGAGGCAGGAGAATCGCTTGAACCTGGGAGGCAGAGGTTGCAGTGAGCCGAGATCGCACCATTGCACTCCAGCCTGGGCAACAAGAGTGAAACTCCGTCTCAAAAAAAAAAAAAGTCACCATTCTTTCCCTTTCTTGTCTCTGATTCATGCCTTCCACCTGGTGTTTGGCAAAGAACATGTGTATTTAATAAACTGCAATGCCATGGAACGCATTCTGGAGGCCGAGGGCACAGGGAGCCCAGCTGACCCAGCATGTATAAGCGCTTACTATAGAACAGGCATGGGAGCCTAATGCAGTGGCTCACGCCTGTAATCCCTGCACTTGGGGAGGCCAAAGTGGGAGGATTGCTTGAGCCCAGGAGTTTGAGACCAGCCTGCCTGGGCGACATAGTGAGACTGTCTGTATAATTTTTTTTTTAATTAGCCATATGTTGTGGCACCTGTAGTCTCAGCTACTTGGGAGGCTGAGGTGAGAAGATCACTTGAGCCCAGGAGTTCAAGTCTGCAGTGAGCTGTGATCGTGCCACC
>NW_026652281.1:75055720-75246734 GCF_009828535.3 Hylobates moloch
CCATCACCATCATCACCATCATGATCACCATCACCATCACCACCATCACCCTCACCATCTCCCCTGTCATCACTGTCACCATCCTCATCATCATCACCATCACCATCATCATCACCACCATCACCCTGACCATCACCTCCATCATCACCATCACCATCCTCACCATCGTCACCATCACCACTATCACCCTCACCAACACCTCCATCATCACCATCATCATCACCATCACCATCCTTAGCACCATCACCATTATCATCACCATCATCAGCATCATGACCACCATCACCCTCACCATCACCTCCATTATCACCATCACCATTCTCACCATCATCACCATCACCACCAGCAGCAACATTATGGTCACCCACATGGCTTCCCAGACCCAAGACCCAGCCCACAGATGGGGTAACAGACCCAAAGGACATGATGACACGTTATCTCCTAGAAAGATGGCTAAGAATTTGGGCTCTAAAGCCTGAAAGACCTAAATTTGATTCCTAGTTCTGCCGCTTTTGAGCTGTGTGACTTCAGGCAATTGACCTAACCTCTCTGAACCTCAGTGGCCTTGTCTGTAAAATGGTGATGATCACAGTTCCTCCCCACAGGGTTGTGGTGAGAGGCACATGAGCTGATGCCTGTGAGGCCCTGGCACAGGGCCTGGCTGAAATCATAAAAGGAAAAAACAAACACTCTGCAAAGGGGGCAGCAGTTAAGGGAATCGCTCAGGGCATCTGGTTGGTAGTTCCCAGCAGCTCAGTCTCTGGATCGCAAGAAGTAGGTGTTGCCCAGCGTGAGAATGGGCAGTGGAGAGCAGTGTGAGGACATGACTGGAGAGACCACTCAAGGGCCTTATTTTCTTCTCAAGGAGCCAGGGTGTGGAGGGATGGGAGGGGAGCTTTTGTGTGGAACAGGGTCGAGAGTTCAGAGCTGGTGCTGCCGCCAATCCGTTCTGAGAGAGAGCAGGGAGCAGGATCCTTTTCCAGGCTGCACGGAGGAGCTCTCAGGGAAAACTCCTTCCTGCTCCTGTCCCAAAGAGTTCCCCAGAGCTGCCGGCACACACCTCCACCGTGCATGATGGCATTTCCTTGTGGGCTCATCTCTCTTTTTGATGATTTGCTTCTAAATAGCAGTAAAGGTGGGCACCGAAGGACAATGCTATGCCAGGAAATCCTGAGTGTCTTGCCTCCAGTCCCTAGGGCTGCCACAAATGCCTGTGGGGTATGTGTGCTGCCAACTCCAGGGATGTCATTGTCAATCACACAGACTACATACACGATGAAGGGCGCTCCTTGGGGTTGTATAGGGCACAGCCTGCACGACCACACAGGGCTGCCCTGCCAGTCTCCTTCTTCCTGCAGAAGGTATAGAACTGTTTTGAGTGCCTCAGCTCCAGCTGCAGCTCAAGGCAGAAAAAGGTTGAGTGTAAATGCCAATCAAGATGCAAATGGCCCAGGTTTGCTGCCCAAGGCTTGTTCTGGAGAAGATTGTGTCTGGGCATTGTAGTGACTGGTGATGGTGGTGTATTATTGATTGTCCTTAACATAGATTATGAGGAGGCAATATAGCAAAGTGGTTATGAGACCAGGCTCTGGAGCAAACAGACAGGGTTTCAATTTTGCTCTGCTACTTACTCTCACTGTGTGATTTGGGCAAATCACCTGACCTCTCTGTGCTTCTGTCTCCTCATCTAAAAAACAGGTGTATACTAATATGCGGCCAGGCACAGTGGCTCATGCCTGTAATCCCAGCACTTTGGGAAGCCGAGGCTGGTGGATCACCTGAGGTCAGGAGTTTGAGACCAGCCTGGCCAACATAGTGAAACCCCGTCTCTACTAAAAATACAAAAATTAGCCGGACGTGGTGGTGGACGCCTGTAATCTCAGCTACTCAGGAGGCTGAGACAGGAGAATTGCTTGAACCCGGGAGGCAGAGGTTGCAGTGAGCCTAGATTGCACCAAGGCACTCCAGCCGGGGCGATAGAGTGAGACTTTGTCTAAAGAATAAAAATAAAATAAAATAAAGACTATAATAATATGCATGAGTGTATTCTAGCTCTCCCTGTCTTTCAGAGTGGCTGTAAGGAGATGAGATAATGTGAGTAAAGCTAAGCACAGTGCCTGCTGCACAGTAAAAGATCACTAAGGGTCAATGAAATCGCCAGCCAGAAAGGTGGGGCACAGAGTCACCCGTAGGAAGGCAGCTCCCTGAAATCCCGCCAGCATGATGGAGGATTTGGGGCCCAATCTGAAGTCTTTGGCCTAGGACCAGATCAAGTTGGTACTTGATTGGGCCTTGTCAACATAACCCTTTCATAATCAAGTGCTACTAAGATTTCTGAGATTGTGCAGGGGCGATTCTGTGTGCAAACACCAGGAAGGAGGAGGAGGCCTGCAATCTGGTTTTTTGGGGTTTTTTTGGTGTTTTTTTTTTTTTTTTTTGAGACAGAGTCTCACTCTGTGCCCAGGCTGGAGTGCAGTGACGTGATCTTGGCTCACTGCAACCTCCGCCTCCTGGGTTCCAGCGATTCTCCTACCTCAGCCTCCTGAGTAGCTGGGACTACAGACATGTGCCACCATACCCAGCTAATTTTTTGTATTTTTAGTAGAGACGGGGTTTCACCATGTTAGTCAGGATGGTCTCAGTCTCAATCTCCTGACCTCATGATCCACCTGCCTCGGCCTCCCAAAGCGCTGGGAGTACAGGCGTGAGCCACTGTGCCCAGCCCAATCTGGGCTTCCTTGCCCTCAGTTAACTCCTCCAGCCTAGGGGTCTGCATACTATGGCCCAAAGGCGGGTGTTTGATCCACAAGCTGTTTCTTGTGCAACTTGTGAGTTAAGAATGGTTTACATGGTTGAAAAAAAATCACATTTCATGGCACATGCAAATCAAATGAAATTCAAAATTCAGTGTTCATAAGTGAAGTGTGGTTGAAACATAGCCACGCCCAGTCATTTACATGTTATCTATGGCTGCTTTTGCGCTATGATGGCAGCATCGAGTGGCCACAACATAGACTGTATGGCACACAAAGCCTAAAATACTGCTGCCTGGCCCTTTTCGGAAAAAGTTTGCTGACTCTTGCTCTAGCTTTGTGGCTCCCAAACTCTGCTGCATGTATTATCAAATTATCTAGGAAACATTTTATTTTATTTTATTTTTTGAGACAGGGTCTCGCTCTGTCACCCAGGCTGGAGTGCAGTGGCACAATCTTGGCTCACTGCAACCTCCGCTTCCTGGGTTCAGACGATTCTCCTGCCTCAGCCTCCTGAGTAGCTGAGATAACAGGCACACGCCACCACACATGACTAATTTTTGTATTTTTTTTGTAGTGACGGGTGTCTCAAATTCCTGGGCTCAAGTGATCCTCCCACCTCGGCCCCCCAAAGTGCTCAGATTACAGGCGTGAGCCACCTTGCCCGGCCACGTCTCAAATGTTAACATGCACATGAGTCGCTAGGGGTCTTGTTAAAATGCAGATTCTGATTCAGTAGGTCAGGTGGGACCCATCTTTTGTGTCTCTAACAGCTGATGATGCCAGTGCTGCTGGTTCTGGGGCCCTACTTGGAAGAGTAAGGTGGCGGGCTGGTGGTTCTCAAACTTTAGCATGGCCAGAGCCTCCTGGAAGGCTGTTAAAACCCAGAGAAGACTGAGGATTTGCCTTTCTAACAAGCCCTCAGGTGATGCTGTTTCAGCCAGTCTGGGGACCAGACTTGGAGAACTGCTGCCCTCAGCTCTGCACTGACTCTCTCCAAGGGTGGGGGGGCCCCGCAGTCCACACAAGGTGGGATTTTTACTCTCTCTGAGGCCAGACTCCTTGACACCCAGTCCTCACTGAGGGAATTAGGTCTCAGTCGGCTTCTTCAGTCAGCTGTCTCTGACCAGACCCAAGCGGTTTCCTCAAGTTCAAACCCACGACTTACAGACATGACTGGAGTTGTGAGACAGCAGAAGTTCTGGTCCATGTGTTGCAAACCTCTTGCCCATTCCAGGGGGTTCTGATCCATGCAGTTTACAGCCGAGGCCCCCTCTGAGGAGCTCTCACATTAGACACCACTGTGGGCGTCTATACAAACGAATTTGAGCCCCAGGCATGAGGTCTTGGGTAGGCCTTGGCCTTCAGCTTCAGGCCTGGAGCCCCAGGGATGGGAGGGGAAGGCCACACCCCCACAGAGAGCTGTGGCTGCTGCAGCGTCAGGGACAGGGGCAGGGCCCTCTCTTGGGTCAGGCTGGGCCCAGAGCCATCTCCTCAACTGCCTTGAACAAGAATGACCACCCAAGCCCCAGCCGGTTTCCCGGAGTCCTTGAACTTGAGAGTGGTGGTGGCCGGATCTGGATGAGTGAGCTTAAGGAGATCAGAGATTATGAATTGCTGAATTCTCTTCCTGGACTTTATTTTATTTTGTTTTTTTGAGACAGTCTCGCTCTGTCACCCAGACTGGAGTGTAGGGGTATGATCTCAACTCACTGCAACCTCCGTCTCCCAGGTTCAAGTGATTATTCTGCCTCAGCCTCCTAAGTAGCTGGGACTACAGGGGTGTGCCACCATGCCCAGCTAATTTTTGAATTTTTAGTAGAGACGGGGTTTCGCCATGTTGGACAGGCTGGTCTCGAACTCCTACCCTCAAGTGATCCAATGTGCCTCAGCCTCCCAAAGTGCTGTGATTACAGGCATGAGCCACAGCGCCTGGCCTTCTTTCTGGACTCTCAACAGCATCATCTGCTTGCCTCTGGCTGGGGCTCCCTGTTCCTCTGAAGGCCCCGCCTGTGTGTGGGGGTGTGAGCAGGGCTGGTGTCTGCTGTCCATCCCAGGCAGGGCTATCAAGTCCCATAGGACAAGACAGCACACAGAGCCTGGACTCTGGGAAAGGCAAGGGTATTAGGAGGCTTGGACCGGCCCTCAGGCAAACCCTTGCTCTCCGCTCTCCAGCGGGGTGACCTTGGGCAGCTGTCCATGCTGCAGAGGCAATGATCCCCCGCAGCATTGACTCAGGGATTAAATGAGATGATAGCTTAAAGTGCCGTGACAGTTCCTGGCACATTAGGTACTCAGCGGACGGTGGCTGCTATCATCAGCATAATAATAGATATTGGCCAGACGCAGTGCCTCACACTTGTAATCCCAGCGCTTTGGGAGACTGAAGCAAGAGAATCGCTTGAGTCCAGGAGTTTGAGATCACCCTAGACAACGTGGCGAAACCCTGCCTCTACAGAAAAAATACAATTAGCTGGGCATGGTGGTTTGCACCTGTAGTCCCAGCTACTCAGGAAGCTGAGGTGGGAGGATCGCTTGAGCCCGGGAGGCAAACGTTGCAGTGAGCTGAGATAGCACCACTGCACTCTGGCCTGGGTGAGAGTGAGACCCTGTCTCAAATAATAATAACAGATATTAATTATGATGATTTAGTTATGTAAACTGCCCTGACACAAACTCTCTCCCACTCCCTTGGAGCCTTCCAGATACATCAGTTTTTGTCTGTTTGTTTGTCTTTCGCCTGAAAAGCACCTATTTGGCTGCAACTGTATTCATTCCCATATTAAACCCACATTTAAGGGCCTACAGTGTGCCGGCCATTGATCTAGGTCAGCACTATCCAACACACATAACACACAAGCCACAGCTAGGAATGGCATAAGCAATTAAAAAATTTTTTTTATTTTCTCTTTTGAGACAAGGTCTCACTCTATCACCTAGGCTAGAGCGCAGTGACATGATCATGGGTCACTGCAGCCTCGACCTCCCGGGCTCCAGCTGTCCTTCCACCTCAGCCTCCCGAGTAGCTGGGACTGCAGGTGCACACCACCATGCTTGGCTAATTTTTTTTATTTATTTATATGCTTTGTAGGGACAGGGTCTTGCTCTGTTGCCCAGACTAATTTTGAATTCCTGGCCTCAAGTGATCCTCCTGCCTGGGCCTCCCAAAGTGCTGGCATTACAGGCATGAGCCACTGTGCCCAACCCAGCAATGTAAAATTGTCATAGCCACATTTTAAAAAGTAAAAATAAACAGATCAAACTAATTTTATTAATATATTTCATTGAACCCATATATCCAAAATATTACTTCAACATATAATCAATATTAAAAATGATTTGTGAGTTTTTAAATATTCAATATGTCTTTTAAAATATTTAATTGTGGAAAATACATGTGTGTAACAAAATTTACACTGTGATCATTTTTAAGTGTGCAGTTCAGTGGTCTTAACTCCATCCACATTATTGGTCCTCAGAAAATATTCTGGGGGCTGGGCACGGTGGCTCATGCCTGTAATCTGTAATCCCAGCACTTTGGGAGGCTGAGGTGGGCAGATCACCTGAGGTCAGGGGTTCGAGACCAGCCTGGCCAACACGGTGAAACCCCCTCTCTACTAAAAATACAAAAAAAAAAAAATTAACTGGGCATCACCATGGGAGCATGCCTGTAATCCCAGCTACTTGGGAGGCTGAGACAGGAGAACCGCTTGAACCTGGGAGGCAGAGGTTGCAGTGAGCTGAGATCACAGCACTGCACTCCAGCCTGGGTGACAAGAGTGAAACTTCGTCTCAATAAAAAAAAAAAAATGGGGCTACGGAGGAGGGAGGATGACCTCCATTCACAGAGGACTTCTTGGAGGAGGTGGCACTAGAGCTGGGCCTGGAAAAAGGTAGAGGATTTGTGGGTAGAGGTAAAGATTTTGCACTCCAGGACTGAGTAACAGCATGAGTGAAAGTGTGGTGGTGGGAATTCCCAGGGTACCCATGGGCTCCAGCATGTGGTTGCATGGGTACATTCAAATAAGAAGCCTGTCATAGACACTGATCTCTCTCCATGCCAGACACTGTGCTAGGTGCTTCACATTTACAATTTAATCTTCACATCAACTCAATGAAGTCAGTACTATTTTCCCCTCGTTTTACAGATGGGGAAACCAGGGCACAGAGAGGGTGAGTAAATTCCACAAGGTCACACAGTGAGTAAGTGACCCAACTGGGGTTCGAACCCAACTTCTTAACCACTACCCCATTGTAAAGGAAAGTGCAAGGAATTAAAGGAGACATCTAGGCTGGGACCAGGTTGCAAGTTGTCTTGGAATCCAGCTAAGGGTTGAGGGGCCTTTATTCTATAGACACCAGTAGCCCTTGAAAGTTTCTGACAGGAGCGTGACATAGACAGCTAAGTCTCAGGGAAGTGCAGGCCAAAGACTGAATCTTTCATTTACCAACCTGGGAAATTCCCCTTCCAGCATCAGTGCTTTCTAAGGCAGCCTTGCAATTAAGTATCTAAACTCAGCAACCACCTACACATTTCATCCTTCTTTCTCCCTAATGAATTGCAGTAGCCAACCTTCATTCAACAGGATGCCGAGAGCTTTATATGCATTTTAACCCTCACTGAAAACAAAACAAAAACCCAAGGAGAGAGATACTATTGCTGGCCTCATTTGCAAATGAGACAACTGAGGCTCAGAGAGGTGATGCGATTTTGCCAAGATCACACAGCCACCCAGCCAGTAAGAGATGGGATGAAGATGCCACTCAAGTCTGTCTAACTGAAAAGCTCACTTTTTTTAATTTTTATTTATTTTTTTTTTTGGAGACAGGGTCTCGCTCTGCTGTCCAGGGTGGAGTGCAGTGGTACAATCATAGATCACTGCAGCCTGGGACTCCTGGGTTCCAGCGAACCGCTCACCTCAGCTTCCCAAGTAGCTGGGACCACAGGCATGCACCACTTCACCCAGCTAATTTGTTTTGTTTTGTTTTTGTTGTTGTTGTTATTTTTAGAGAGGGTGGTCTCACTATATTGCCCAGGCTGGTCTGGAACTCCTGGCTTCAAGCAATCCTCCCACATCAGCCTCTCAAAGTGCTGAAATTACAGGCCTGGCATATTTTTAATAATAATAGGATTATTCCTGTTTCCCAAAGTGAAACAGAGAAAGAGAAACTATAGTTGTCCTCCTACATGAGCCTCCAGACATTATCAGGTTGACCTTATTTTTCTGACTCTATTCTGGGACACCGCATTTTATTCCCAGTGGAATAACCACCTCCCTTCTCCACCTCTACCCATCCCACTCCACCCCACACACACACGTCCCTGGCATCTTCCAAGCCTTGGCAGAAACTACCCTCTCCAAGTTGCCTCCAGCATTGGCAGGGAGGCAGCAGACGAAACCGACCACACTCTTCCCTGCTGGCTGTCAACACACACCACCCATCCTGGGCAAGTGGCCACTTCCATTTCTGAGGATGGGCAGGGCCATGGGCTTAGGTGCTCACCATTGGCACCCCCCCAAGTCCTCTTTGTCCACTGGGACACAATGACATGGCTCCTGGCATGGGGCCTGGTGGGCGGGGTGTTTTCCTGTGTAATTGTACTTGTACAGGATAAAGCCCGGTGCAGCTGAGTGCTCTGGCAATAAGGAAAGCAAACACAGCAATAAGACTCTGTCAACAAGGGTATGGGAGAAAGGAGCCATCCAGGAAATGCAAGCTCTGGTGCAGCCACCTCCTCTGAAATCCCTCTTTGGTTCACTCCGTCCCCAGCAGGACAAGTTCAGAAACTATGAAAAGAGTTGTCAGGCTGCTAGAGACCCAAGGCAGATTTTTCTAGTTGATTGAACGCTCTTCCTTTTGTTTGCTTTTATGAATTTTTCTTTGTGGTTTTTTTTTTTTTTTTTTTTTTGAGACTGGAGTCTCACTTTGTTGCCCTGGCAACCTCCACCTCCCAGGTTCAAGTGATTCTCCTGCCTCAGCCTCCCGAGTTGCTGGAATTACCTTCCTGCACCACCATGCCCAGCTAATTTTTGCATTTTTAGTAAAGACGGCATTTCACCATGTTGGCCAGGCTGGTCTCGAACTCCTGACCTCAAGTGATCTGCTCACTTCAGCCTCCCAAAGTGCTGGGATTACAGGTATGAGCCACCGTGCCCAGCCTCTTTTTTGAATTTTTTTTTAAACTATAAAAGTAATACAATTTTGGAAAACAGGTACAAATATCAGAATGCAAGTTGAAGTGTGCATCCGATCTTAACTTCTTATACAAACCCCTGTTCCGCCAAATAGTAGAAACTTAATTCCAACCCCTCCAGCATCTCCCCAGATCCTTACACCAGGGTTGTACCTAAATTCAAGGAAGGAGGCTGAACATGGAGGCTTACACCTGTAATTTCAACACTTTGAGAGGTCGAGGCGGAAGGATTTCTTTAGACCATGAGTTTGAGACCAGCCTGGGCAACATAGGGAGACCCTGTCTCTAATAAATAAATAAATAAATAAATAAATAAATAAATAAATAAATAAAAGCCACACAGCTGTAGTCTCAGCTACTTAGCTACTCAGGAGACTGAGGTGGGAATATCTCTTGAGCCAGGGAGTTTGAGGCTGCAGTGAGCTATGATTGCACCACTGCACTCCAGCCAGGGCACCAGAGCAAGACCTGTCTCTAAAATAAACAAAACAAAAAAATTCTTGGAAGCTTAACTTTTTTTTTAAGTCTGTATTTCCTGCTTCCCTACAATTATCTTTGCCTAACAATCGATTTTTTCATATACTTAGAATCTTGGTTTTTTTCAAGCAGCATTCTATTATAAGCTTTTTCCCATTTTGCTATTAAAAATTATCTTCTCATTTATTATTTTTATGATGCAAGCAATATATGTTCATTGTAGGAAAGTTACAAAGCACAGATAAACTAAAAACAATTTCTTAAAAATAACTCAAGATCCTGCTACCCAGAGATAATCATTATAAACATTCCGGTTAATGCCATCTGTATTATTTTTCCTATGCACACAGATGCATATAAACCCACATGGTTTTTTTTTTTTTTTTTTTTTTTTTTTTTTTTTTTTTTTTTTGGCTCACTGCAAGCTCCGCCTCCCAGGTTCACACCATTTTCCTGCCTCAGCCTCTCCGAGTGGCTGGGACTACAGGCGCCCGCCACCACGCCCGGCTAATTTTTTGTATTTTTAGTAGAGACGGGGTTTCACTGTGGTCTCGATCTCCTGATCTCGTGATCCGCCCGCCTCACTCTCCCAAAGTGCTGGGATTACAAGCGTGAGCCACTGCGCCCGGCCCCACATGGTTTTTTTGTTTTTTGTTTTGTTTCTTTGTTTGTTTTGAGACAGAGTCTCACTCTGTCACCCAGGCTGGAGTGCCGTGGCGTGATTTCGGCTCACTGCAACCTCCGCCTCCCAGGTTCAAGCAATTCTCCTGCCTCAGCCTCCTGAGTAGCTGGGATTATAGGTGTGTGCCACCATGCCCAGCTAATTTTTTTGTATTTTTAGTAGAGACAGGGTTTCATCATGTTGGCCAGCCTAGTTTCGAACTCCTGGCCTCAAGTGATCCACCTGCCTCGGCCTCCCAAAGTGCCAGGATTACAGGTGTGAGCCACCACACTCAGTCATTATTTTTTATTTTTACAAATTTATGGGGAACAAATGCAGTTTTGCTACACGGATATACTGCCTAGTGGTGACGTCTGGGTTTTCAGTGTAATCATCACCCCAGTAGTGTACAGCATACCCATTAGGTAATTCCTCATTCCTAACCCGGCTCCTACTCTCTCAAGTCTCCAGTGATTATTGTGTTCTTTTATTGCTATTGCCCAGGCTAGAGTGCAGTGGTGCAATCATAGCTCACCGCAGCCTCAAACTCCTAGACTCAAGCAATCTTCCTGCCTCAGCCGTCCAAGAAGCTAGGACTACAGGCATGCATCACTATGCTCAGCAAATGTTTTTATTTTTTGTAGAGATGGGATCTCGCTATATTGCCCTGGATGGTCTCAAACTCCTGGCCTCAAGCGATCCTCCCATCCTCAAAGTGGTGGGATTACAGACAGGAGCCACCATGCCTGGCCTAACATTTTTTAAAAAATAATAATAATAATAATAATTGGTTGGGAATGGTGGCTCACGCCTGTAATCCCAGCACTTTGGAAGGCCAAGGCAGGTGGATGACCTGAGGTCAGGAGTTCAAGACCAGCCTGGCCAACATGGTGAAACCTCCATCTCTACTAAGAATACAAACATTAGCCAGGCATGGTGGTGCACGCCTGTAATCCCAGCTACTCAGGAGGCTGAAGCAGAAAGAATCACTTGAACCCAGGAGGCAGAGGTTGCAGTGAGCCAAGATTGGGCCATTGCACTCATCCTGGGAGGCAGAGGGAGACTCCATCTCAAAAATGATAATAAGAATAATAATAACTAACCATTTTTCTTAATGGCTCCTCAGGACCTCATTGTGTGCCTGTATTGTAGTTTGTGGAACCCTTCTGCTCTTACATGTTTAAGGTTTCTTGCCGTGAGTGTCTGTATCCACACAGAGAAGCCGGGCAGAGAGTATTTAGCCATGGCAAAATGTGGTCACCTCTCAAACCAAAATGTGGTGCTTGGCTAGCAGGTGAACAAGAAAATCACAAACCAGGAGCCCCTCTGGCCTCATGACAAGATGGGTTCTCCAAAGGCCAGATGCATACTTGTTTTTCCTTGAAAAGGACATTCACAAAGAAAAGAATAAACAGGAAGGTTTTCCTCGCAGCTATGACCACATCTTCTGTCTTAGAGTTTGGGGTCTTCTGGATTGGTTGGCAAGACATGTGTCAGGCTGCTGGGATGGAGGCCTATATCATCCTAGAGCCAGCAGTGGAGAAACCCACAGAACGAGTCTTGTAAGGAAGCCGCCAGGCATGGCAGCTGGGGCTGAGGTGTCAGTAGGGCCAGTTGTCTTTGAGTCACAAGTGGGAAGGTGTTTTATCTAATCTGGTGAGTTTACAAGACAAGAAAGGATCTTTGCTGAATCTGTCACCCCATGCAGAGTTGCATGTGCAGATGGCTTTTAGATAGTGCACAGACAATTGCTTTTCATCTCATTAGTAATTATTTATGTTGAGGGGTATTAGAAAACGTATATAATTAGTAGCATCCAACCTGTGATTTTGTAGACATTCTTGCTTAGGACAAAACTAAAGTAGGTATTTAAGTAAAAAACAAGAGTGAGTCAACTTAAAGAAAGATATTAAGTAAATGATAGTATAATTGGTTCCCAGGGACAGCCCAGATCATGATGGGCACAAAGTCCATCCTTGTACATCTCAAAGTCAGCCCTTGTGCATTAAGTACTTAGTCCCTGAGAATAGAAAGACAGCCAGCAATCTTTCGTTCCAATCCTTGGTCTGCCTTTGCTACAAGAGGCCTCTGCTTTCAGAGACAGCTTCTCAGAGCTTCTTAACAAGCATGAGCTGGACTCAAGGACCCAGGAGGTACTGGAAACAGGCAGTCAGCACAGATGCAACATCTGAGTTCCTAAAATGAGGAAGTGGGGCAGGTCAGTTTCAAACATGGAAGTCCTGTCCTGCAACAATTTGGTTAAATGCCTCTGAATCGTGGGTGGTGGTTTCACCACCCATGCTATACCTTGAGCGTTTATTTTTGAAGTAAATTTTTGTTTGTTTGTTTTTTGAGACAGGGTCTCGCTCTGTCACCCAGGCTGGAGGGCAGTGGCATGATCATGTCTCACTGCAGCCTTGAACTCCTGGACTTAAGCGATCCTCTCACCTCAGCCTCCTGAGTAGTTGGGACTACTGGCACGCACCACCATACCCAGTTCATTTTTTAAGATTTTTTTTGTAGAGAGACAGTCACGCTGTCTTGCCCAGGCTGGTCTTGAACCCCTGGGCTCAAGCGATCTTCCGACCTCAGCCTCCCAAGTGCTGGGATTACAAGCATGAGTCACCATGCCTAGCTTGTTTATTATTATCGTTATTATTATTATTAGAGACAGGGTCTTGCTCTGTCGCCCAGGCTGGAGTGCAGTGGTGCAATCATGGCTCACTGCAGCCTCATTGGTTTGGGCTCAAGGGATCCTCTCACCTCAGCCTCCTGAGCAGCTGGGACTATAGGTGTGTGCCACCAAACCTGGCTAATTTTTGTATTTTTTTGTTTCACCAACATGGTTTCACTGTACTGCCCAGACTGGTCTCAAACTCCTGGGCCCAAGCGATCCTCCCGCCTCGGCCTCCCAAAGTGCTGGGATTACAATTGGAAACCACTGTATCCAGCCTGTTTATTTTAAACTCTACAGTTTTCCTTTTGTATTTAGAAGACAATAATTTTTCTACCTGCATAATGAAGTGAACCACAGCTAATAAGAGCTGATGCACCCATAGTGCTGTGAACTACACATTGTTTTAAGCACCCTTGGAGGTAGGTGTAATACTGTCCTCTCTATGCAGAGAGGAGACAGGTAGATGTAATACTGTCCTCTCTATACAGGAGACAGAGACACAGAGATACCATGTAGCTTGTTCAGGGCTGCATGGCACAGCTGAGCATTCATACCCAAAGCTTGGCTCCAGCAACCAAGACCTGACCAACTCCCCAGTAAGGGGAATCATGGTAAAGCCTTTCCTTCAAACTGTATCTTTATTGCATCTTTTTTTCCATACTGGGGGTCATGCACACTCACATTCTAACCAAGTGATAGGAGGCTTTCTTCTTTTGAAAATATGCCAGCCTGGGCAACATGGTGAGAGTCTGTCTCTACAAAATATTTTAAAAATTAGTTGGGCATGGTGGCATGTGCCTGTGGTCTCAGCTACATGGGAGACTGAGGCAGGAGAATCACTTGAGCCCAGGGAGTTGGAGGCTGCAGTGAGTTGCGATTGCACCACTGCACTCCAGCCTGTGTGACAGAGTGAGACCCTGTCTCAAAAAATAAAAATAAAAATAAAAAAGAGCGAAAGAAAGAAAAGAAAATATGGCCCAGCTCAGCCAAACATTGTTGACTGTGGCTCCAGGCAGAAGCCCATGTTTTGCAGCTACCCATGTGTCGCCTTTGAGGGCCTTAGGAAAAGTTACTTCTTTGTGTGGCTGTAGTGCCCGGGGATCCCGACTCTGCAGGTGGAGCATGGGCTGGAATTCAGCTCTTGTCCAGCATCCTCCAACCTGGATGCGCCCAACCTGAACAATCCCCTTGGTCCCTTGATGGTTAGGAAGAAAAGCAGGCACAAGCAGCTGTTCTGAGGCTATAGCGGTTTTGCTTGGAGCATTGGCCCACGTGTGGGGTTGGGATTGACAAAGCAGGCTGAGAGAGATGAGGGCCTTGGAAGGAACAGGAAAGAGGCCAGACAGGATTCTGAGGGGCATTTCCCCCAGTGCCTCGCTTTCGGATCCTGCAGCCTGCTCTCTGGGCAGTGCCTGAGGGGCAGGGATGTGTGCTGTACTGAGCTCTGAGGAATGGGATCGCTTGTCTTTTTGTTTTTTGGGTTGTTTTAGAGACAGGGTCCTGCTCTGGTGCCCAGGCTGGAGTGCAGTGGCACGATCATAGTTCACTGCAGCCTCCAACCCCTGGGCTTAAATGATCCTCCCTCCTCAGCCTCCTGAACAGTTGGGACTACAATCATGCACCACCACACCTGGCTAATTTGTAAATTTTTTCTAGAGATGGGGTCTTGCTATGTTGCCCAGGTTCTTGAACTCCTGGCCTCAAGCGATCCTCCTGCTGCAGCCTCCCAAGTGGCAGGCATGAGCCACCATGCCCGGCAGAGATCTCTTAAGGGAAGTCAAGGCTTCCCTGCAGCAAGCTGCAGGAGTTGGAGATAACCTGGGTTATGGCTTCACATCTGGAGACCAGACAAGGTTTTCCAAGGACCCTGGCACATGCTCCCTGAAAGGTGTGGCCAGCGTTCTTTATCACCAGCCAGCAGCTTTCATCTGAGCTCTTATCTGATACTTGCAATGCTTCATCTTCCATCTCAGGACCAGCCAGATGGGCACAGCCTAGCTGCATCAAGCCCACAGGAGGGCAGAGCTGTGTTGAAGAGGGTGGCAGGTCTCTGCCCCACACAACTTGCTTACCCTCCCCACTGGCTCCTGTCAGAATCACTCCCTTCTTTCTCAGCCCTCCTGGGTGGTGTTTAGCACCTGCAAGTTTGGCCTAAAGCACTGCCTTCTTTTCCCAACAGCCCAGATGATAAAGTTCAAGGTTTCTCTTCAGGAGAAATGGTTTCCTTTTGCTTGGGGATGAAGAGAAAGTGCTGGCACCTGAGTCATCGGCAGGATGTCCTGAGGTTTAAAAAAAAAAAGGTACAGGGAGGAGTGCACACAGGATGGGGTCCCCCTGCCCCTCAGCTTGTTGCAACCAGCCTTTTATAGGAAACCCACGCCACTATCTTAGTCCATCCAGGCTGCTATAACAAAATATCATAAACTGAGTGGGTGATATTTTTCACGGTTCTGGAGGCTGGGAAGTCCAAAATCAAGGCACTGGCAGATTCAGTGTCTGGTGAGGGCCAACTTGCTGGGTCGTAGATGACACCTTGTTGCTATGTCTTCACACGATGGAAGGGGCCAGGGAGGTTTTCCTAGTCACTTTTTTTTTTTTTTTTTGAGATGGAGTCTCACTTTGTCATCCAGGCTGGAGTGCAGTGGTGCAATCTCTACCCACTACAACCTCTGCCTCCTGAGTTCAAGTGATTCTCCTGCGTCAGCCTCCCAAATAGCTGCTATTACAGGTACCCGCCACCAGGTCCAGCTAATTTTTGTATTTTTTTTAGTAGATTCACCATGTTGGCCAGGCTGGTCTCGAACTCTTGACCTCAGGTGATCCACCTGCCTTGGCCTCCCAAAGTGCTGGGATTACAGGCGTGAGCCACCATGCCCAGCCTCCTGGTCACTTTTATAAGTGCACTAATCCCACTCATGATTCATGATTCAACACCTCCCAAAGGCCAGCCTCATTTCAACATATGAATTCATTTTAAAATGTGAATTTGGTGGGGGGACACATTCATTCAGACCACAGCACCAGCATAGCTCAGAATTAGCACAGGAGGAGGGGCATCTATTCCAGGTCTGAGTTCTGTTTCAACAGGGGCCTCTTTGTAGGATCAACACTGGCCACGTAAAGGGGTGGGATGAATTTACACCACCATGAAAGTGTGAGCTAAGGACAGAGCATTATAAGGAAACGCACAGGGCTGTTTTGTGTAGGGGTGGGTTTTTGTTTGTTTGTTTGTTTGTGATAAGGTGTGCTGAGCTCTGAGGAATAGGATCTCTTGTCTTTCTGTTTTTTGGGTTGTTTTTAGAGACAGGATCCTGCTCTATTGCCCAGGCTAGATTGCAGTGGTGCAATCACAGCTCACTACAGCCTCAACCTCCTGGGCTCAAATGATCCTCCCACTTCAGCCTCCTGAGCAGCTGGGACCACAGGCACATGCCACCATGCCCAGCTCTTTTTTTGTTTGTTTGTTTGAGATAGAGTCTTGCTCTGTTGCCCAGGCTGGAGTGCAGAGGCGTGATCTCGACTCACTGAAACCTCTGCCTCCCGAGCTCAAGCGATTCTCCTGCCTCAGCCTCCCGAGTAGCTGGGATTACAGGCACCCACCACCATGCCCAGCTAATTTTTTGTATATTTAGTAGAGACGAGGTTTCACCACGTTGATCAGGCTGGTCTTGAACTCCTGACCTCAGGTAATCCACCCACCTCGGCCTCCCAAAGTGCTGGGATTACAGGAGTAAAGCACAGCAACCGGCCTCATTTTTTATTTTTTATTTTTTATTTTTTTATTTTTATTTTTTATTTTATTTTTTTTTTTTTGAGACGGAGTCTCGCTCTTTCACCCAGGCTGGAGTACAGTGGCGCGATCTCGGCTCACTGCAGGCTCCGCCCCCCGGGGCTCACGCCATTCTCCTGCCTCAGCCTCCCTTGTAGCTGGGACTACAGGCGCCTGCCACCTCGCCCGGCTAATTTTTTGTATTTTTAGTAGAGACAGGGTTTCACCGTGTTAGCCAGGATAGTCTCGATCTCCTGACCTCGTGATCCGCCCGCCTCGGCCTCCCAAAGTGCTGGGATTACAGGCGTGAGCCACCGCGCCCGGCTCATTTTTTATTTTTTGTAGAGACGGGATCTCACTATGTTGCCAGGCTGATCTCGTACTCCTAAGCTCAAGTGATCCTCCTGCTTTGGCTTCCCAAGGTGCTGGGATTACAGGCATGAGCCACCATGCCTGGTCAGAGATGTTTTTTTTATCTCCTAGGCTCCCTGTAATCCCACAGATAGGCATTGCCAGGGCCAGGGCACCTGCTGACATGGTGAGGATTCCGTCCTAGTGGAGTGACGCCAGCCTCACGGGTCTTCCTTCAAAGGAGCCAAGTGTAGAAAAGTGGCCTTGTTGGCCAGGCGCAGTGGCTCATGCCCGTAATCCCAGCACTTTGGGAGGCCGAGGCAGTGGATTACGAGGTCAGGAGTTAAAGACCAGTCTGGTTAAGATGGTGAAGCCCCATCTCTACTAAAAATACAAAAACTTAGCTGGACGCGGTGGCAGGCGCCTGTAATCCCAGCTTACTCGGGAGGTTGAGGCAGGAGAATCACTTGAACCTGGGGGGCAGAGGTTGCAGTGAGCCAAAATCGCCCCATTGCACTCCAGCCTGGGCAACAGAGTGAGACTCGGAAAAAAAAAAAAAAAAAAGAAGGAGGGAGGGAAAGAAGGAAGGAAGGAAGGGAGGGAGGGAGGGAGGGGACCTTATTACTGAAGCATACGTGGCCACCAGGGCCAGGCAGGCTGCGTTTAGGTGCAGCTGTTTGCAGTTGTTGTCTGGGAAAGCCAGCTGCCAGCCATTGAGGAATTCGGGACAACTAGAGACCTTGGGGAGTGTGGGATTTCCCTGCCAGGGAGTGACTCAGTCCCACGAGAAGCAGAGCCTGGAGACCTCTTCTCTGCTTGGCCATTTCTCTGTGAATGACAGCTCCCACCACCCATGGTAAACACCCAGGGCCATTTTGAATAATTCTACACCTTCCATAAAATGTTAATAACAAGAATAATAATTTTTAAAAATAACAATAGCTGCCATTTATGAACACTTACTTTGTGACCGGCACTGTGCAAACTGCTTCCCATGCCTTATCTTATTGAATCCTGACAACAACCTAGAAGGCACAGGTACTATTATTCCCATTTGCAGATGATAAAATTAAGGCTCATGGCTGGATGCAATGGCTCGCACTTGTAATCCCAGAACTTTGGGAGGCCAAGGTGGGGGGATTGCTTGAGCTCAGGAGTTTGAGACCAGCCTGGGCAATACAGCAAGACCCCATCTCTAATTTAAAAATTAAATTATGTTAAAATTTTAAAATAAAGACTCAGAGAGACCAACCTATTTATGTCATGGACTGAGCCCCTTCCTTAAGGAGATGGCAGAACCAGACCCTAACTGGGGCCTAACTCCCAAACCCTACCCTGTCTGCCCTTGAATGGGAATGTTAGTCACATCCAGGTCCTTAATGCCCAGATGTGCTGTGCTTGCCTGCGATGTGGATGGGAATGACTCATCACCACATAAGGGTGCTCCCTGCCCCATAGAATGAGAGGGTGACTCTGCCATTGCCACACCATGGAGTGAAACCATGGGACAGCTACCAACATGTCCCCAACAGGGTGGACAGCCACATCCCCCAGACACTACTCAACACATGGGACAGCAACCCCAGAGGACATCTCCATGTGGTGTGGGAGTGTGGCTACCGCCTCAACACTGCCTTACAGTGAACCTCCCATGACCCATCCCGGAGAACTCAGAGTTGACATCAGCATGACACTGCTGTAAATTCTTGGCCTTTCAGGGCTGGAATGAATGATAAAGTGTTTCTAAACCAGTGCTTTCCAGCCTTTTTCGAGTCATGGAGTATATATGTGCATACTGTATGCACAGAATTCACGCTACAGTAAAGAGACAAGGTAACACGTGACCAACAGCAGTGGAGGGCAGGCAGTGGGGGACAGAGGTGCTCCAGCCACCCAGAGGTCTAGAACATTGACACCTCAGCTCACCTGAAACCCTGAGGCACACCCGTCCGGACTGCCCTAGTCCTGCCCTAACCTGCAGCAGCTGTTCTTCCTTGCTTTGCTTCCACAGTTCTTGTGGTAAAGCTGTTGACACCCCATTCACCCCTCTGCATTCTAAGTGGTCAAGCTGTTTCCCATTTGAGAGTATTACAGTGTTGCAATCAACATCCTTAAACTGTGCACACGTGTGTGCATTGCACCACTGCACCAAAGCACACTTACTACATGAAATAGAACTGTGGGGTCATGGACTGTCACATTTTAAATGTAGCAGGGACTGCCAGATTGCTGTCCAAATGACTGCACCAGTTTCAACCCCATGGGCACATAAATATGTTTTTTTCCCCAGAGCTCGGCCCATACTTAGTATTATGGAACAGTTTCATCTTTGCAAATCTAATCACTGCTATACAAATTTTTTGGCTCTAACTCCAATCAGTCCACATTTTAAATTTTAATTGCTCTTTTCAATATTTTTTTTCTCTTTCCTGTGGACATGTAAGCTACACGAAGGCAGAGATTCATTGCCTGACTGTTTTGTTCACTGATGAATGTCCAGCACCTAGAACAGTGCGGAGTACACAATGGATGATTAATCAATATTTGCTGACTGAATAAACATTAATATGCTGCAAAATTCAAAAGGTGCAAAAGGAGTAAATAATTTTTTTATATCTCCTTTTCTGCCTGTTCCCCCAGCCACTCAGTTCCTTTCTTGAGGGCAACTCATATTACCACTTTTTTGTGTGACCTGGTAGAAGGACTGCACAGACACAAGGAAATACCTCTATGTTGCCTAAGCTGGCCTCAAACTCGTGGGCTCAAAGATCCTCCTGCCTCAGCCTCCCAAAGTGCTGGGATTATAGGAGTGAGCCACCGTGCCAGCCTGTATTTTCTTTTTTTTTTTTTTAGATGGAGTTTCTCTCTGTCGCCCAGGCCGGAGGGCAGGCTTGGCTCACTGCAACCTCTGCCTCCCAGCTTCAAGCGATTCTCCTGCCTCAGCCTCCCAATAGCTGGGATTACAGGTGTGTGCCACCATGCCCAGCTAATATTTGTATTTTTAGTAGAGACAGGGTTTTGCCATGTTGGCCAGACTAGTCTTGAACTCCTGACCTCAGGTAATCCACCTGCCTCAGCGTCCCAAAGTGCTGGGATTATAGGTGTGAGCCACCGTGCCCGGCCTGTATTTTTTTTTTTTTTTAACATAAAGGCATGTGGGCTTCATATGCTGTTCTACCCTTTCTTTGTTCTCACTTAACTGTATATGTTGACAACATTCACTGTCTCTGATCAGCTCAAATAAGACCTTTATCTTAGAGGGCTGTGGAGGAAGCCACTTTTCCTATTGTCTCCATTAGTCACGCTGTGTTTGGCTTTCTGGGAGCACCCCTAGATGTCGGGGAACCACAGCCTTGGGCAAAGGAGGTTCATAGGTGCACACAGAGGACGCGGGCAGCTGCATGGCTCCACTGCAGATTTCCCCAACACCCACCAGAACAGGTGCAAGATGTCAGGTGTCCCGTCTGAGCTAGTAGGTGAGAGGTGGCCGGAAGCCAGGCAATCTGGTTTCTATTTTCAGACCTGCCCTTTGACTCACCATGACTGTGGGTAAGTCCCTCTGAGTCCCTCTGTGCTCTAAATTCTCTGTGTAATGGGCATAATTATGCCCACCACAACATACTTAAAAGGACGGCATGAAGCCACACCAGGAAATGCCTTGGAAGAGAGCATATGTCCTTGGACCAGTACATGCTTCAGCCCATGAAAGACAATTAACAGGGCATTTCCCAAAGGGTGGTAAGCAAGATGATTTTTTTTTTTTTTTTTTGAGACGGAGTCTCGCTCTGTCGCCAGGCTGGAGTGCAGGGGCACGATCTCGGCTCACTGCAGCCTCCCCATCCCGGGTTCAAGCAATTCTCCTGCCTCAGCCTCCTGAGTAGCTGAGACCACAGATGTGTGCCACCATGCCCAGCTAATTCTTGTATTTTTAGTAGAGACAGGGTTTCACCATGTTGGCCAGGATGGTCTCGATTTCTTGACCTCATGATCTGCCCACCTCAGCCTCCCAAAGTGCTGGGATTACAGGCGTGAGCCACCATGCCTGGCCAAGATGATTTTTTTTTTAAATGATTCTCAGAGGAACCTTTTTCTGAATAGTTAAGAAAGTATGTTCATGTGTATTAGGAAAAAATGGCTCAGCACATCAAACCTGTTATTTCATAGGTGTAATATTGCTTTGTATTCATAGTAGTGCCTAGGAGGAAGTTGAGTTTATTTTAGCCAAAAATAAAAAAGTGAGATGATGTGGCATTATCTAGTAAGTAAATAATGATACAAGTGCTACACAGATTTAGCAAAAATTGCAAAAGTGGCATACAAATGATCAATGCTTAGGAAAACATTGAATTAGCAGGTAGTTAGACGGAAATAACAAAATCAAGCTTATAAATATTTATATGAAATACTCATTTGAAATATTTTTTTACTACTTACTTATTTATTTTTAGGCAGTGTCTTGTTGTGTCACCCAGGCTAGGCTTGCAATGATACAATCATAGCTCATTGCAACCTCCAACTCCTGGGCTCAAGCAATCCTCCCATCTCAGCCTCCCCAGTAGCTAAGACCACAGGCACATGCCACCACATTCGGCTAATTTTGTAAGTTTTTTGTAGAGGTGAGGCTTTCAATATGTTACCTGGGCTGGTTTCAAACTCCCGGACTCCAGTGATCCTCTGCTTCAGTCCCCCAGAGTACTGGGATTATAAGCATGAGCTACCAGGAGTGGCCAGGTTTCTTGGTTTCTTTCTTTCTTTCTCTCTCTCTCTCTCTCTTTCTTTCTTTCTTTTTTTTTTTTTTTTTTTTTTGACAGAGTTTCACTCTTGTTGTCCAGGCTGGAGTGCAATGCTGTGATCTCGGCTTACCACCTCCCTACCGGGTTCAAGCAATTCTCCTGTCTCAGCCTCCCGAGTAGCTGGAATTACAGGCACCCGTCACCATGCCCAGCTAATTTTTGTATTTTTAGTAGAGACAGGGTTTCTCCATGTTGACCAGGCTGGTCTTGAATTCCTGACCTCAGGTGATCCATCCACCTCAGCCTCCCAAAGTGCTGTGATTACAGGCTTGAGCCACCGTGCTTGGCCCCAGGTTTCTTCTTATTTAGTGCAAATATATATGACATAGTAAATCAGAGATTAGCAAACTTCTTTAAAGTACCAGATGGTTAATATTTAAACATTTAAAACATATAGGCCAGGCACAGTGGCTCATACCTGTAATCTCAGCACTTTGGGAGGCCAAAGCAGGAGGATCACTTGAACCCAGGAGTTCAAGACCAGCTGGGCAACATGGCAAAACCCCATTTTTACCAAAAAAAAAAAAAAAAAAGTAACAAAAATTAGCCGGGTGGCATGCACCGATAGTCCCAGCTACTTAGGACACTGAGGTGGGAGGATCGCTGGAGTCCAGAAGATTGAGGCTGCAGTGAGCTGAGATGGTGCCACTGCACTTCAACCTGGATGACAGAGTGAGACCCTGTGTCAAAAAAAAACAACAACAAAAAAGAAAGGCTCATTTAATACATTTCCTGCACCAAAGCTGGTAGCAACCATTTTTCTAAGAAGCCCTGGTTCTTTTAGTCAAAAATGGTATCTAGAGACCAAAATCTTGGTGCTGGGAATGCACATAATATTTGAATTTATAAATAGAAATTGTGTCCAAGGTATGCCTTGGCTTATCTAGAGATCCTGGCAGCTCCCCTAAAACTCTTCTTCACTTTTTCTGGCCTGGCCACTAAACCTCACCTGTGGCTCTTACACCTGGCCAGGTGCTTGAGAATAAAGAGTCAGTCATGTCCTCTGGTTGCCCTTGCAGAGGCAGAAACATGCAAGATTTTTCAATAACCGGAGTCAAATCCACTTTCAGGTTAACCTTCAATTAACTTTAAAAATCCAGCTACCAGAAACGATATTCCCCAGTAATCTTGGATAATTGAGGTTTTGCTACAAAAATAAGTACAGGGGATTTTAATGAAAGCATCTGACCTGCAATTTGCAGAAGTCACAAAGTCAGATGTCCACATGAGCCAGAGCAGCTAATGAAAATGAGTAAAGAGGGCTGGGTATAAGACAGCATGGAATGGGAAGAATTGGGGTGAACTGGGAACACATTGACCATCCAAGGAGAGCAGCTGCTAGTCAAATCTAGCAGAACATGGTCATGCGGGGACAACTGTCACATCTTTCTGACTTTTCAAAAGATGAAGAAAATCCATGTTTTAAAAAAATGTGAAATCTCATCATTTTGAAAAGGCAATGGATTAAAGTCTTTTGTTAAAACTTTATTGAGACACAATTTACATATAATAGAATGCATCCATTTTAAGCATATTGTTTGATGAGTTTTCACAAGTGTATGCATTTAATGAACCACCATCCCATTCAAGATCTAGAATATTTTCATTGTCTCCAAAAGGCTCCCTGAACAACTTTTAGTCAATCCACTACTCATCCAAGGCCCAGATACTTACTGATCTGCTTTCTGTCACAATAGATTAATTCACATTTTCTAGGGGTTCATATAATGGAATTCTATAGTATGTATTCTTACATGTTTAGCTTTTTACTCAGCGTAATATTTTTTATATATGTCCATGTTTTATCTATCAATAGTTGGTTCCTTTTTATTGTTGAATGGAATCCCATTATGGATATGCCATAATTTATTTATTTCTTCCCCTGTTGGTGGACATGTGGATTGCTTCTAGGTGGGGGCTATTATGAATAAGTGAACATATATGTACAAGTCTGTGTGTGAATGTATGTTTTTCTCTTGGATAAGTAAAAGTGGAATTGCTGGGTCATATTTACCTTTTTTTTTTTTAAATATGGAGACAGGGTCTTACTATGTTACCAAGGCTGGCCTCAAACTCCCGGGCTCAAGCAATCCTCCTGGCTTGGCCTCCCAAAGTGCTGGGATTACAGGCATGAGCCACTGCACCTGGCCTCCTTAACTTTATTTTTATTATTATTTTTTTTGAGATGGAGTCTCACTCTGTCACCCAGGCTTGAGTGCAATGGCACGATCTCGGCTCATTGCAACCTCCACTTCCTGGGTTCAAGCGATTCTCCTGTCTCAGCCTCCAAAGTAGCTGGGATTACAGGCATGTGGCACCACTCCCAGCTAATTTTTTTGTATTTTTAGTGGAGACAGGGTTTCACCATGTTGGCCACGGAGTCTCAAACTCCTGACCTCAAGTGATCCACCCACCTTGACCTCCCAAAGTGCTGGGATTACAGGTGTGAGCCACCGCGCCTGGCAACTTTATAAGAAACTATATCAAACTGCCTTCCAAAGGGACTGTACAATTTTGCATTCCAACCAGCTGTGTAGGAGAATTCCAGTTGCTACACATCCTCACCAACACTAGATACTATGAGTCCTTTTAGTGGGTGTGAAGAGATAGCTCACTGTGGTTTTGATCTGCATTTCTCCGGTGACTAATGATGGTGAGCATTTTTTCGCATGCTTATGGGCCATTCATATTTCCTCTTTTATGGTGTCTATTCAAATCATTGGCCCATTTTTTGTTGAACTGTTTGTCTTATTATTTAGTTGTAAGAGTTCTTTATATATTCTGCATAGAAATTCTTTGTCAGACATATGTATTCCAAGTATTTTCTCCCAGGAGCTTGCTCTCTCATTTTCTCAACCATGTCTTTTGAAAAGTAGAAGATTTTAATTCTAATAAAGTATAATTTATAAGTTTTTTATGATTCATGATTTTAGTGTCCTATCTGAAGATCTTTGCATATCCTAAGGTTACACAGATTTTCTTCTATGCTTTCTTCTGGGTGTTTTATAGTTTTATTAGGTCTATGAACCATTTGAAGTTAGTTTTTGCATATAGTGTGGGGTAGGAGTTAAGATTCCCTTTAAAAATATATGGACAACTATTTGTTTCAGCATTTGTTGTTGAAAAAAATTACACTTTTTTTTATTTTTTTACGCTTTAATCTTCTTTTAAATAGAGACAGATTGTCACTGTGTTGTCCAGGCTGGTCTCAAACTCCTGGGCTCAAGTGATCCTAGTACTTTGTCGGCCCAAAGAACTAGAATTACAGGTGTGAGCCACCATGCCCGGCCAAGACTACACTTTCTTCGTTGAATTACCTTGGCAAATTTGTAGGTCTATCAGAGCTCCTTAATCCAGTGATCAGTAGATCTATCATTACACCAATACCACACTGTCCTGATAATTGCAACTTACAGTAAGTGTTGATATCACATAGAAATGTCTTTCACCTTTTTATTTTTCGTAAGTTTTTTAAAATTTTGTTTTGACGTGTGTGTGTGTGTACGTGTGTGTACACAGGCACGTGTGTCTGATTTTGTTTTGTTTTTGCTGTTTTAGTTCTTTTGTTTTTCCATGTACATTTTAGAATCAGCTTGTCAATTTCTACAAAAATTCTGCTGGGATTTTGGTTGAAATTGAGTAGACTCTAGGGATTAGGAGTGAGTTGACTCTAGAGGTTAATTGACGTATTAACAATATTGAGTCTTCTCATCCATGAGCATGGAATAGTTCTCCATTTATTTAAGCTTTCTTTTCACTCAAATGCTAAAAAATCAGACAAGGTGCCAAGACAATTAAATGGGAGAAAGAATAGTCTGGGTGCTGGGACAAGTGGATATCTACATGAAAAACAACGAAGTTGGATTCCTATCTCACACTACATAGGTACCTTAATTCAAAATGAATCAAAGACCTAAATATAAGAGCTGGAACTATAAAGTCCTTAGAGTAAAGCATAGAAACAAATCTTCAGGACCTTGGATTAGGCAATAGAGTCTTAGATATGAAACCAAAGCACACACACAAAAAAGAAATACAGACAAATTTGGCATCATCAAACTTAAAAATTTTTGTTCTTCAAAGGACACCATCAAGAAAGTAAAAAGACAACACACAGAGAAGGAAAGACAATGTTTCCAAGTCCTGCCTGTTAAGGGACTTGTGTACAGAATATATAAATAACTCTTGCAACTCAGTAATAATAGCCCAGTTAAAAAATGATGAAAGATCTTAATAGACATTTCTCCAAAGAAGATATAGTGGCCATATAATGGATCTAATGGCCAATATATAAGCCTATGAGAAGAAGTTCAACATCATAGCTATTAGGAAAACGCAAATTGAAACCAACCTAAGATATCACTTCACACCCCACTAAGGTAGCTGTAATAATTTTTTTAAATGGATAATAAGTTTTGGAGAGGATGTGGAGAGATTAGAACTCTCATACACGGGGTGAAATTGTTAAGTAGTGCAGCCATTTTGGAAAACAGTCTTGCAGTTCCTCAAAAGGTTAAACATAGGCTTGAGAGGTAACAGCGTGCTGGCAGTCCTCACAGCCCTCGCTCGCTCTCGGTGCCTCCTCTGCCTGGGCTTCTACTTTGGCGGCACTTGAGGAGCCCTTCAGCCCACCGCTGCACTGTGGGAGCCCCTTTCTGGGCTAGCCAAGGCCAGAGCCGGCTCCCTCAGCTTGCAGGGAGGTGTGGAGGGAGAGGCGTGAGTGGGAACCCGGGCTGTGCCCGGCGCTTGCAGGCCATCTGGAGTTCCGGGTGGGCATGGGCTTGGCGGGCCCCGCACTCGGAGCAGCCGGCAGGCCCTGCTGCCCCGGGCAATGAGGGGCTTAGCACCCGGGCCAGTGGCTGTGGAGGGTGTACTGGGTCCCCCAGCAGTGCCAGCCCACCGGTGCTGCGCTCGATTTCTCGCTGGGCCTTAGCTGCCTTCCCGCAGGGAAGAGCAGGGCTCAGGGACCTGCAGCACGCCATGCCTGAGCCTCCCACCCCTCCGTGGGCTCCTGTGCGGCCCAAGCCTCCCAGATGAGCGCCGCCCCCTGCTCCACGGCGCCCAGTCCCATTGACCACCCAAGGGCTGAGGAGTGCGGGCACATGGCACGGGACTGGCAGGCACCTCCACCTGCAGCCCCGGTGCAGGATCCACTGGGTGAAGCCAGCTGGACTCCTGAGTCTGGTGGGGACGTGGAGAACCTTTATGTCTAGCTCAGGGATTGTAAATACACCAATCGGCACTCTGTATCTAGCTCAAGGTTTGTAAATACACCAATCAGCACCCTGTGTCTAGCTCAGGGTTTGTGAATGCACCAATCGACACTCTGTATCTAGCTATTCTGGTGGGGCCTTGGAGAACCTTTGTGTCCACACTCTGTATCTAGCTAATCTGGTGGGGAGGTGGAGAACCTCTGTGTCTAGCTCAGGGATTATAAACGCACCAATCAGCGCCCTGTCAAAACAGACCACTCAGCTCTACCAATCAGCAAGATGTGGGTGGGGCCAGATAAGAGAATAAAAGCAGGCTGCCCCAGCCAGCAGTGGCAATCTGCTGGGGTAACCTTCCACAATGTGGCAGCTTTGTTCTTTCGCTCTTTGCAATAAATCTTGCTACTGCTCACTCTTTGGGTTCACACTGCTTTTATGAGCTGTAACACTCACCGCGAAGGTCTGCAGCTTCACTCCTGAAGCCAGCAAGCCCACTAGCCCACCGGAACGATCAACTCCAGACGCACCGCCTTAAGAGCTGTAACACTCACCGCGAAGGTCTGCAGCTTCACTCCTGAGCCAGCGAGACCACGAACCCACCAGAAGGAAGAAACTCCGAACACATCCGAACATCAGAAGGAAAAAACTCCAGATGCGCCACCTTAAGAGTTGTAACACTCACCGCGAGGGTCTGCGGCTTCATTCTTGAAGTCAGTGAGACCAAGAACCCACCAATTCTGGACACAGAATTACCATCGGACTCAGATCAGGAGTTTCAGACCACTCCTGGATATATAACCAAGAGAAATGAAACCTATTTCTATACAAAACTTATACATGATCATTCATAGCAGTATTATCATAACAGCCGAAAAGTAAAAACAACCCAACTGTCCATCAACTGATGAATGGATAAATAAAATGTAGTCTCAACATAATATGGGATATTATTTAGCAACAGAAAGAAATGAAGCACTAATACATGCTGCAACATACCTTGAAAACACACTTAAGTGAAAGAAGCCAGTCAGAAAAGACCACATATTGTGCAACTCCGTTTTTTGTTTGTTTGTTGAGACAGAGTTTCACTCTTGTCACCCAGGCTGGAGTGCAGTGTCACAATCTCTGCTCACTGCAAACTCTGCCACCCAGGCTCAAGCAATTCTCCTGCCTCAGCCTCCTGAGTAGCAGGGATTACAGGCACATGCCACCACACCCGGCTAATTTTGTATTTTTATTAGAGACAAGGTTTCACCATGTTGGCTAGGCTGGCCTTGAACTCTTGACCTCAAGCGATCCACCTACCTCACCCTCCCAAATTGCTGGAATTATAGGCATGAGCCACTGTGCCCAGCCTGCAATTCCATTTTTATTAGGGGTGTCCAATCTTTTGGCTTCCCTGGACCACATTGGAAGAAGAAGAATTGTCTTGGGCTACTTATAAAATGGACTAACACTAACAATAGCTGATGAGCTAAGAAAAAAAAAATCTCATAGTGTTTTAAGAAAGTTTATGAATTTGTGTTGGGCCACATTCAAAGCCATCCTGGGCTGCCTATGGCCTGCAGGCCGCAGGATGGAAAAGCTTGATTTATATGAAACATCCAAAACAGGCACATCTAGAGAGACAGAGAATAAATAAGTGGTTTCTGATGGGGAGGAGGAGGGTGGAGAGTGGAATGAGAAATAACTCCTAATGGGCATGGAGTTTTCTTTAGGGGAAATAAAGATGTTTTAAAATTGATCGTGATGATAGTCGAACAATGTGAATATACTGAAATCCAGTGAATTCTGCACTTTAAATGGAACACAAAACAAAAAACGCTAAAACAAATAGTTGTCCTTATTTTTTTAAAGAGAATCTTAACTCCTACCCCACACTATATGCAAAAACTAACTTCAAATGGTTCATAGACCTAATAAAACTATAAAACACTCAGAAGAAAGCATAGAAGAAAACCTGTCTTGTAAGAAAACCGAAACACGGCTGGACACAGTGGCTCACGCCTGAAATCCCAGCGCTTTGGGAGGCCAAGGAGGGCAGATCACCAGGTCACGAGATCGAGACCAGCCTGACCAACATGGATAAACCCCGTCACTACTAATAATACAAAATTAGCTGGGCGTGGTGGTGCATGCCTGTAATCCTAGCTACTCAGGAGGCTGAGGCAGGAGAATTGCTTGAACCTGGGAGGTGGAGGTTGCGGTGAGGTGAGGTCATGCCATTGCACTCCAGCCTGGGCAACAAGAGCAAAACTCTGCCAAAAAAAAAAAAAAAAAAAGGAAGAGAGAAAAGAAAAGAGGAAAGAAAGAAAAAGAAAGCAGAAAGAAAGAAAGAAAGAAAGAAAGAAAGAAAGAAAGAAAGAAAGAAAGAAAGAAAGAAAGAGAAAGAAAGAGAGAAGGAAGGAAGGAGAAAGAAAGGAAGAAAAGAAAGAGGAAGGAAGGAGAAAGAAAGGAAAGAAAGAAAGGAAGAAAAGAAAGAGGAAGGAAGGAAAAAGAAAGAAAAAGAAAGAAAGAAGGAAGGAAGGAGAAAAAGGAAAGAAAGAAAGGAAGAAAAGAAAGAGGAAGGAAGGAAGGAAGGAAAAAGAAAGAAAGAGAAAGAGAAAGAAAGAAAGAAGGAAGAAAGAAAGCGAGCAAGCCGAAACAGTTTTCCACATTTATTGTTTTTGCATTTGCTACCAGGAACATTTACCATGAGTTCAGGACCAATGTATAGTCAGCAATCTGTGACTCTGAAGCATGACAATTGGTGTCTCTTTCTGCATGCACACCTGGACTCAGTCTCTACTTGTTTGGATTGGGTTAAGCTGTACACTGATTCAATCCCTTCTCCATAAACTGTGTATACATTCCAAACACAGACCATCTATCACTGTGGGGATGAAATCTGACCAGAACATCATAAAGTTGTTTGCAGCACTTCTTGAGTTTTATTTGGCTAATGACCCAAGGGGCCAGACTAGTTACATGCTCAGCCAATACTCAACACACTTCTGCTATTTGCCTACCATTGTAACAACTTTTGCTACATGTAGTACTGTTGTTTAAACATTTTTCTTTAAATCAATTTCCCTTTTTTTACTTAAGCACGTTTATGAACATAAAGCAAAAGTCAGTATCTCTTGCCATAAGTGGAAGGTGGCTCTTAAAAATAAGCCCAGTGAAAACAGAATGTTACCCGTTCTAACTAGATACTATTGTCTGAGCCTGAGGCCTCATTGTTAAACCTGGAGATTAGAAGGGTTGGAGAGGTGTTAAAGACCTGTTGGTACCAAGCTGAGACTTTCTCCTTGACTAAATCAGAATAATTACGTGAGAATAGAAAAGGGTAGACATTCTAGAGGCCCTTTATTTCTTCTACAACTACCTATTGGAACCTAATGTGATGTTCACCTATGCGGCTTTGGGGTGCTAGACTATATAAGGCAGACGAAGCCCTGGTTCTTCCCATATGCTTGAGTCATGGCAAACATTTAGTACTTTGATGTTGCTCTTGTAGTTGCTATTATAATAACTGTTATTACTTTATTATTTCAGAGCAGGGAATAGACCTTCTGGGGAAAGTTGGGAGTGGGGTTAGTCTATGAACATCCTCTTACAGCCATGATGGCCTGGGCAGGCACATAGAGTTTAATTCCTATCAAAGAATGGAGTTGGAGGTGGGGTGCAGTGGCTCACACCTGTACTCCAAGCACTTTGGGAAGCCAATGCGGGTGGATCGCTTGAGACCAGGAGTTCGAGACCAGCCTGGGCAACATGGCAAAACCTTGTCTCTACTGAAAATACAAAAATTGGCTGGGCGTGGTGGCATGAGCCTGTAGTCCCAGCTACTCAGGTGGCTAAGGTGGGAGGATCACCTGAGCCCAGGAGGTGGAGGTTGCAGTCAGTCAAGATCGTGCCACTGCACCCCAGCCTGGGCGACAGAGCAAGAGCCTGTCGAGAGAGAGGAGAGAGAAAGAGAGAGAGAGAGAGAACAGAGTTGGAGAAGAAAGCACTTCATGCTTTGGCCAAGACCCCTTCTGGGGAAGGAAGGTGAGAGATGTTACTGTGTCAGATAATTGGATCAGGAGTGAATATGCTTGGACAGATTTAACATCTCTGTTTAGACGTGAAAGTCTGACCTTATACATCTGGATATTCTGTGGGGTGTCAGGCACTGTGCTGGGCTTTGTCAGGGATACAGAGCTGCTGTCCTCAAGGGGTTTGCAATCTCCTGGGAGAAGCCACAGGCACAAGAAACTAGAACACAGGATAAAACAAGGGTCAATTTATTTTACTGTTAAGCTTCTTATGGGTGCAAATGGCAGGCATCCAATTTGGATATGCATAAATAAGAAAGAAAATGTATTGGTTCCATATCTGATGAGGCCAGGAATGAATGGCTTCAGGCATGGCTGGATCCAGATGTTCAAATGGCAATGTCAGAAATTTTTCTCCATCTCGTGCCTCTTCTTTCCTCTGTATTGGCTTTACTCTCAGGCAGTCTTCCCGTTTGTGCTGCCAAATACCACCAGCTTAGTAGGCTTAGTTAAAAGTGAGGTCTCTCCTTCAGTTATTCCAATATAAACTAATAGAATTGAGTCCTAACATTCCAGTTTGAGTCATGTGCACATCTCCCAGAGCTAAGAGGAGAGATCAGCCTGGCAACTCACACCAACTGAGATGAAAGGGACAGTGGGATAACTTCACCTGAAACCTCAGAGCAAGGGGGAGAGTATGCTGGGCACAGAGGAACCACACTGCCCAGCATGGTGTCCCCAGAAGGGAGAGGCTCTCAGAGGGGGTGAGGGTCCAGCCTGGAGTCAGGAGAGCTTCATGGAGGAAGTGGCCTTTGATCTGGACCTTAAAGATGAAATACAACTGGGGCTCCAGGAATAGAGCCGGGATGCTCCTGCTGCAGGTTCCTGCTCTGTGTCCAGAGAGAAGGGAGGGGGAAGCAGGAATGTCCTTAGAAACTCTCATGTGCCATAACAAGTACCTGGTGGTCTTCACAACACAAGAACCTGCCCCCTCATGCATATGGGAAACAGTCTCAGAAAACTCTGGCATTCCTCATCCATGACCCATACTCTCCAACCTCAATGCTCCAGACACAACCTCACCCCATTCTAATTCGTATCCACGGATCACCCTTTTTTTCTTTTCTTTTCTTTTTTTTTTTTTTTTTTTTTTGAGACAGAGTCTCACTCTGTCATCCAGGCTGGAGTGCAGTGGTGTGATCTCAGCTCAGTGCAATCTCGGCTCACTGCAACCTCCACCTCCCAGGCTAAAGCAGTTCTCCTGCCTCAGCCCCCCAGGTAGCTGGGATTACAGGGGCCCGCCACCAGCTAATTTTTGTATTTTTAGTAGAGACAGGGTTTCACTATGTTGGCCAGGCTAGTCTCAAACTCCCGACCTCAGGTGATCCTCCTGCCTCAGCCTCCCAAAGTGCTAGGATTACAAGTGTGAGCCACCACACCTGGCTGGAACCCCCTTTTCAAATCCCAGCTTTGATGGCATCACACCCTTATGCCTCCAAAGGTTCCAGTTCTCTTGGGATTGAAACCCTAATCTTTAACACGGTCCACAAGCCCTTGCATGGCCTGGCCCTGCTCACCCCTGCAGGCTCCCTCCCCACTTCAGCCTTCCCCCTTCCCCTCCCCTCTCCTATCCTTTAACCTCAGCTCCTCCATCACTTCTCCAAGGACTCTCAGACCTGGTCAGGCCTCCGTTTTCTAATAAAAATCGCTGACTCTTAGGTGCCAGGCATGAATCTGCCCTCTCCATATTTTCATGCAGCCAGCCTCCATGACACCCTTATCAGGTGGAAGCTGTAATTATCCCCATTTTATGGATGAGAAACTGAGGGACTGAGAAGGAGATTTGCTCAAAGTCACACAGCTAGAAAGCAGCAGTGCTGAGAGCCAAAGCCAGACATTTCCCAGGAGTTCGAGGCTGCAGTGAGCCATGATCATGCCACTGCACTCCAGCCTGGGTGATAGAGTGAGACCCTGTCTCAAACAAACAAACAAAAAGCCAGAAAATTTGGTTACAGAACCCTTATTCTAAACCACCACCCTTTAATGCCTCTAGCATCTCAGGGTATGGGGTCCTAATCTTTCCTGTCATGTTTCATAGCTCTGCATTTTTGATGGATTCTTCACTTAACATCTCTCTTACTCACTGACAGCTAGTGACAATGGAAACTGGCATACTGAGGACCTGGCCTGTGCTAGGCTCAGTACATAGCACTTTTTGCGCATTGCCAAATTTCACCCTTTCAGCAATCCTGTAGGTTAGATGTAATTGTTACAGTAAGTCTTCACTTAACATTGTTGATATGTTCTTGGAAACTGCAACTCTAGGCTAAACGATGTCTAATGAAATCAATTTCACCATAGGCTAATTGATATCAACAAGAGTTAAGCTCCTACGGCCTATTTCTGGTCACAAAAAAAGTCACCAAATTTCTAAGTAAAGACCAAAATGCTTCTAATATTAAACATTGAAATAAATATGAGCTATACATACATTTAAGAAAGATTAAGACCGGGTGTGGTGGTTCACGCCTGTAATGCCAGCACTTTGGGATGCTGAGGTGGGTGGATCACTTGAGCTCAGGAGTTTGAGACCAGCCTGGGCAACACGGTGATACCCCGTCTCCACTAAAAATACAAAAATTCACTGATATGGTGGTGTGCATGCCTGTAATCCCAGCTACTTAGGAGGCTGAGGTGGGAGGATCGCTTGAGCCTGGGAGGTAGAGATTGCAGTGAGCCCTGATTGCGCCACTGCACTCCAGGCTGGGTAAGAGAGTGAGACCCTATCTGAAAATAGAAAAAGAAAAAGAAAGATTAATAAAAACAAGTAAGATCATTATTTACCCACTTATTCAGTTCAAGGTCACAGTGGCCAGAGCCTATCTCCACAGCTCAGGCCACAGGCGGGAACCCACCCTAGACAAGACATGTTCCATTGCAGAGCACTCACACACAGTCACACTCACTCACCTGGGACCATGCAGACACATCATGGGGAGGACATCTAAACTCCATATAGACAGTGGCCCTGGCTGGGAATCTACTTTCTTTTCTCATCAACGTTACAATGAAACATTGAACAAAACAACGTCGTTTGAGGACTTGCTGTACCACATTTTACACACAGAGAACCAGAGTTGAGAGTTTAAGTCACTTGTTCACTAGGTTATGAATTCCCAAAGGGCAAAAAACCTTGTCCATTTTGCTCATTGAGTCCTGAAGGACCATTTGAGTGCCTGGCATATAGTAGGCATTCAATAAATGCATTTTGGTTGATTAGATGGATGGATGGACTGATGATGGATAGCCAAAGGAAGGAAGAAAAGAAGGAAAAAAGGGAGGGAGGGAGGGAGGAAGGAAGGTAAAGAGGGAGGAAGAACGGGGACGTACCGCCGCCCAGTTCCTGGATGTGACTGGGACATCCTCGCAGGCAAGGCTGGTGTCCCAGCTGATGTGCGTCCCCATGCCTCTCTGCAGGTGCCACCATGCACGTGAAGAAGTACCTGCTGAAGGGCCTGCATCGGCTGCAGAAGGGCCCCGGCTACACGTACAAGGAGCTGCTGGTGTGGTACTGCGACAACACCAACACCCACGGCCCCAAGCGCATCATCTGTGAGGGGCCCAAGAAGAAAGCCATGTGGTTCCTGCTCACCCTGCTCTTTGCCGCCCTCGTCTGCTGGCAGTGGGGCATCTTCATCAGGACATACTTGAGCTGGGAGGTCAGCGTCTCCCTCTCCGTAGGCTTCAAGACCATGGACTTCCCCGCCGTCACCATCTGCAATGCTAGCCCCTTCAAGTAGGTGGCCCCGGAGCGCACAGCTGGCCTCAGCAGACGGGCGGTTCTCTTTCTCTCTTTTCTTCTCTTCTCTTCTCTTCTACCTTTCCTTTCCTTCCTTTCCTTCCTTTTCCTTTCTCTCCTTCTCTTTCTGTCTCCCCTTTCTTCCTTCCTTTCTCTCTTTATTACTTTTCCTTCCTTCCTTTTTCTTCCCTTTCTTCTTTCTCTTCTTTCTTTCCTTCCTTCTTTCTCTTTCTTCTCCTCTCTGTCTTTCCATTTGCTTTCATCCTTTTGCAGCAACTAAGATTCAAACTTCATAAACTTTTGGCCAGGTGTGGCGGCCTGTAATAACAGCATTTTGAGAGGCAAAGACAGAAGGATCCCTTGAGGCCAGGAGTTGGAGAACAGCCTGGGCAACATAGCAAGATCCCACTTCTAAAAATATATATATATATTTTTAATTATCCAGACATGGTGGCACATGTCTGTGATCTGAGCTGCTCAGGAAGCAGAGGTGGGAGAACTGCTTGAGCCCAGGAGCTCGAGGCTGCAGTGGGCTGAGAAGGCGCCACTTGAGTTTTCAAGTCAAGGCTAAGAAAAAATAATTAATTAAAAATAAAAACAAGAAGATGCCACTGCACTCCAGCCTGGGTAACAGATCCTGTCTCTTAAAAATAAAAAAAATCGTAAGTTTCCTAGGCTTAGAGAGAACCTTGGGCACCCTCTGTCTTCAGGCAGGCCAGTGCCTATTTATCGATTCCACGCGTGTTTATGGAGCACCTACTATGTGCCAGGCACTGTTCTAGGCAACACAAATACAGCAGTGAACAAAACAGAGTCCCTATCCTCTTCACAGCCTGCCAGAGAAAACAGGCCCCACAAAGTTGTCCCCACAAATATCGAATTCATTATCATTATGATGATAAAAATAAAACAACTCGGCCGGGCACCGTGGCTCACACCTGTAATCCCAGCACTTTGAGAGGCCGAGGTGGGCAGATCACTTGAGGTCAGGAGTTTGAGACCAGTCTGGCCAACATGATGAAACCTCATCTCTACTAAAAATACAGGCGATGCCTATAATAGCCACTTAGGAGGCCGAGGCGCGAGAACTGCTTGGCCCCGAGAGGCAGAGGTTGTAGTGAGCTGAGATCGCATCACTGCACTCCAGCCTGGGCAACAGAACGAGACCCTGTCTCAAAAATTAAAAAAAAATAAATAAAACAACTCTTCAACAAATGCTTATGATATGCCAGGCACTGTGTTCAGTGTTCTTTGGGTAATTGGTGTCATTCTAATACACACAACCACCCTAGGATTGGGAACTCCTGTCGCAGCCCCAGTTTACAGGTGAGGAGATGGAGGTTCAGAGAAGTGAGCTTGCCTGGAGACACACGGTGGACGACTGTGGGATTTGAACCCAGGCCTAACATGATCCCAGAGGTGCTACTTTTTAACCATTCTTCTAGGTTGCCTGTTCTCCACTTGATGGCAAGGCCTGTGAAGGGGACACATGAGGAGACCAAACCTAGTTAGGGTTGTGGAGAGGCAGGGAGTCAGTCCAAAAACAAAAAATTTTTAAAAAGTGCCCTAAGGAACGAGTAGAAGTTGGCCACGTAGAGTGAAGAGAGTGCCCCCAGTGGTGGACACAGCAGGTGCAGCTGGTGAGAAGCTTGGTGCATTCAAGGAACTGAAAGAAGGGCTGAGTCACAGAAAACATTTTTATCCAAAAGACAGTCCTGACCGGGCACAGTGGCTCACGCCTGTAATCCCAGCATTTTGGGAGGCCAAGGCGGGCAGATCACCTGAGGTCAGGAGTTCGAGACCAGCCTGCCCAACATGGTGAAAACCCATCTCTACTAAAAATACAAAAATTAGCCGGATATGCTGGCACATGCCTGTAATCCCAGCTACTCAGGAGGCTGAGGCAGGAGAATCACTTGAACTCGGGAGGTAGAGGTTGCAGTGAACCAAGATCGTGCCACTGCACTCTATCCTGGGCAACAGAGCAAGACCCTGTCTCAACAACAAAAAAAGAAAAAGAAAAAAAAAGTCCTGACTGGGCACAGGCACAGTGGCTCATGCTTGAAATCAGAGCATGTTGGAAGGCCGAGGCTTAAGGATCACTTGAAGCCAGGAGTTCAAGGCCAGCCTGGACAACATGGTGAGACAGCATCTCTGTTTTTAAAAGTCCTGGAAGGGACACACAGCGATTACTTTCCCAATTATCAGAAAGTCCCTTCTTTATATTAATAGGGCTCTTCCTGCCTTGGTGGGTTCTTAGAGCTGCTCAAGAGAACCTTTAATAATAATAGGAACGATAGCACTCTGTCTGGGCACTGATCCATGCACTTTAGAAGCAGCACCTCACTGAATCTTCCCAACGATTCTCTGGGGTACTTATTTTTATCCCCCTGTTTTGTAGAGGAGAGAACAGAGCCTCAGGGAGGTTAAGTTGCCCAAGCTATTAAGTGGCATGCTAGGATTCAAACCTGGAGCCCATACGGTGACCCACCGAGCTTCCCAGAAGCTGTGGACATCTAGGCTGTAATAACACCACCACCTGCACAGACGCCACCCTCCCCGATCCTCCTCTTCCTGTGTACACAGATTTAATGGTCAGGGAACTGGCATCGAAGGCCAGTGTTAGCTCCCGCTGCTGTACACGTTTGTACCAGGACCTTGGCCTCTGTCCAGCATTTAATGCTCCTGCAGGAAGTCCTCCAGCCAGAGTTGGCACTTGTGGCCTGAATGACCCCACTCTGAGGCAGGGTCTTGGGTAAATTGGATATGAAGTGACTGGGGTGCAGGGCCCGGGCGCCCACGGGGCCTGGCAGAGATACTCCTTGATAGATCCATCTCTCACTGGCCACCATGTCCAACATGGGAGCTCCACAGGGCTGAGGGAAGACATTGGAGCCAGCCTCACAGTCCCATCCATTTTCTCTCTCCTGAAACTGGCTCCTGTTCCCAAAGTTGCTCCCTCCTGGGAGGGAGATCTCAGAACCCCCATAAACATACCCACTGAAGCCCACCAAACCTAGATTCTAAGCTCACCTCTGCCCTTTATCAGTGGAGTAAGCTTGCAAAATCATACCAATTCCTGGAGCCTCAGTTTCCTGATCTATATATGGGGACGGTAACAGACTTGTGGCAAACAGTAAATAAAACCTGGAAAGCACCTAGCACCTGGCACATGGTAAGCTATCAATAACCATGAGCCATTACAATTTTTCCTCACTCGAATGTGAATTTCATAAGGAAAGAGACCAGGTCCCTCTTGTTTGCTACTGTATCATCTGTGCCTTGCACAGTGCCTGGCACATAGTAGGTGCTCATTAAAAGTTGGTGAATGAATGAGTGCATGGATGGTGGAAGGATGGATGTGTGGATGGGTGGATGGAGAGGTGGGTGCTTAGGTGGGGTGTTCTTCTTATACATCGTGGCAGCCATGCTGGAGTAACAGTGTGATACGGTTTGGCTCAGTGTCACCACCCAAATATCATATCGAATTGTAACCCCCATGTGTCGAGGGAGGGACCTGGTGTGGGTGATTAGATCATAGGGGAGGCTTCCTCCATGCTGTTTTCATGATAGTGAGTGAGTTCTCACAAGATCTGATGTTTTTAAAGTGGCAGTCTCCCTCTCTCTCTCTCCCTCTCTCTCTCTCCTGCTGCCATGTAAGACGTGCTTTGCTTCCCCCTTCACCTTCCGCCATGATTGTTAAGTTTCCTGAGACCTCTCTCCAGCCATGCGGAACTGTGAGTCAATTACACCTCTTCTGTTTATAAATTACCCAGTCTCAGGTAGTATCTTTATAGCAGTGTGAAAACAGACTACTATGGAGTGGGTCCCAGATTTCAGTTGCTCTGCTCTACAGATATTCATTCCCCACCCCTAACCAGCCCTTTCCCCATCCAGGTATTCCAAAATCAAGCATTTGCTGAAGGACCTGGATGAGCTGATGGAAGCTGTCCTGGAGAGGATCCTGGCTCCTGAGCTAAGCAATAGGACCCTGAACTCCTCCATCTGGAACCACACACCCCTGGTCCTTATTGATGAACGGAACCCCCAACACCCCATAGTCCTCGATCTCTTTGGAGATAACCACAATGGCTTAACAAGCAGCTCAGCATCAGAAAAGATCTGTAATGCCCAGGGGTGCAAAATGGCCATGAGACTAGTAAGTGGTCCTTGGGCACATATCAAGCAATGGGCCCCATCCAGGGAGGCTGATGGGTATTTCTTTTCTGTAGTAATTTGAGTCTCACTGGGGGAAAGACAAGATGGAAGCCAGAGCCTGTTTTGCTTGTTTGCAGAGATTTTTCAAAAATAGAAATTGTTGGCATGTTAGTCAAGACTCTTTTGGTATAAGTGATCCAGCTCACACTAGCTTAAGCAAAACAGGCGATTCATTGGCTCACATAACTAAGAAGTCCAGAGGTATACTGCATTCAGGCAAGGCTGGATCCAGGTATTCTAATGAGGCCATCAGGAATCTTTCTCCATCTTGGTTCAACTTTTCTCTCAGGTGACTTCGCTCTCAGGCAAGATCTCTCCATGTGGGGGGATCCCCTTAGTGCCCTTGCTTAGCAGTGGTCCCAGAAAAAGAGCTCTTTCCCTACTTTCCCTATAGTCCCAGCAAAGGTCCTAAGAAGACTCATTAGGTCACATGCTCACCCCTAAACCAATCACTGTGGGCTACAGCAGGGGCTGTCATGATTGGCCAGTCCTGGGCCATGTGCCCTGGAGTTGGGAGTGATGTCAGCCTCTGTGAGACCACATGGACTGAGCAAGGGGGAAGGTGGTTCCCTGAGGGAGGAACCAAGTCTTGTTACCAAAAGATAGGGACATAAATATTGGGCAGGTGAAAAGCCACAGCTGTGCAGTACAGTCACATGCCAAGAAACAACTGCCCTGCACTGGGAGGCTGCTATGCCATTAGTTCTTAAGCCTAGAAGTGGGGAGAAGGTCCCCTGCCCGTGTCTCAGGATCTCCTGGGAGCTCTGTCACAATACACATCCCTAGGCCCCACTCCTGGAGAATCTGAGTGAGCAGTTCTGGGCCCAGGCCCCGGCATCTGTATTGACAACAGGCTCCCTGGTGATTCTGATAATCAATCTTGGATGGGGATCCAGGAGGGGACCATACACTCCCCAGAGGGGGAGCCACTGCCTTGCTGCTCACACTCATGGCATTATGACTTCCACAACTGCTTCGTCCCCACCTCTCCACACAAACTAACCAACGTCATATGGGGGATCTGCTGTGGTCACACCTTCCTTAACCTCCTGGGCCTCAATTTCTTCATGATGATGGGGATAACAATGATACTTACCTCCTAGCATTACTGTGAAGCTTCAATGGGATTATAGATGTAAGACACTGGGAACAGAGCCCAGAACAGGGTAAGGATTAAGGGCTGCCATTACCTCCCCAAGAGGAGGCAGGGAGGCCCCCAGGAGTGGGCTGGCCAGGCGTGTTGGGAAGGGTGGTGCAAGAATGCCAGGGGAAGCTTCTCTATCTGGCCTCCCAGGTTCCAGCAGGGAGAACCAGCAGCAGCCTCGTGGCCAAGGCCAGAGTCCCAGGGCCAAGTCTGTCACGTGTCTGTGCGATGACTTGGATGCCATGAGAAGCCGGATGTGACCAGATGGAAGGGCACTCTACACCCCGTGGTGGGCTCAGGGTGACTGGGTCTGTGTCTTTCCCAGGACAGATAAGAGGCAGCATTTCCTGTGTGTTGAGTTTCTTCTTGTTCTTCATGGCCTTCAAGGGAGCTGCATGTGGAAGTCTCTGGCAGAGGCTGGAAAAGGAATCAGAACTGTGTGCGTGTGTGTGTGTGTGAGCACAAGTGTTGTGGCCACTTGTGTGAATCTATGCATATGGGGTTCAGGGCTAGGATGGACGTGTGTTATAGTGACATGAGGCTGTGGAGGTCAGAGAGAGGGCGTCTTCTGTGCATGCCTCTGCACACATGACCATGTGTGTGTTTTTGCTCATGCATAATGGTATGAGTGGGAGTGAGGCTGGTGGCTGTAAACTGAGCCACTGAGTCACCCTCCCTTGAAGGAGGGCACCAGCGTCTGTGAATGCCCATGAGTTGGTCACTGGCTGTGGGTCACTTCCAAGAGGTTGCTGAGGGGTCTCCTAACCTCCCAGGCCTCACCCCCAGGAGCTGGGGGTGGGTGCACCAGCCTGATGAGGGGATCTTGTGATCAGCACGCAGCTGTGTATGAGGCGGCAGCCCTTGAGCATGTGTGAGCATGAGTGTGAACGTTTCCCACCACCAAGTTCTGCAGCCAGAAGGGCGGCTGGCAAAGCACAGCTCTTGCCCTGCTAGGGCCCTCGAGCAGTGGCTGGGGTCCTGCTAGCAGCTCCCACGCCACCCACAAAAACCCCTCTTGGCCTCCACAGTGTAGTCTCAATGGGACACAGTGCACCTTCCGGAACTTCACCAGCGCTACCCAGGCAGTGACAGAGTGGTACTTCCTGCAGGCCACCAACATCTTTGCACAGGTGCCACAGCAGGAGCTGGTGGAGATGAGCCACCCCGGCGAGCAGATGATCCTGGCCTGCCTGTTCGGAGCTGAGCCGTGCAACTACCGGTGAGAGCCACCCCAAGCCCACCTGGCCAGGCCCTGGCACCGAGAGGCAGTGGCATGTTACGGTTGGGATCACAGCCTGCCAGGGTTCCAATCCTGCCTGGCCACTTACCAGCTGTCTTTAGCACAGTTTTCTGCGCCTCGGTGTCTTTTAGGTCCTGTTTCCTGGAGGCAGAGCCCGAGGCAGGAATGCACTGAAGAGCGCACGAAGCATTGAGAGGATTGTGTTAGGAAAAGTCTGCAGGGAAAGTGGGATAAGGAAGGAGGATTTGGAACATGTAGGAAAAGGAGAAAATAGGAAAAGAAAAAGAAAAAGGAAAGGCTGGGTGTGGTGGGTGGGTGGCTTACCCCTGTAGTCCCAGCACTTTGTGAGGCAGAGACGGGAGGATCGCTTGAGACCAGGAGTTCAAGACCAGCCTGGGTAATATAGTGAGACTCTGCCTCTAGAAAAAAGTAAAATAAATTAAATTTTAAAAGGAAGGAGGAAAAAGCTAAACAAGGATGTGGTCTCTGGTAAAGTCTAGGCTCAGCTTGATCTGTGGGAGGATCTGGAGCATAAACTGAACCAGAGTGGTCCTCCCTTGAAGGAGGGGACCAGCCTTTCTGCGTGCCCCGTGAGTTGGTCACTGGCTGTGGGTCATTCCCAACAGGTTGACGAGGGGTCTCCTAACCTCCCGGACCTCACTCCTGGCAGCTGGGGGTGGGTGCACCAGCCCGATGAGGGGATCAGGGTGGGCACCCAGGCATCTGTTGCCTCAGTTTTCTCATCTCTGATGCAGGAATAATCGTAGCTTCTTCATAGGGTCATTGAGAAGAGTAAATGAGTAGGTTCATGGCAGCACCTAGAACAAGGCTGTGAGGCCGGGCGTGGTGGCTCATGCCTGGAATCTCAGCACTTTGGGAGGCTAAGGCAGGAGGATCACTTGAGGCCAGGAGTTCAAGACCAGCCTGAGCAACATAGCGAGACCTCATCTCTACAAAAAATCAAAAACCAGCCAGATACAGTCGTGCTCACCTATAATCCCAACTACTCAGGAGGCTGAGGAGGAAGGATCACTTGAGTCCAGGAGGTCGAGGCTACAGTGAGCCATGATCACGCCACTGTGCTCCAGTCTGGGTGACACAATGAGACACTGTCAAAAAAAAAAGAAAGAAAGAAAGAAAAAGAAACACAAGGTTATATAAGTGTTTCCTGTAAATATTCTTTTTCCCTAACGACCTTTAATATGAGAGACTGGCGGAATGAGGGTAATGGTAACTCTGGAGGTCTAGGTCTTCTTGCAATTGACCCACAGATTCCCACCTCCTTGGCCTCCCAGCTCTTGGCAAACCAACCCCGGGCCTAAGCATCCGGTGTTGTCCCAGTCTCTAGGACAACCAGAAAGGCAGGGAATCTCCATTCTGTCCCCTCCTAACAGCTTCCAGAGAGCTCAGCTGGCAGAAGCACGTGGGAAGGAGGCCTGAGGATGGGCAGGAACACTACTGAGGCCTCAGAGCCCCTCTTGGGCCTCCTGACCCAGCCTCCAGGTGTGGGGTATGCCACACCCACCTCAGCCCCACCCCAGGTTTCAGCCAGTCCTGTTTCTGAGATTCGATGGTATCCTCCTTGATCTGGGGCCTCCAATGCTCACACTTCAGGCCTCTGTGGAAAAGAGCTTTTAGCTGAATCTTAATGCTATGGGCACATGACAGGCTTCCAAGCTCACCTCCCAGGGACTGGGGTTGCAGGCAGCTCTCTGAACTCAGAGCCTTCCAGAATCTCTAATGAGAATCTTCAGAAAGCTCTGGGGCCTCTGTCCCCTCAAAATGCACAGGTGCAACCGGACATGTGGCTCACGCCTGTAAGTCCAACTTTGGGAGGCCAAGGCGGGTGGATCACCTGAAGTCAGGAGTTCAAGACCAGCCTGACCAACATGGCGAAACCTTGTCTACTAAAAATACAAAAATTAACCGGGCGTGGTGGTGCACATCTATAATCCCAGCTACTTGGGAGGCTGAGGCAGGAAAATCGCTTGAACCCCAGGGGCGGAAGTTGTAGTGAGCAGAGATTGCACCACTGCACTTCAGCCTGGGCAGCAGAGCGAGACTCTGTCTTAAAGAAAAAAATAAATGCACAGGCACACATGAGCAGGGTTCTTGCACACAATGTCAAATAATTCAAGGCCACTAAGCGGGGCAGAGCAGCACATACGTCCCATTGTACAGATTAGCAAAAGGTGGTTCCCATAGGTGGAAGATTTGACTGATGGCGCCCTGCTGATGGGATACCCTCTTCCTTGAGGGCCACCCCATGGCTAGCTGGTCAGTCTGTGTTTCAACCTCACTCTCTTGGCCAGGGTCCTTTGCTCAGGGCACACCTGCCAACCACACCTGCCATAAGGCTAGGAATACCAAACAGACTACTGTAACGTCCACAAGCACATTCACCTCACCCGCTCAGCTGAAAGAGAGCTGTAACACTGCAACTTCAAATGCATGGCCCGTGTGCTCAGGGAGAACACGCCCGGGAGCGAGAGTGGGGCAGGAAAGTGAACCTGTTGTCAACTCCCTACCCATCGAACGGGATCCCAGTGTTCAAGGGCCTGTGTTCCACACACAGCCCTGCCCCAAAAGCTGTGCCGGCCACCTCGTGGGTAGCTGGGCTGGGCTGGGCTGGGTATAGCTGGCCTGTTGTCAACAGGGCGCCCTCCAAAGGGAGCCCCATTTGAGTCATACGGGCTGAGGGTGAGGGACGGGTGGTTCCCCAAGGGAAGCTAAAGAACTGTTAGCAGAGGCTGGGAACGGTGGCTCACGCTTGTAATCCCAGCACTTTGGGAGGCCGAGGCGGGCGGATCACGAGGTCAGGAGATTGAGACCACGGTGAAACCCCGTCTCTACTAAAAATACGAAAAAATTAGCCGGGCGTGGTGGCAGGCGCCTGTAGTCCCAGCTACTCGGAGAGGCTGAGGCAGGAGAATGGCATGAACCCAGGAGGCGGCGCTAGCAGTGAGCCGAGATCGCGCCACTGCACTCCAGCCTGGGTGACAGAGCGAGACTCTGTCTCCAAAAAAAAAAAAAAAAAAAAGAACTGTTAGCAGAAACAGGGAAACTAGCTGGCTGATGGGCCACTAAAACCCCCAAATATTGGCCACATAACCTCTGCCATGTGGCCGTGGCGAGGGGTAGGGGGTAAGTGTAATGTAAGGGTCAAGGCTTGGGGTCTGGGGTTAGACCACCTAGACTCAAATCCTGGCTCCATCTTACAAGCTGTGTGACCTTGAACAAGTTTCTTAGCTTTGCTGTGCCTCAGTTTCCCTCCTCTGTAAAATAGGGGAGAGAACAATACCTACCCTACAGGGTTACTTTGAATATTAAGTGAATTAATATGCATGAGTAACTGACCCTACTACTGGGCTCAATAAATAATAGTTATAACTATTAATATTATAATAGTTTTACAACCCACATTTTAGGCTGGGCCCAGTGGCTCATGCCTGTAATCCCAGCACTTTGGGAGGCCGAAAGTGGCAGATCACTTGAGGCCAGGGTTTCGAGACAAGCCTGGACAACAAGGCAAAATCCTATCTCTACTAAATATACAAAAATTAGCCAGGTGTGGTGGCGTGTGCCTGTAATCCCAGCTACTCAGGTGACCAAGGCATGAGAATCACTTGAACCTGGAAGGTGGAGGTTGCAGTGAGCCGAGGTTGTGCCACTGCACTCCTGCCTGGGCGACAGAGGGAGACTCTCTTAAAAAACCGCAACAAAAACAAAAACCCCCATCTGACAAGGAATGCAAATTCAATAATTATGCCAACATTTACTGGGCCTTTCTCGTCCCTGTATGTGTCAGGCACTATTCTAAGCACTTTGCGTGTTAAAATTGCTTTAACCCTGGCAACAAAGCCATGAGAAAGGAACTGTTATTTTTCCCTTATTTTTTTAAGAGATGGGGTATCACTATGTTGCCCAGGCTGGTCTCAAACTCCTGGTCTCAAGTGATCCTCCCACCCCAGCCTCCCAAAGTGCTGGGATTACAGGCATGAGCCACCAAGCGTAGCCTTCCCCATCATTTTATAGTTGCCGTAACCTGCCCAGAGAGGTTAAGTAACATCTCTGAAGTCACACAGTTGGTGAGTGGCAGAGCTAGCAGTCTGGGCCAGGTCCACCCCACGTCACTCTATTGCCTCATCAGAAATGGTGATGGTCATCTTCCCTCCCTACCCACCTCTCCCAAGCCTATTTCCCCAGCCCTCGGCAGTTCCCAGTGAAAGGTACCACCCAGGCACCTTAGCATAGAGATCTCAGCCAGCTGCTCTCTGAGCTCTTCCTCACTCCCACAGTTGACTGGTCACCTGCCTTCTTGAGTCAGCCTTGGACACAGCTGTGGGAATATGCCTCTCTCTGCTCTCCTGGTGCTGGGCCCCAGACACTGTGGCCCTTGCTTCCTCTCTCTCTCTCTGACTCCATCCTGTCCCCCTCCTAACATGACAAATGCTCTAGAAGCAGCAGCTGCAGAATTAGGAAAATGTGAGCCGCATGTGGACCCCAACACCAAACTGCCTGGACTTGAATGTCAGCTCAGTATGTGACTGGCCATGCCACTTAGCCTTCTGTGCCTCAGTTTCCTCAGCTGGAAAGTGGTGACAGTGAAATAACCACATAGCATTATTGGGGGATTAAATGAGAACATATGCAAAGTACCTGGTGCAATGCCTGGCACATAGTGAACATTAAGGGAGCATATTTTTAAAAAGGCTTTTGGGCCAGGCATGGTGGCTCACGCCTATAATCCCAGCACTTTGGGAAGCCAAGGCAGGCAGATCACCTGAGGTCAGGAGTTTGAGACCAGCCTGGCCAACATAGTGAAACCCCATCGCTACTAAAAATACAAAAATTAGCTGGGTGCAGTGGCTCACGCCTGTAATCCCAGCTACTAGTGAGGCTGAGGTAGGAGGCTGAACCCAGGAGGCAGAGGTTGCAGTGAGCTGAGATCATGCCACTGCACTCCAGCCTGGGAGACAGAGCGAGACTCCGTCTCAAAAACAATAAATAAATAAATAGGCTTTTGGCCAGGTGCGGTGGCTCACTTAATCCCAGCACTTCGGGAGGCCGAGGAGGGAGAATCACTTGAGGCCAGGAGTTTAAGACCAACCTGAGCAACATAGTGAGACCCCCCATCTCTACAAAAAACAATTTTTAAATAACAAAATTAGCCCGGCATGGTGGTACACACTTGTAGACTCAGCTAGCCTGGGGGCTGAGGGGGAAGGATCACTTGAGCCTGGGAGTTTGAGGCTGCAGTGAACCGAGATCACACCACTGCATTCCAGCATTCCAGCCTGGGTGACAGAGTGAGACTAAAATATATAGAGAGAGACTTTGTTGTTGGTGGCGGTGGTTTTTTTTTGAGACGGAGTTTTGCTCTTGCTCCCAGGCTGGAATACAATGCCGTGATCTCTACTCACTGCAACCTCCGCCTCCCGGGTTCAAGTGATTATCCTGTCTCAGCCCCCCAAGTAGCTGGGATGACAGGCGTGCACCACCACACCTGGCTAATTTTTGGTTTTTTGTTTTTGTTTTTGTTTTGTTTTGTTTTGTTTTGTTTTGCTTTGCTTTGTTTTTTGAGACAGAGTCTCACTCTGTCGCCCAGGCTGGAGTGCAGTGGCGCTATCTCGGCTCACCACAAGCTCCGCCTCCCAGGTTAACGCTATTCTCCTGCCTCAGCCTCCCGAGTAGCTAGGACTACAGGTGCCGGCCACCACGCCCGGCCAATTTTTTGTATTTTTAGTAGAGACGGTATTTCACCGTGTTAGCCAGGATGGTCTTGATCTCCTGATCTCGTGATCCACCCGCCTCGGCCTTCCAAAGTGCTGGGATTACAGGCATGAGCCACCGCGCCCGGCAGAATTTTTGTATTTTTAGTAGAGACAGGGTTTCACCATGTTTGCCAGGCTGGTCTCAAACTTCTGACTTCAGGTTATCTGCTGCCATAGCCTCCCAAAGTGCTGGGATTACAGGCATGAGCCACCGCGCCTGGCCTAGAGAGACTTTTTATTGAGGAATAGTTTTAGATTTACAGAAAAACCACAGCCTCCAACTCCTGGACTCAAGTGATCCTCCCTCCTCAGCCTCCAAAAGTACTAGGATTACAGATGTGAGCCACTGTGCTGGCGTTCGCTCTGTACTTTGGAAAGGAGTCACTAAATTCAGACTACACTCAGGGGAAGGGGAAGGGAGTGGCCAGGGGGAGAAGAGCATTGAGCTCCGCCCCTCCTAGAGAGAAGAATATATATTGTTTGGAATTCTTCTGTAAAGGAAGATTTGTCTCTTCTCCTCCATTTATTTATTTATTCCATCATTTATTGACACAGTATGGACTCCTGTAGATTTAGGTTGTAATCCAGTTCCATGTTATCTATTCTCTTACTTAAATTCTTCTAGCTTTGGCCACTCTGTCAGTTAGCGCCTGTGTGCCTTTGATACATTCTCACCTGTGTGGGTTTTTTAACTTTTGCGTACTTTCTGGCACTACAGGATGCCCCCGCCCTAGGATCAGCCATTTCTCTAAAGAGCTCTGTTTGGTTTTTTGGTTTTTTTTTTGTTTTTTGTTTTTTGTTTTTATTGAGATAGGGTCTCACTCTGTTGCCCATGCTGGAGTGCGATGGCACAATCACATGCCTGATTAATTTTTTTATTTTGTAGAGATGGGGTCTCCCTATGTTGTCCAAGCTGGTCTCAAACTCCTGGCTCAAGTAATCTTCCCACTTCAGTCCCCGAAAGTGCTGGGATTACAGGAGAGAGCCAACAAGCCTCGCCCAAGCTCTGGTTTTTTAAATTGAAGAATGGTATTTAGAAACCAAGATCTGGGCCAAGCATGGTGGCTCATGTATGTAATCCCAGCACTTTTGGAGGTCGAGGTGGAAGAATTGCCTAAGCCCAGGAGTTTGACACCAGTCTGGCCAACATGACAAAACCCCATCTCTACGAAAAATACAAAAATTAGCCAGGTGTGTTGGCATGCACCTGTAATCCCAGCTACTAGGGAGGCTGAGGCAGGAGAATCACTTGAACCTGGGAGGCAGAGTTTGTAGTGAGCCAAGATCATGCCACTGCACTCCAGCCTGGGCAATCTCAAAAAAAAAAAATAATAAGGTTAAATAAAATTTAAAAATAAACCAAGATCTGGGCATATATAAGCATTATTATTACTACAGTTGTTGTTGTTTCAGGGATTATCCAACTAGTTTCTGCCCTGGAAAATCTTCCCTGACCTCTGACCATACAACAGTGGTTATACTGCTTCCTGCTAGGATGCTCTATTTCCCAGTCTTTTCTGGAGGCTCACTGGTCTCCGTCTGCATGCCTGGCCCCCAGCCCAGCAGAGATTTCTGTAGGGAAACACCTGGCTCTGGAATCAAAGGCAGCCAGTCCTGGGAGCAGCCTCTCTGGGTGAAGAGTATTATCAACAAGCAAATAGTTGGCACGCACGTGGAGACCAAGAGCATGGCGCAGGCAGGAGGGGACCCGGCCACGCCCCATGCAGCCTCCTGCTCCTGGGCTGCATCTGACCAAGACAGTTCCTTGGGAACACTGTGTCCCCACGCCCTGGGGCGAGGTCTCTCCTTCAAGAACAGGGCCTGGATTGAGCTGGTTTGCTCTGCTCTGTTCTTTTCCTGTGACCACAGCCCTGATCCCACACAGTTTATAGACTCCATGGTGCCCGCCCAGAGCTATTTCTTCCCTCTGGGGCTTTGCCTGTGTTGTGTCCCTGCCTGGTGAGCCCTTTCTCCTCCCCACCCTGTAGACTTAGCCATGGCTTACTTGTTCATAAAGTCTCAGCTCAGGCCTCCCCTCCTCCAAGAAACCTTCCCTGACTCGCTCCCCACTCTCCACTGGGACTTAGCTGTCACTTCTCCATGCTTATCTCTGTCGATGCTCTTATCGCCTATTGTAATTTATTCATCAAATATTTACTGAGTGTCTGTGTGCCAGTACCAGACCCTGGGCACAGAGCTGTGAACAGTAGCAGCCCAGATTTTTTGAGTATTACAGTATGCTAGATATCCACCCCTTGCTGCAGTCATGTAGGGTAGGTGCCAGTATTATCCGGTGTTACAAATGGGGAAAGTGAGGCACAGAGAGGTGAAGTAACCATCCCAAAGCTCACCAGCTGCTAATGGACACAGCCAGAATTGGAATCAAGCAGGCTGGCTCTGTGGCCTGTGCTCTTGACCTGTGAGCTCTTCTCCTTCCAGACAGACAAGGTCATGCTCCCTCCCCGGGCTTATGTTCTAAGCAGGAGACAGCTAAGTGAGCAATTAAATCAAGAAGATAACTTTAGGCCAGGCACAGTGGTGGATGCCTGGAATCCCGGCATTTGGGGAGGCTGAGGCCAGAGAATCACTTGAGGCCAGGAGTTCAAGACCAGCCTAGGCAACATAGCAAGACCCCATCTCTACAAAAAATTTTACAAATTAGCTGGGTGTGGTGGCACATGCCTGTAGTCCCAGCTACTCAGGAGGCTGAGGCAGGAGAATATCTTGAGGCCAGGAGTTTGAGGCTGCAGTAAGCTATGATCACACCATTGCACTCCAGCCTGGGCAACAGAGTGACACCCTGTCTCTACCAATAAAAAAAGGAAGATGATTTCAGATTCTGATGTATCTGATGAAGAAGATAATCAACTGGTGGAAGGGCCAGGTGCAGTGACTCACCCTGTAATCCTAGCACATTGGGAGGCCAAGGCGGGTGGATCACCTGAGGTCAGGAGTTCAAGACCAGCCTGACCAACATGGTGAAACCCTGTCTCTACTAATAATACAAAAATTAGCCGGGCGTGGTGGCACATACCTGCAATCCCAGCTACTCAGGAGGCTGAGGCAGGAGAATCGCTTGAACAGGGAGGCAGAGGTTGTAGTGAGCTGAGATCGTGCCACTACACTCCAGCCTGGGCAACAAGAGTGAAACTCCATCTCAAAATAAATAAATAAATAAATAAATAAATAAATAAATAAATAAATAAATAAATAAATAAATAAATAAATAAATAAATAAATAAATAAATAAATAAATAAATAAAAACTGGTGGAAAAGATCTAGAGTAACTAGGTAGAAAAGTCTATTACTATTAGTAATAAAGTACTCTTAACTAATAGTTCAAGTCCATCACTTTGCATAGAGGTTCAGGGGAGGCCTCAGAGCAGATAAAAGCAGAAGAATGGGGAGAAGCCAGTATCTGAAGAGCTGGTTAGAGAATATTCCAGGCACAAAGGACAACAGAGGCAAAAGACTTGAGCTTGGAAACATCTAATGTCGCTGGAGTGTAGGGAACGAGACACAGAAGGCCAGCATAGGGACTTTGCACTTTATTCTGTGAGTGACAAGAAGCCTTTGGAGGGTTCTCAGAAAGGGAGCACCGTGGTCTGACTCACAAATTTAAACAATCACGCTGACCACTGTGCAGAAGGAAGACTTTAAGGATGAGCAGAGGCAGAGGCTCCAGCAAGAATCCAGACATGAGATGCTGGTGACTTGGGCCAGGGTGGGAGCGTCTGAGGTGGAGACAGGTGGACAGACTAAAGTCACATCTTGGAGCCTGGCGTGGTGGCTCACACATGTAATCTCAGCACTTTGGGAGGCTGAGGTGGGAGATCACCTGAGGTCAGGAGTTCAAGACCAGCCTGGCCAACATAGTGAAACACCATCTCTACTAAAAATACAAAAATTAGGCCAGGCATGGTGGCTCACGCTTGTAATCCTAGCACTTTGGGAGGCTGAGGTGGGTGGATCGCCTGAGGTCAGGAGTTCGAGACCAGCCTTGCCAACATGGTGAAACCCCGTATCTACTAAAAATACAAAAATTAGCTGGTTGTGGTGTCAGGCACCTATAATCTCAGCTACTCGGGAGGCTGAGGCAGAAGAATCATTTGAACACGGAGGGCAGAGGTTGCAGTGAGCTGAGATGGCACCACTTCTTTCCAGCCTGGGGTGAAAGAGTGAAACTCCATCTCAAAAACAAAAAAATATAGTTGGGCGTGGTGGTGCCTGCCTGTAATCCCAGCTACTCAGGAGGCTGAGGCAGGAGAATTGCTTGAATCTGGGAGGCAGAGGTTACAGTGAACCAAGATCGCGCCACTGCACTCCAGCCTGGGCAACAGAGCAAGACTTTGTCAAGAAAGAAAGAAAGAGAGAAAGAGAGAAAAAGAGAGAAAGAGAGAGAGAAAAAGGGAGGAAGGGAGGAAAAGAGAAAGAGAGAAAGGGAGGAAGGAAGAAGGAAGGAAAAGGAAAGAAAAGAGAGAGAAAGAAAGAAAGAAAGGAGAAAGAAAGAAAAAGAAAGAAAGAGAAAGAAAGGAGAGAAAGAAAAAAGAAAGAAAAGAAAGAAAGAAAAAGAAGGAAAGAAAGAAAGAAGAAAGAAAGAAAGAAGAAAGAAAGAAAGAAAGAAAGAAAGAAAGAAAGAAAGAAGAAAGAAAGAAAGAAAGAAAGAAAGAAAGAAAGAAAGAAAGAAAGAAAGAAAGAAAGAAAAGAAAGAAAGAAAGAGAAAGAAAAGAAAAGTCACATCTTGGAAGGAGAGGGGGGTTGATAGGATTCCACTCTCTATCCTCTGCCACACTGGAAGCTGCAAAAGGCAGCCCTGTCTTGTTTTGCTGGGTGTCCCTAGCCTAGCACCCACCTCAACAAACATTGATTGGGTGGAAAAATGTGGTTTCTTCCTGCTTCCCCTTGCACCGTTGAGGAAACCCAAGCTCAGAGGTTGAGTAAGCAGCTCAAATCTGTTGACAGTGGCAGAGCTTGGGTCAGCCCCTATATCCCATTTCACAGCCTGCCCTGGACCCAAGTCATTCTGCAAGTCAACTAGCTGAGACAAAAGATACAGGAAATGGCTTTCTTATCTGAAAACACGGGAAAATAACACCTGCCTTCGTGGGGTTATTTTGAGAATTAAATGAGATCATGAATACAGAAAGATTCAGCACAGGCCTGGCCCATAAAAGTCACTCAGTGAATGTTTGCTGTGGAGCATAAGGCTTCAAAGACAATACCGCATGGCAGGTGACATTTTGTGTGTGTGCGTTATTTGATGTACTTACTCTCATTCCTTCGTGTTTTTATTTTTAATTTTTTACAAATTATTATTGTTTTTTGATACAGAGTCTCACTCTGTTGCCCAGGCAGGAGTGCGGTGGTTCAATCACAGCTCACTACAGCCTCAACCTCCCCAGGCTCAGGTGATCGATCCACATCAGCCTCCCAAGTAGCTGGGACTACAGACACTCACCACTACTCCTGGCTTTTTTTTTTTTTTTTTTTTTGTAAAGACGGGGTCTCAATTTGTTGGCCAGGCTGGTCTCAAACTCCTGGGCTCGGTCGGGCGCAGGGGCTCACACCTGTAATCACAGCACTTTGAGAAGCCAAGGTGTGTGGATCACCTGAGGTCAAGAGTTCAAGAGCAGCCTGGCCAACATGATGAAACCCCATCTGTACTAAAAATACACAAATTAGCCGGGTGTGGTGGCGGGTGCCTGTTACTCAGGAGGCTGAGGCAGGATAATCGCTGAGATTCTCTCAGCCTGGAGTGAGATCACACCACTGTACTCCAGCCTGGGCAACATAGTAAGACTCTGTCTCAAAAACAAACAAACAAAACTCCTGGGCTCAAGCGATCCTCCCGCTTTGACCTCCCAAAGTGCTGGAATTATAGGCATAAGACACCACTCCCAGCCTCCTCTTATTTTTAATAAATAAAAAAAGAACAACATAGAAACATCAAGAGATATTTTTTAAAGCTGCTTACTTTGGAGACTTGAGAACATGCACTTTGACCGAAGAGTTTGATGAACTCCAGCACACCAGTCATCAGAAGAGGCAAGGAGGAATTCTCCCCGAGCCTTCTGGTGGGCCCAGGCGTTCCTCGGCTTGTGTCTGAAGGCCCCTGCCTCAGTCTTCAATGAGCTTCTCCTCTGTATCTGTCTCTCTTTCTGTGTCTTCTAAGGACACTTGTCATTGGATTTCGGGCCCACCTGGATAATCCAAGATGACCTCATCTCGAGATCCTTAGTACTTCTGCAAAGACCCTTTTTCCAAATAAGGTCACACTCACAGGTTCTGGGGGTGAGGACATGGATGTGCCTCTTTTGAGGTGTGTGTGAGACAGATGAAAACATCTAAGAAAGTTCTTTTTCGTTTTTTTTCGTTGTTGTTTTTGTTGTTTTTTAGAGACAGGGTCTCTGTCACCCAGGCTGGAGTGTAGTGGCACAATCATAGCTCAAGCAGCCTCGAACTCCTGGGCTCAAGCGATCCTCCCACCTCAACCTCCCAAGTAACTGGGACTACGGGCATGTACCACCACACCTGGCTAATTTTTGTATTTTTTGTAGAGATGAGGGTCTCACCATGTTGCCCAGCCTGGTCTCAAACTCCTGGCCTCAAGCGATCCTCTCGCCTCAGCCTTCCAAAGTGCTGGGATTACAGGCGTGAGCCACCACACCCAGCCAGAAAGTTCTTTTTCATAACTCATGGCCAAACCAGAGAGCCTGAGCCCCAACTCCAGAGAAACTCTCTTCCCCTGCTTTCCCAAGGGAGCCTGGGAATCCCCCCTCTGGTTTGGACCAGAGGAGGGACAGAATGACCTGTTGCTCGCCTCTCCCTTTCAGAGCCCCTCCAAGGAGGAAATGAAGGGTGGACCGCAGACAGTCGGGGGAGGCATTGTCTGTGGTGGAACCTGCCCTGCAGCTGATGCTGTTTCTTTTAGGAACTTCACGTCCATCTTCTACCCTCACTATGGCAACTGTTACATCTTCAACTGGGGCATGACAGAGAAGGCACTTCCTTCGGCCAATCCTGGAACTGAATTCGGTGAGTTTTGGTTTATCCTGGGCCAGAGCCATGAGGCTTTAACCACCCCCACGATGTGGCACTGAAAGACCATCAGCTGTTGCGGGGTGGGACTGAGGTGGGACCGAGGCATCAAGAGGAGTGGCCACTACTGAGGCTCTACTGTGTGCCAGAGGAGGCCAGGCCAGGTGCTTCCTCAGCCATTCCCTCCCGCAATGCTCAGAATCCCTGGGGTAGCAACTGGTGTTCCCATTTTGCTGATGAGCAAAGTGAGGATTTGGAAGCAGCACAGCTTCGTGGTCAAGAGCTCAAGCTTCAGCCAGGCGTGGTGGCTCATGCCTGTAATCCCAACACTTTGGGAGGCTGAGGGGGGAGGATTGTTCAAGCCCAAGAGTTCGAGACCAGCCTGGGCAACAAGGTGAAACCCCATCTCTTAAAAAAAAATAAAAAAATTAGCGAGGCATGATAGCACGTACCTGTAGTCCCAGCTACTCAGGAGGCTGAGGCAGGAAGATCGCTTGAGCTGGGAAGGTCAAGGCAGCAGTGAGCCATGATCACACCACTGCAGCTCCACCATTTACTTGCGTGGTGTCCCTGAGCTCCAGAGCAACCTTCTCAAAGCCTTAGTTTCCCCATTCATAGATTAGTATATAGTAGCAGAGCAGAGCATTTAGTATAGTAAATTGTATCTACCTTGTGAGCCATTATGATGAGTAAATAGTATAGGCCTTGTGAGTCATTACGATGTAATGTGGTAAATTGTTTCACCTGCCTAGGAAGTAAGAAATGCTCCATATATGCTGAGTATTCTGAGCAGCTTTTAAACAACTTGTCCAGGATCATGCAGTTAATACATGGACCAAAAGACATTGCATGTTCTTACCTGTAAGTGGGAGCTAAATGATGTGCACACGTGGAGTGTGGAAGGAGAAACATCAGAGACTTAGAGGGTGGGAGGGTAGGAGGCAGGTAAGGGACAAGAAATAAATGAGTACAGTATATATGATTCCAGTGAAGGTTACACTAAAAGCCTAGACTTCACCACTGTATAATAATTCCATGTAACAAAACTGCGCTTGAACCCCTTACATTTATACAAATTAGAAAAAGAAAAGAAATACATAACACTTAGTCTCTTAGTCTCTCTGCCTCTCTGGTGTACAGTTTTGTTTTTTTGTTTGTTTGTTTTCTTGAGACAGGGTCTCACTCTGTCACCCAAGCTGGAGTGCAGTGGCATGGTCATGGCTCACTGCAGCCTCGACCTCCTGGGCTCAGGTGATCCTCCCACCTCAGTCTCCTGAGGAGCTAGGACTTCAGGTGGCTAATTTTTTGTAGAGATGAGGTTTCATCTTGCTGCCCAGGCTGGTCTTGAACTCCTGGGCTCAAGCAATCTGCCCTCCTTGGCCTCTCAAAGTACTGGGATTACAGATGTGATCCACCGCACCCGGCTGTACAGTTCTTAAAGAAAGACAGAGACACACAGAGAGAAGCTGAAGGAGTCCATGGAAGTGAGGAAGTGCGGCATGGTGGATGACGGATCCCCTCCCTCGGGGCTCATGTGTTGCACTGACCCCTAGAGAGGGGCTGGCGGACTCAGGCTGGCTGTGGCTTTGGGGCTTGTGAGCCGGGCATAGATGGGAGTGGATCCCTCCTCCCATCTCTCAGGTTTTAACCTCTGCAGCCACCAAGGGGCAGGCTGTAATTCAGTGACCATCGGGGCCGCTGGCCAAGAGTGGGGCAGGTGAGCTGAGTGCCTTTCACTTAGCCCCCGTGCTGCTGAGAGCACTGTCACAGAGGTGCCAGTCAACTTACTCCCAGAGGCAAATGGTTATAGTTAGGGAGCCAGCTGCTGTATCAGAAGCCCAGCAAAAGCACTTCCTCAGTGGAAGACCTCAGACAAGTCCCTTCACTTCTCTGTGCCTCAGTTTCTCCATCTGTAAAATGGGGACAATACCAGTACCTCCGTCACATGGCCCTTGTGAGCATCCAAGGAGCTCATGTTTATTTTATTTTATTTTTGGAGATGGAGTCTCGCTCTCACTCAGGCTGCAGTGCAGTGGCGCAATCTCGGCTCACTGCAACCTCCGCCTCCTGGGTTCAAGCGATTCTCCTGCCTCAGCTTCCCAAGTAGCTGGGAATGCGACTACAGGCATGCGCCACAATGCCCAGCTAATTTTTGTATTTTTTTTTCTCTATTTTGATATGGAGTTTTGCTGTCATCCGGCTGAAGTGCAGTGGCGCAATCTCAGCTCACTACAACCTCTGTCTCCCAGGTTCAAGCAATTCTCCTGCCTCAGCCTCCCGAGTAGTTGGGATTACAGGTGCCCGCCACCATGCCTGGCTAATTTTTGTATTTTTAGTAGAGACGAGGTTTCACCATGTTAGCCAGGCTGGTCTTGAACTCCTGACCTCAAGTGATCTGCCCGCTTCAGCCTCCCAAAGTGCTGGGATTACAGCTCATGTTTAATGAAGCCCTTAGCACAGCACCCAGCAGGTAGCAAGTGCTCAACTAGCCCTTATTGTCCTAACCAGAGGGACTCAACTCCACATAGCTCAGGACCGTGGTGCGTGGGAGACTGGGTCCAGTCCCTTCCCTTGAGAACAGTCAAGTGGGGAAGGAAGACAGACAATAAAAGAACAATCACACAAATGAGGCAGGTACTCGGAAGGAAAGTTCCGAGGCTAGGAAAGTGTACGACCAAGACCCTGACACCTCGTCTGAGCCATCAGGGAAGGTTTCTGGAGGAAGTGATGCTGGTTGAGATCTGAAGGAAGAGCATGTGTTTCTAGGGGAAGGGAAGGGGCAGAGACAGCATTCCAGAGTGAGGGACTAGCACTCCAGATCGAGGAACAGCATTCCAGGTGAGGGAATAACATTTGCAAAGGCACAGCAGGAAGAAGGCGTGCAGAAGCTCGGAGGCATTGAACGGGGACAGCGAGGGCACCTGTGGTGTGAGGCGGGGTGGCACGGGTGGGCGGTGGCCATGCTGTGTCTCCTAGATCTACCTCCTGATCAGAAAAGAGATCACGGGAGGCAAGAGACACCTAGGGAGGAGGCTACGTCACAGCCTGCCTTGGAGATGATGGGGGCTTTGCAGAAGGCAAGCAATATTTGAGGACTGAGTTTTTGCAAAGTGGAGCCAGCCTCCTTGGCGGTCCCCTGGCTGGAGGGAGCTTGAAGAAGTGGGTAGTGGGGTCTCCTTTCTGCCTCAGGAGCAAGTTCAGGCAGCCCTCACCCCACCCTTCCCACAGGCCTGAAGTTGATCCTGGACATAGGCCAGGAAGACTACGTCCCCTTCCTCACGTCCACAGCCGGGGTCAGGCTGATGCTTCACGAGCAGAGGTCATACCCCTTCATCAGAGATGAGGGCATCTATGCCATGTCGGGGACGGAGACGTCCATCGGAGTACTCGTGGTATGGCCGGAGCCCAAGGGCAGTTCTAGAGGGTCTGAGGGTGGGAGCCCACCTGTCCAGGGCCAATTTCCCTTGGCCTGGGAGGAGGGGATCTGGGCCCCCCAGCCCTGGCCTTCCTTCCTTTTGGCTGGAACCCCACCCAGGGTGGCCAAGCTTTAGGGGAAGGTGAGCCCTCTGGCGCCCCCCTCTGGCGCCTGCAGGGGTCCACAGCCCTCTGTCCCTGAATGCTTGATAGAAGGGAGGTGCAGAAAGGGCTCCTGGGGTGACCAGGGTCCCCCTCAAGCAACCCCTCTAAACACAGGACAAGCTTCAGCGCATGGGGGAGCCCTACAGTCCATGCACCGTGAACGGCTCCGAGGTCCCCGTCCAAAACTTCTACAGTGACTACAACACGACCTACTCCATCCAGGTGGGTAGGCGGTGCATGCCTCATGCCCCGGGGCCCCTGTCTGGGTTTATGGGGCCAAGGCCTCAGTCCTCCGGGAGAGCTGGCCCCAGCAAGGCTGGCTTTGCTTGGCTTTTGTGGGTGGCCACAGGGCACCCCTGGGCCTGTGGGACCAGTCACTTTCCTGGGCTCTCTCACCAGGGCCTAGGGCTGGCCACATGGGCAGGTGTACCGTTGGGGAAGCCCAGGGGATTATGGGGATCTTACTCCGGAGTTTCCCAAGATGAAAACAAAAAATAGCAGCTGACACCATCAAGTGAAATGTTGTGCTAAGGGCCGGAACACATTCTATCGTCATTTAATCCTTCAACCCCTCCCCCAATGAATCCATAATATAGTAATGACAGCGGCATTTATTGATAAACTAATAATAGCAGGCTTACCATGTGTTAGGTAGTCACTGTTGTAAGTAATTTACATGTATATTACATCATTTAACTTTCACAACAACCCTAAGATGTAGATGCTATTATCATTCCCATTCCAGGAATGAGGAAATTGGGATTGACAGACCCCAGTTCAAATGCATCATCAATTTACCTGAGAAGTCCCTTGAGTTAGACTCGTCTGTCACCAGGCGAGTTCAGGGCATGACTTGGCTCACTGCAACCTCCACCTCCAGGTTCAGCATTCTCTGGGATTACAGGCGCCCGCCGCCACACCGGCTAATTTTTTTGTATTTTTAGTAGAGATGGGGTTTCACCAAGTTGGCCAGGCTGGTCTTGAACTCCTGACCTCGTGATCCACCTGCCTCGGTCTCCCAAAGTGCTGGGATAACAGGCATGAGCCACCACGCCTGGCCTTTATTATTTTTTTTTTTTAAAGATATTGTTGGGCATGGTGGCTCACGCCTGTAACCCCAGCACTTTGGGAGGCCGAAGCAGGTAGATTACTTGAGGTTGGAAGTTCAAGACCAGCCTGGCCAACATGGTGAAACACCGTCTCTACCAAAAATAAAAAATAAAAAAAAAAATTAGCCAGGCGTTGTGGCACACGCCTGTAGTCCCAGCTGTGCAGGGGGCTGAGGCAAGAGAATTGCTTGAACCCAGGAGGCAGAGGTTGCAGTGAGCTGAGATCATGCCACTGCACTCCAGCCTGAGTGACAGAGTGAGACTCTTGTCTCAAAAAAATAAAATAATAAATTAAAAAAGAGAGACAGGGTCTTGCTCTGTTACCCTGGCTGAAGTGCTGTGGTGCCATCATAGTTCACTGTAGCCTGGAACTCTTGGATTCAAGCAATCCTCCTGCCTCAGCCTCCCTAGTAGCCAGGATCACAGGCATGAGCCACTGTGCCTGGCTAATTTCTTAATTTTTAAAACCTTTCGCAGAGACAGAGTCTTGCTATGTTGCCCAGGTTAGTCTTGAACTCCTGGGCTCAAGCAATCCTCCCACTTTGGCCTCCCAAAGTGCTAGGATTATAGGCATGAGCCACTGCGCCCACTGGAAGTCCCTCTTCGTATCTGCCCTCAATCCCCCTTGCTGTAGCTGGAGGCTTCCTTCTCGTCCTGGTCTCCAGAGTTAACCCAGACCTGCCGCTAGTCCTGGCCCCCTTGGAGAGTGCAGACTGAATCCTTGCAAAGGTGACAAAAATGACCACTCACTGATACTTCCTCTCCAGCCCAGTCTGCCTTGGCATATCAGTGCACTGAGGCATAACAAGAGGGCGGCCCGGTGCCTGCCTCAGTGTCTGGGTGCCCGAGCATGGCATGGTTTGCACTTTCCCCTTAGGAAATGACCCTCCTGGTGCCCACCTGCCCACCCATTGCCTGGCTGATTTGGCCACCTCCCGTCTGGAGGGACTTCTGCCCATTATGGAGAACTCTAGCCATCATCTGAGCCTCTGGAGGGACAGACAGACAGACAAGGCAATACAGGGAGGTGGGAAACATGGAGAAGAAGGCACCAGCCCCAGAAACCTCATTCCAGGAAAACTGCGCCTCTCGTTTCTTCTGGTGTGGTAGCCACCCAGGCCAGAAAACTTAGCCAGGAGCCAGGCCCTGATCGGGAGCTCTGCCCATCCCCACGGCCACCCCAACCAGGAGCAGGCTTGAGCCCACCCCAGCCTCCATCACAGGGCCTGGAAGGACTCCCACTTTCCAGATGAGACAGAGAGGTCCACAAGAATATAAGACACCTTGGTGGGGCAGGGTGGTGCATGCCTATAGTCCCAGCTACTCAGAGGCTGAGGTGGGAGGATCGCTTGAGCCCAAGAGTTTGAGGATGCAGAGAGTTATGAGCATGCCACTGCACTCCAGCCTGGGCAACAGAGTGAGACCCTGTCTCAGGAAAAAAAAAAGAAAAAAAATTTAAAAAAGAGGCCGGGCGCAATGGCTCACACCTGTAATCCCAGCACTTTGGGATGTCGAGGTGGGTGGATCACTTGAGGTCAGGAGTTTGAGACCAGCCTGGTCAACATAGTGAAAGCTGGTCTCTACTAAAAATACAAAAATCAGCCGGGTGTGGTGGCGCGTGCCTGTAATCCCAGCTACTCGGGAGGCTGAGGCAGGAGAATCACTTGAATCCTGGAGGTTGAAGTTGCATTGAGCCGAGATCATGCCACTGCACTCCAGCCTGAGCGACAGAGCAAAACTCCATCTCAAAAAAAAAAAAAAAAAAAAAAAGTAAAACACTTGCCCGAAACCCAGCTCTGGCTCCTCCTGGCCATGCCATTTAATCTGCCTTCCAGCCCTGATTTCCTGCCCTCAGAGAGCCAGACTCGTTAGGGGTAATAGAAAGGCAGGATATAGGGACCTGAGACGGAGCCCGGAGCCACAGGAGGAACAGAAGAGGACTCAGGGGCGCAGGTGTGGAGGGGCGGGGTTGAGTGGAGAGAGGTAGGGAGGAGCTGGCCAGGGCTGTATCCAGGAGCCCAGGGTAGTCAGGACCTAGAAAACTGGATAGGCAATGAAACACCAAGAACCACTGCCTCCATTCGTGCAGCGCTTCCTGAGCACCTGATGCGGCCCTGAATCCTCCCTCCCAACCTCAGGAGACAGGTGTCCTCAGCACCCTGTTTCACCTATGAGTAAACCGAGCCCCGGAGGGTCATGACTCGCCCTGGGACACATAGCTGGTCTCTGAGTGGACTGAAACCAGGTCAGAATGACCTGAAAGCCCAGTATTTGGGGCCAGGTGAGTTGAGACTCATCACGTCCAGCCTCCTGGAGGCTGCCCGGGAGCCCTCCTCTTCCTCGCCCCACCAGGAGACGTTCTGCAGACCAGTGGGCCACTCACTTCCTCTGTCATCGGCTGTGCGTCAGGACGCTCAGAGATCATCCTTCTCCTGGCTTTCCCTGGGCAATTCCCTGTGGGAGGAAGGAGCACAGAGCCAGCCTGCCTGGCTTCCTCGGTGGCCTGTCAGGGTGCATCTGTGTCAAGTGCTTGGATGGAGGCTGGCATCGTGACGATGAGAGCTCTCTGAGCATTGGCTTTATTATTAAGAGCAAGCCGCTCTTCCCCATGTTGAAGGGTGAGGACTCCAGCTCTGAATGGTGGGACCTGGGATACTGCGGTCTGGCCTGGGTCCCTCTGTGGGGTCTAGGGACCTGCTGGGAAGCCCAAAAGCGTCCAGGACTGTGGGGTCTGTAGCTGCAGCCAGTCATCTCACCACAGCTTCTCAGCCCTGGAGCACCTCCGCCAGCTCCCCTAGCTCCCTTAACCTGGGTATCATTTCTCTGGACACCCCTGGTGCTGGGATGGGGACATCACTGACTATGCCTGTGTTCTCTCCTTATGAACCCCCTACCCCCCACAGGCCTGTCTTCGCTCCTGCTTCCAAGACCACATGATCCATAACTGCAACTGTGGCCACTACCTGTACCCACTGCCCCGTGGGGAGAAATACTGCAACAACCGGGACTTCCCAGACTGGGGTGAGCGGGGGCACAGGGGGATCGGCACTCCAGCCAGCTGGGGCCACAGAGGCTCTGACCATAGAGGAGGGGGCAGAGCTCAGTGCCCTCAGCAGAGTCCAGAGATGTGCCCAGGGTGGCTCCTCCACAGTCTGAGGTCCCTCCTACAATCCCCTCCCAGGCCTCCTTTCTGCAGGAACCCAGCCTTCTCTCTGCTCCTCAATTTCATGAAGCATGGGCTTGAAACACATAGGCATAGGATACACGTGTCCTTGTGGGCCTGTGTCTGTGTGCCACACAAATGCTCGCACATGCGCAACCCTGGGCATGTGGCTGCTGGCGAGTGTGTGCCTGCACTCGTGTTCCCAAGTGCACAAGTGCAAAGGCATTTCCATCCTTGCATCCAAATGCACAGGAGCCATTCGTGACTGTGGTGGGTTGCTGTATGTAGTTTACGCACAGGCACAAATCACTTCCAGGGTCTGCATTTGTGCACTCTGGCTTTTGTGCACTTGTGTGTGTGTGTGTGCACGCACATGTATGTATAAGGCCACGTGTCCATCTTCAGCAGGTGTGTTCATGTCTATGTGGGCTCACTGGGTCTCTCTGCAAGGCACTGGGTGGGAGGGGAGGGTGAGGAAGCCATTAGCATGATGGTGGCCTCCAAGGACTCGAAACCTGGAGTCACAGCAGGAAGAAGAGCCCTGCTGGGCTCACAACCAACTGGCGCTGAGGCCTGGGAGCCCTGGCGGTCTGGAGTCCAACCACCGATTAATGTTGTCAGCAGGGTGCAGTGGCTCATGCCTGTAATCCCAACAGTTTGGGAAGCTGCGGCGAGCAGATCGCTTGATGCCAGGAGTTCAAGACCAGCCTGGCCAACATTGCAAAACCCCATCTATAAAAAAAAGAAAGAAAAAAAAAGTAAAAGAGAGACAGAATAAAAAGTATGCTGTCAGCAGGAGACTCACCACTTACAACCAACACAAACTAAACGGGAAAACGTTATTCCTTCCAGTCGCCCACCCTTTGTTCATGACCCCATAACCCTGTCCACCAGGCAGGGATGGGGATGGCCGGCAAAGGGAAAGCTGCTGTGACCCCCCTGAGCTGGGCCCCAGGCCAGGCTGGGGTGAAATGGCTGGAGGTCAGGGGCTGGGTGGGGAGCAGTGATTTTTCATGACACCTCCTCCCGCCACCTAACCACAGGGCCAGGAGAGCAGAGGGGCCAGCCAGAGGCTCAGCAGGGGACAGGGACACCTAGAAAGCCCCCTTAAACCTCTTGGCCGCCTCTCTGTCTCCTGCGCAGCCCATTGCTACTCAGATCTGCAGACGAGCGTGGCGCAGAGAGAGACCTGCATTGGCATGTGCAAGGAGTCCTGCAAGTGAGTGCGGGTGGGTGGGCACAGCAGCGGGCAGGCATGGAGGGGCATCACTGGCAGGGACCACAACAGGCCTGGCCTTCTCTTTCAGTGACACCCAGTACAAGATGACCATCTCCATGGCTGACTGGCCTTCTGAGGCCTCCGAGGTGAGACAGTTGGGGGCCAAGCTCCTGGCCCCCACCTTTGGCTGGGGACAAGTCTGGGCATAAGATGTGGGCTATTTGGAAATTTGGAGGGGGTGCCTTTTCCCCTCCCTCCTTCTCTCTTTCCCTCCTTCCTTCCTTCTTTCTCTGCTTTATTCCTTCCTTCCTTCCATCTTCCTTCCTTTCTCTCTTTTCCCTTCCTTTCTTCCTTCTCTCTTCCTTCCTCCCTCCCTCCCTTCTCCCTTCCTTCCTTCCTTCCTTCTTCCTCCTCCCTTCCTTCCTCCCTCCCTTCTTCCTTCCTTTTCTCCCTCCCTTCTCCCTTCCTTCCTTCTTTCCTTCCTTTCTCCCTCCCTTCTCATTTCCTTCCTTCCTTCCTTCCTCCTTTCTTCCTTCCTTCTCCCTCCCTCCCCACTTCCCTGTTTCCTTCTTTCTTTCCTTCCTTCCTCCTTTCTTCCTCCCTCCCTCCCTTCCTTCCACCAATATTCTCCCAGGCACTGTGCTATGTACACAGCACAGAATTAGACATAATCCTTTTAATAGGAGAGGGCCAAGATCACAAGGAGAAATAAAATCATTTCAAAGTGTGATTATGGCTGTGAAATAAACAGGTTATGGGAGAGAGTAACTGGGGGAAACTACTTTATTTTTGTATTTTTACTTTATTTTTTATTTTTGGAGACAGGGGCTTCCTCTGTTGCCCAGGCTGGAGTGCAGTGGTATGATCACAGCTCACTGAAGCCTTGAACTTCTGGGCTTAAGTGATCCTCCTGCCTCAGCTGTGGTCCTCAGCTGGGACCACAGGCACATGCCACCAGGCCTGGCTAATTGTTAAACTTTTTGTAGAGATGGAGTCTCGCTATGTTGCCCAGGCTGGTCTTGAACTCCTGGCCTTAAGTGATCCTCCCACCTCAGCCTTCCAAAATGCTGGGATTACCGGCATGAGCCACCATGCCCAGCTTCTGGGAAAGCACGTGTTAGATAGAGTGGTCAGGGAAGGCCTCTCTAAAAAGGTGACATTGGAGGCAGAGGCTGAGCCAACATGGGCAGAGCTGGGGAGGATTCCAGGCACAGGGAGCAGGAAGTGTGAGGACCAGAGGTGGGAGAGAGCCGGGCAGGGTGGCTAGGCCCACCGGGGAAGCGTCTGGAGGCCCGAATCCTTTCTCCCCTAGAACAGCAGCCACAGCTTCCACTACGACCTTCCTCCTGCTCCTCATCCAAATTGTGGTTCCCCTGGGGGCCTCAGGAAGGGACAGGGCTGTGGTCTACTTCCCCCAGGGAGCAGGGCCATGACTGGGAGGGATGCTGCAGATGGCAACTTTTGCAGCCACCTTCTTGGGTTCCAGGACTGGATTTTCCACGTCTTGTCTCAGGAGCGGGACCAAAGCACCAATATCACCCTGAGCAGGTGAGCCTGAGCCTGGGCAGGGCTGGGGAAGACAGGGAAGGGGTCCAGAAACTCGGGGCAGGAGTTTGGACACAGGACAGCTCCTCAGACACCTTGTCACATGGGTCAGAACCAGGAGCAAGTCTCGAGGAGGAGGCACTAGGAGTGAGACAGAGGAAAGGCAGCCACGGGGACTCTGAGTCTACCACTTGCTCAGGAGGAGCCTGTGCTTCCCTCTGTCACTGTCCATCCAACCAGCCATCCATTCATCCTCCATCATCTACCCATGCACTCAGCCATCCTCCACTCATTCATCCTCCATTCTCCCATCCACACACCCAGCCATCCTCCACCCATTCATCCTCCATCATTCACCCATGCACCCAGCCATCCTCCACTCATTCATCCTCCATTCTCCCACCCACACACCCGGCCATCCTCTACCCATTCATCCTCTATCATCCACCCACGCGCCCAGCCATCCTCCACCCATTCATCCCTCCATCATCCACCCCTCCATTCTCCCACCCACGCACCCAGCCATCCTCCATTTATTCATGGATCTCTCCATCCACTCAACACAAACACTAGTTGAGCACAAGAAAGACAGACAGTCCAAGCTAGCAGGAGTCTAGGGGGCAAACATATGCAAAAAGGGCTTAAGGAGGGGAGGGTCTGTGCAAGCCCCCTACTCTAGGAGTACAGCAGGGAAGGAGCCTCAGTCTGCCTGAGAGGTAAGGGAGGTCTGCGTAAGGAGGTGGCTTTGAGTGAACTCTCCAGGGAGGAGTAAGTGCTGTTCAAATAAGAAGAGGTACCAATGTCCAGGCAGAAGACAAAGCTTGAAAGCCTGGAGGCATGAGACAGCACAGCCTTTCTGAGGACCATCAGGTGGGAGGGGAAGCCCACACATCCACCCTTCTCTGTCCCAGGTGCAGTGAAGGCACTCAAGGCTCAGTGAAGAGCTCTGTGCAGAGTCACTGCGTATAGCCCAGGCCACCCTGAGGGTACAAAGTGGGGAGCTCAGAGCAGATCTTGGGGCTGTCCCAGGCCAGAGTGTCCTATAGGGAACTGGTAGGCAAGGGATGGAGAAAGGGGGCCATAGGATGGGTGCTGGGCAGAGATGCCCAGAGGGGCTGGGAAGGGCTGCACTTGCAGTTCTTGTTTGGACTTCACCACTCGTGGGGGCATGCATGAGAGAAGCTCAGGACAGAGGAGGGCTGGGGCGGCCATCCTTGGCTGCTTTCCTGTGTGCATGTGTGCACGTGCGCATGTGTGCATGGGTGTGTGGGTGCATGTGTGTGCATACATGTGGGTGTGTGCACGTGCATGTGTGTGCATGTGTGTATGTGCGTGTGTGTGTGTCTGTCTGTCTGTCTGTCTGTAAGGGGGATACATTAGTCCCAGCCCTTCTCGCTGCCTCCTGCAGGAAGGGAATTGTCAAGCTCAACATCTACTTCCAAGAATTTAACTATCGCACCATTGAAGAATCAGCAGCCAATAACGTGAGTTTAGGAGGCTCCTGATACCCCAGCCCTGCCCTGCCCTGACCCGACCCCTGCACCCTGAGGGTGGGGAAAGGGTTCTGAGCCCTATAGAGGAATTAGGAAGATCCCTGAAGCAGTCCCAAGTTATTCCCCTGGGCCAAGATGGTCACCCCCTCCCATTCCCACCCAAGAATTACCTCCCAGGAAGCTGTGAGGCTGGGATAGAGGCAAGAATGTGTGGCCTGAGCTCACCCCAGCTCCCCATTCTCCACAGATCGTCTGGCTGCTCTCGAATCTGGGTGGCCAGTTTGGCTTCTGGATGGGGGGCTCTGTGCTGTGCCTCATCGAGTTTGGGGAGATCATCATCGACTTTGTGTGGATCACCATCATCAAGCTGGTGGCCTTGGCCAAGAGTCTACGGCAGCGGCGAGCCCAAGCCAGCTATGCCGGCCCACCACCCACGGTGGCTGAGCTGGTGGAGGCCCACACCAACTTCGGCTTCCAGCCTGACACGGCCCCCCGCATCCCCAACACCGGGCCCTACCCCAGTGAGCAGACCCTGCCCATCCCGGGCACTCCGCCCCCCAACTACGACTCCCTGCGTCTGCAGCCGCTGGATGTCATCGAGTCTGACAGTGAGGGCGATGCCATCTAACCCTGCCCCTGCCCACCCCGGGTGGCTCGAACTCACTGAGCAGCCAAGACTGTTGCCCGAGGCCTCATTGTATGGTGCCCTCTCCAAAGGGTCGGGAGGGTAGCTCTCCAGGCCAGAGCTTGTGTCCTTCAACAGAGAGGCCAGCAGCAACTGGCCCATTCCCGGCCAAGGGCTCCGTAGAATCACGGTGCTGGTACAGGATGCAGGAATTAATTGTATCTTCACCTGGTTCCTACCCTCGTCCCTACCTGTCCTGATCCTGGTCCTGGCCAGGCCCTGGAGACCCCTCGGAACACCGTCTCCTGGTGGCAGGCCACTTCCCTCCCAGTGCCAGTCTCCATCCACCCCAGAGAGGAACAGGCAGGTGGGCCATGTGGTTTTCTCCTTCCTGGCCTTGGCTGGCCTCTGGGGCAGGGGTGGTGGAGAGATGGAAGGGCATCAGGTGTGGGGACCCTGCCAAGTGGCACCTGATTTACTCTAGAAAATAAAAGTAGAAAATACTGAGTCCAGCTGTGTTATTTGTTTGACTGGGCAGCCGAGGTGCCCTGATGGCGGAAGGGCATCCATAGTGGCTTGAGAGAGACCCAAACTGGTTTAAGGGAAAGGGTCTCAAGCCCCTCCTTCCACTGCCAGCTCCCAGGCCGACACTCATTGGTCCCTGCCTGGGTTGTGTGCCCATCTCTGACCCAGTCAGTGTGGCCAGTTAGATAAGCTGCTCTGATTGGTCACACCTGAATTCATCTGCCCAGACCTGAAGCCAGTTTGGCCCCCAGGAGAATCACATGGTCCAAGGGCAGTGGGGGCACAGTACCCAGGGTTGCCAGATAACAATCAGGCTGCTTGGTTGAATTTGAATTTCAGATAGACAAACTGAATTTTTTTTTTTTTTTTTGAGATGAAGTATCGCTCTCGTTGCCCAGGCTGGAGTGCAGTGGCGCAATCTCGGCTTACTGCAACCTCTGCCTCCCGGGTTCAAGTGATTCTCGTGCCTCGGCCTCCCGAGTAGCTGGAATTACAGGCGCGTGCCACCATGCCCAGCTAATTTTTGTATTTTTAATAGAGACAGGGTTTCACCATGTTGGCCAGGCTGGTCTCAAGCTCCTGGCCTCAGGTGATCCACACGCTTCAGCCTCTCAAAGTGGTGGGATTACAGGCATGAGTCACTGACCCCGGCCGAAAAACTGATTTTTTAGTATATGTACATCCATGCAATACTGGAGACACATACAAATAAATCATTTGTTGTTTTTCTTGAGCATTTTATACATATATATTTTTATAGAGATGGGGTGTCACTGTGTCACCCAGGTGGGAGTGCGATGGCATGATCATAGCTCACCGTAGCCTGAAACTCCTGGGCTCAAGCCATCCTCCCACTTCAGCCTCCCAAGCAGCTGGAATTACAGGTGTGTACTAACATGCCTGGCTAATTTTTTTTAATTAACATTTAATTTTAATTTTTTTCATTCTACATTTTTAATTGCTAAATACAGTCCCCCAAAATCTTAAGGTCCCCAAAGAGAGATCAGGGAGCTGTCGCCAAAGAAGAGTATGGTCTGGCAGGTGCACACACAGCACTGCAGCACCCTGCTGTCGCCTACCAGGCCCCTGGTAATGAAAGAGAGGCTGGCTTAGAGCCTGAGCCTCTGAGGGCCCAGCCTTCCTGGCCTAGGTCACCTGTGTCCCTTGGTCTGGAAGGTAAACAAGCTGGCCTCCCATCAAGTGCTCAGGATGGCACCTGTGGAAGAAGGAGGTGCCACAGAGTCGGTGCCACTTCAGTCAAAGGCAACGTTGTTAGGGGCTGAGTAGGGAGGGCTGAGTAGGAAACTGGGTTTCCCAGCTTGGGCCTGGCTAGTCCGCAGGCTGGGCCACAACTCTTGGTGGTTACCACACTTACTACTGTGATTACTGCTTTTATTACTAGCAGTAGTAGTTGTGGCCACACTCACTGCTACCATTTGTTGTTATTAAACAAGGACTACATTGGATCAAGTACTTATCATATGCCAGGCACCATGCCAAGAACTTTTTAAATCTTATTTCATTCTCATAACCACTGAGAGATAGTATAATAGCATCCCATTGCACAGGTAAGTACACTGAGGCTTAAAAGGTGAAGTAAGGTACTCGAGGTTTGTAAGTGACAAAGCTGAGACCCCAGCCTCACCCTCTGGGTGCCCATGGTCATAACAATACCAGTCCCTTACAGGAGCCCAGAGCTTTCGTATTTATTGTCTTATTTGAAGCTATGGGTATTATTATCTAGCCCGCGTGACCCCTCTTCAGTTACATGTCAATTTGAACAGGCTTAAGCTACACACGGAATTCATTAGCTCTTGCAGTAAAAGGATTTCAGGCATGGCTGTATGCACGGGCTCGCCTAGATCTGGGGTTTCTTTTTTCCTTTTTTTGAGATGGAGTTTTGCTCGTTGCCCAGGCTGGCGTGCAATGGTGCAATCTCAGCTCACTGCAACTTCCGCATCCTGGGTTCAAGCGATTCTCCTGCCTCAGCTTCCCAAGTAGCTGAGATTACAGCTGCCCACCACCACGCCTGGCTAATTTTTATATTTTAGTAGAGACGAGATTTCACTATGTTGGCCAGGCTGGTCTCGAACTCCTGACCCCAGGTGATCCCCCCACCTTGGCCTCCCAAAGTGCTAGGATTATAGGCATGAGCCACCATGCCCAGCCTAAGGTTTCTTTTTTTCTTGTTTTGAGACAGGGTCTCACTCTGTTGCCCAGGCTGCGGTGCAGTGGCACAATCACGGCTCACTGCAGTCTGGACCTCCTGGGCTCAAGCAATCCTCCCACTTCAGCCTCCCTGAGTAGCTGGGACTATAGGTGTGCACCACCACATCCGGCTAATTTTTGGATTTTTTGGAGAGGGGGGTCTTCCCATGTAGCCCAGGCTGGTCTTGAACTCTAGGCTCAAGCGATCCAGCAGGCTCGGCCTCCCAAAGTGCTGAGATTACAGGTGTGAGCCACCACACCTGGCCCTATCTGGTGATTCTGTGTTGCCGTCCTTCTTAGAAAGGTTTCCTCCATGTGCTGTTCTTTCTGAATATCTCTTTACACCTGCTGTTGCAGCCCTGTCCCCTCAGCACAGCAATCCCAGGGGGAAGAAAGCTCTTCCTGAACATTTTCCCAGCAATAGTCCCAAGAATGAGGCTTGTTTGGACCCGCCCAGGGTCCATGATCATCCTGAACAGGTCACGGCAACAGGGAATGGATGGAGATGCTGCCTGGCCGGCCCTGAGTGAATCTATGGAGGGTGGCCCTTTGCAGACACCTGTAAGAGGTCCTGTTCAGAGACATTTTGGAGCTGCCTGTAGATTGTGAGGTCAGGACCAGGCTGAGGGTGAGCATCAGCTTGCCATCCCTGCTCTCAGTGGGCCATGAGGGCCAGGCTGTGGTGCAATGGCCTCATCGCTAAAAGCGGGCTCCAAGTCATTCTCCTGTCCTCTGGATCTAGCGGAGAGAAATGCTGTCCCACTCCTACTCTGAGATCCCTTTTTTACGGCTGGAAACTTAGGCCTGCGGAGCCCAAATTGCCCAAAAACAGCATTCTGTAATTCCCAACTCTACCCCAAAAGGAAAGGTGGGTTACAGATGCCAGAAGACTATGAAATTAACATTGTGGGCTGGGCGTGGTGGCTCATACCTGTAATCCCAGCACTTTGGGAGGCCGAGGTGGGCGAATCACTTGAGGTCAGGAGTTCAAGACCAGTCTGGCCAACATGGTGAAACCCCATCTCTACTAAAATACAAAAATTAGCCAGACATGGTGGCGCATGCCTGTAATCCCAGCTACTTGGGAGGCTGAGGCAGGAGAATTGCTTGAACCCAGGAGGCAGAGGTTGCAGTGAGCCGAGATCACACCACTACACTCCAGCCTGGGCCACAGAGCGAGACTCAGTCTCCAAAACAAAACAAAACAAAACAAAACAAAAAAAACCACGAAATTAACACTGTGTACATGTGGCCACCACCACTGTATTTCAGCGGCTCTTCAAATAATCCTATGAGTTAGGTACCATTTTGACTCCCAGTTTTCAGATTAGGAAATGAGGCGTGAAGAGGTGAGGTGACTTTTCCAAGGTCACACAGCAGCTGGGAGGTGGTGAAGCGCTGAATCAAGCCCAAGCCTGTCCCACTCCACAGCCTAGTAGCTCTCATGAGCCCAGCACAAAGCTCACCACAAAGCTTCCACTTTCGAGCAGCATGTGTCACCTTCCAGGTTTCTGGCTCTCGCTTCTTCGAGGCAATAGCCAGGCTCAAACCCTGCCAGGAACAACCTGTGATCCACCACATGAGAAACCAAAATATTTTTCTTTGTGTGGGTTTGAAGCTGATGCTGTCAAGGCCAGCCAAACTGGTTCTGAGGATGTGAGGATGGCATGTGTGGGAAGCCCTGTGAGGACAGAGCTGGTGGGACACTGACCCTGGCAACCCAGTGGGGCTGGTTCAAGAGTGGCCTTGGAGGTTGGGCGCAGTGGCTCATGCTTGTAACCCCAGCACTTTGGGAGGCCGAGGCAGGCAGATCTCCTGAGGTCAGGAGTTCAAGACCTGCCTGGCCAACATGATGAAACCCCATCTCTACTAAAAATACAAAAATTAGCCAGACATGGTGGCATGTGCCTGTAATCCCAGCTACTCGGGGGGCTGAGGCACGAGAATCACTTGCACCCAGGAGGCAGAGGTTGCAGTGAACTGAGATCACCCCACTGCACTCCAGCCTGGGCGATAGAGCGAGACTCCATCTCAAAAAAAAAGAACGGCCTTGGGGATGGCAGGGTCACTCCAGAGGGCTGGCCTGGGTGACCTGCCAGCCCGCTGGGATGAGGTGTCCCACCACGTGCCCACCGTGTCCAACATGAGGAAGGCTGCCTGACAGCCGGGCAAGAGTATAGGTGCCGCGGTCACCAGGCTCACTCTGAACTCCGGCCCTGCCACGTGGTAGTTGACTGGCTCTAGGAAAGTCCTTAAACCTCGCCATACTGTGGATAAGACTCCATGCCTCCCAAGGCTAGAGTGAGGTCTGTTTATTTATTTACATATTGATTGATTGACACAGGGTCTCACTGTCACCTAGGCTGGAGGGCAGTGGCGAGATCATAGCTCATTGCAACCTCCAATTCCTGGGCTCCAGTGAGCCTCCCGTCTCACCCTCTTGAGTAGCTGGGACTACAGATGCCCACCACCAAGCCCAGATAATTTTTAAAAATTTTGTATAGAAATGAGTCTTGCTCTATCACCCAGGCTGGAGTGTAGTGGTGCAATCTTGGCTCACTGCAGCCTCAAACTCCCAAGCACAAGCAATCCTCCTGCCTCAGCCTCCAAAGTAGCTGAAACCAAAGGTGTGCACCACCGCAGGCTAATTGTTGTATTTTTTTTTTTTTTTTTTTTTTTGGAGAGACAAGGTCTCACTATGTTGCCCAGGCTGGTCTCAGACTCGTGGCCTCAAGCCATCCTCCCGCCTCAGCCTCCCAAAGCCCTAGGATTACAGGCATGAGCCACCATGCCCAGTCTGTGGTGAGGTTTAAGTGAGACATCCCACAGAGGCAGAGCTCAGCCCAGCCCCTGAGACCCAGGCAGGGCTCAATTCCAACGACAGCCCCTGTGACAGACACCACTGCCATCCCCTTTCTTTCTTGTTAACAGAAACCCAATCAAGGCAGCCAATAAGCTCAGCTCAGGCTATAAATCCTGATTGGTCTAAGCCAGTGTTTCTCAACTGGAGGAAGTTTCTGGAGACATTTTTGGTTTCACAACTAGGAAAATACTACTGGCATCTAGTGGGTCAGGAAAGTTAAACAGACTGCAACGCACAGAACAGCGTCAAACACAGAGCTGTCCGGCCCAAAACGCCAATAGCCAAGGCTGAGAAACGCTGGTTGAAGCCAGCCTGGGCTTTGTTGCCTCCTTTGTAGCGGGGACGCCTCGTGACTGAGAAACGGCCAGTGAGGGCTAGGAGAAGGTTGGTCAGGGCTTCCAGGGAAGCTGCCACTTGCATGATAGAAGGGACAGAATTGCTGCTCTACCTTCTCTGCTCCCTTCTTCCCTGAATGCAGATGCAGCACCTGCAGTTACAAGAGTCACCTGCCACGATGAGGCCTCCAGCACATGGGGCAAAGTTTCAAATCACAGGGCCTGACTCCAACCAGCCACTAAATCAGTGCCTGTAGCCACCACTCTTTTTTTTTTGAGATGGAGTCTCACTCTGTCACCCAGGCTGAAGTGCTGTGGCACGATCTGGGTTCACTGCAACCTCCACCTCCCGGGTTCAAGCAATTCTCCTGCCTCAGCCTCCAGAGTAGCTGGGATTACAGGCACGCATAACCATGCCCAGCTAATTTTTGTATTTTTAGTAGAGACGGGGTTTTGTCACGTTGGCCAGGCTGGTCTCGAACTCCTGACCTTAGGTGATCTGCCTTCCTCAGCCTCCCGAAGTGCTGGAATTACAGGCCTGAGCCACCGTGCCCAGCCACCTTTTACTTCTTTTTTATTTCTTGTTATCAAGAAAAATTAATTTCTATGTAAGTCACTCAAATTACCTTATTCCATTACTTATAGCCAAATATAATCTTAACAGATAGACGCTATTAATGAAAAACACTGATGCTCATACACCATACATTTTAAAAGAGAAAAAATGTGTGCCAGGCACAGTGGCTCATGCCTGTAATCCTAGCACTTTGGGAGGCCAAGGCAGGAGGATCACTTGGGCCTAGGAGTTCAAGACCACCCTGGGCAACAAAGCAAGATCCCGTTCCTACAAAAAATGTTTTAAAAAATTAGCCAGGTATGGTGGTCCCCATCTGCAGTCCCAGCTACTTAATGGGCTGAGGCAGGGGAGTCGCTTGAGCCCAAGAGTTCGAGGCTGCAGTGAGCTGCAATTGTGCCACCACACTCCAGCTTGGGTGACAGAGTGAAACCTTGTCTCAAAAAAAAAGGAAAAAAGTAAAAGCCTAATTCCTTACCATGGCTGACCAGCCCCCTTATGATCTGCCAGCTTCTCCAGGGATACTGCTTCACCCTTTCCTCCATGAAGCCCCTCCTCTCCTGCCCCAGCTGCCCTTGGACATGCCTCAGGGCCCAGTCTGCACCACTCCCTGGGCCTGAACGCGCCTCCTCCTTCACTCTCTGCCACATGGCTCTTACTCTGAAGGTCTCAGGCTGCCCACTTTATGCAGTACCAGCTTCCACCCTGACACCTGCTTTTCTGCTAGCACTTACCTCTGAAATTATCCCCATTTACCTTCTTCTCCCTCCCTCTCCCACTGAACATAAGCTACAGGGGAGGACCTGTATCCCCAGACATCCCCAGTGCGCACAGCATGGCAGACATGTGGGAAACACTAAAAAATGCATTGAAGAAGGAAGAGGCCGGGCGCAGTGGCTCTTGCCTGTAATCCCAGCACTTTGGGAGGCCGTGGCAGGCAGATCACTTAAGGTCAGGAGTTTGAGACCAGCCTGGCCAACATGGCAAAACCCCGTCTCTACTAAAAATACAAAAATTAGCCAGGTGTGGTGGCGGGTGCCTGTAATCCCAGCTACTTGGGAGGCTGAAGGGGGAGAATCACTTGAGCCCAGGAGGCGGAGGCTGCAGTGAGCCAAGATCACACCACTGCACTCCAGCCTGGGTGAAAGAGTGAGGGGAGAAAAAAAAAGAAGAAGGAAACAGTCTTCTTGCATTTCACAGTAGCTGTTCATTCCATTTTCAAGATTTGATCCTTTAAAAAAATTACCTAAAAAGTCTTCTCTGATAAATAATACATCTTTAATTTACAACTCTTTTTGATTATACAAATGAGCCAAGTCTTTTTTTTTTTTTTTTTTTTGAGACAGAGTCTCGCTCTGTCGTTAATTATTGTATTTTTAGTAGAGATGGGGTTTCACCATGTTGGTCAGGCTGGTCTCGAACTCCTGACCTCGTGATCCATCTGGCTTGGCCTCTCAAAGTGCTGGGATTACAGACATGAGCCACCATGCCCAGCCGAACCAAGTCTTTTTAAAGTAACTTCTGCCCAATCTTGGGCAGAGTTTCTGAGCAAATCTGTGCTGGCCAGTCACAGAACAGTAGCCCTGGCTCTCTTGGTGGTTGGGTGTGCGGTGGGGTCAGTAATTCACACTCCGCATGGTGGCCACGGTGGTGGCCAGGCGACGGGGCAGGCCTTTGCTGACCTGTCTGTAGTCCTCAGGCCTGGTCTTCAGGAGCGTCACGATGTGCTGGAGGGTGCGGGACGGCTGCAGGCCCAGGGCATCCATCACGTTGATCAGATAGTCTGTGAGGGCAGAGAGGAGACAGACAGAGCTCCACAGACACAGCACCAAGCAGGTCAGAGCCCCACAAGGCCTCCCCTGAATACGAAACAGAGAAGCTGCCTTGCCAAGTCCCTAGATGCGGGGTGCCAACCCTGCCCTCAAAAGGCAGTACCCTTTACTCACCAGGTTCTTCCCACAGTGTCAGACCAGACTGTGAGCTTGGCTTGAGTCTAGGAACTCTAATTTAATAAAGAACTAACCAACATCACTCCCATCCCCATCCACCCACACATATACACTCACATGCACACACACTCACATGCACACACACTCTCACATCCCCACACACACACACTCACATGCACACACACACTCACATGCACACACCGCCTTCAGCACCAGTCTGAAGGACCAGCTGACCTCACTCAAAGCTCTGTTCTGGGGACTCCTGGTTCCCAGCCCTGGCCCCCAGTGTATCCACTGACCACTTGGAAAACCCAGAGGGTCAGGAGACACACAAGCTTGTCTGAGCAGCTACTAAAGACCTCCCGTCAGAACCCCGCAGTGAAGACACAGACAGTGTCTAGGGTGAGACCCTGGTATAACGCAGGTTTCCACATTTCCCAGATGACCCGAGGCATTGGGGATAAAGTTGGACACAGATTACGGAGCCTACCCCCAGACTAGGTCGACAACCATCCCAAGAGAGGATTCCAGGTTTCTGTCATTCTACAAAGCGACCCCAGTGGTTCTAATCACCAGGCAAGCTTGGGTGACATTGACAGCATGGGGGAGCAAACCAGGTACAGCCAGGTGTGACCTCAGAGAAGCCCTTCCACCTCCCTGAGTCTCTGCTTCCGTCTGTCCACACAGTTACCACCCATCAGGCAGCATGGATAGGGGATGAAGCGGGAAACGACCATGAGAGCACCTGATGTGTCGCAGGTGATCAATATATCAACGCTGCCTTTGCCTCCTTCCTGGGCAGTGCAACCCAACCCAAGGGAGGCCTTGCAAAGCCTTCTCCAGCTCCTCGCAGTTCATGCTTGGAAAGACTAGAAGACAGCAACACCCGGGTACGCCCCTGGCTACTTTCTTTTTTTTTTTTTTCTTTTCCGAGATGGAGTGTCACTCTTGTTGCCCAGGCTGGAGTGCAATGGTGCGATCTTGGCTCACTGCAACCTCCACCTCCAGGTTCAAGCAATTCTCCTGCCTCAGCTTCCCAAGTAGATGAGATTACAGGCGCCCGCCACCACGCCCCGCTAATTTTTTGTATTTTTAGTAGAGACGGGGTTTCGCCATATTAGCCAGACTGGTCTGAAACGTCTGACCTGAGGTGATCCACCCACCTCGGCCTCCCAAAGTGCTGGGATTACAGGTGCGAGCCACCGCGCCCAGCCTCCCTGGCTACTTTCTGATCTTGGGTTCGTCTCTTCTCCTTGACTAAAGTGAAGCTCCAGGCAAGGCCTCAACCTTCCCTGTGTGTGTGGTTTTTTTTTAATTTTGTAGAGACAGGGTCTTGCTATGTTGCCCAGGCTGGCCTCAAATTCCTGGGCTCAAGTGATCCTCCTGCCTCGGTCTCCCAAAGTGCTGGGATTACAGGCATGAGCCATGGTGCCCGGTCCCCTGTGTTTTCCTTTTAGGCCCAACTCAGGGCAGGGCCAGGAGGAGATGCCTGCTCTGTCCTGGCTGACTCAGGAAGAGCTGCTTCCCAGCAAAGGTGCCGCCAGGCAGGTACTTACTCTTTTACAAGTTTATCCATAAAACCGGGAGCTCCACTTGACTGTCAGCCAAGAGCTGCAAACAGCGGGTCCACAGTCTACTAGGACATTTTTGTTTGGCGAGCAGTGTTTTTTGTTCTGTTTGTGCTCATGCTTAATTTGAATGTCTTTCAGGTGTGCATGCTTTGCCACAGACCTCACCACTCTATCGCCTTACACCCTGTCAGTTTCATATACTAACCTTACCTTCCCTGCCCCTAACATCACATCCTTACCGTGTAAGCTCAGTAAGCATGGGAGCTGCTTAAAGCTTTGTTGTCTCTCCTAGAACTACAGCTGGCACACACATGCTCGAGCAATGCTGAATGAGTGAAGAAATGAATCTGCAGGGGGAGCTTAACAGGGAGGAATAACAAGGACAGCTGAAACTGAGGGGCAATCCCTAGATTTCGCTCCACTCAGTTCCAGTTCTTCCCCATTGCTGCCTGTACTAACAGGGAACACCAACACGCATTTGGATTCTCTCATCTCTCTTTCTCTGAAGGGAAATAGCCAAAAGGCTGCCTGTTCCTCTGGTAAGTGCCGAGAGCTGACTATGAAATGAGCAGGGGTCAGGAACTCAGGACAGCTGGATCCCAGGCCTGGCTCCATCACTAACAGCTCTGGGACCCGGAGGAAAGCACCTTGCTTCTAGTTCTTCTTCTGCAAAACAAGAGCCAGAAGCCGGTTGAGCCTGGCTCAGCCCTGTGGTCACTGAGGACGAAGCTCTGGCTGGGTCCCCAGGGAGCTGATCTTTCAGGCTTCTACCACCCACTCTCCTGACCACCCCAAGAGGTGCGTTAGGCTAAAGAGCAGGCAAGGCAATGGAATGGTATCAAGAGACTGGGGAGACTCCCTGCCACCTGCCAACAGTAGCCCCATGCTCAGAGTACACCTGGGCAGTGAGGCCCTCCAGTAAAGAGGGCAGGCAGGAGCAGAGGGGACATGCCCACTGACTTGGGAGGCAGGATGCTATCTGGATGGAGACCACAGAGTGACCCTGGCCATGTGGCCTTGTTATGCAACTGCCCTGGGCCTCCGTTCCCTATCGGTATGATGGAGAAGAGAGCACCCACCTCACAGAGGAGTTTGGAATTACACAAGATGATGGGTGCGAGTGCTTGGTCCAGCGCCAGGCATGCCTGGTATGCAGTAAGAGCTCATTAAACACTGGCTGGGAATTATGGTACAAATGGAGCGGGCCAGGTGGGGCCAGGCTGCAGGACTCACTGAAGCTTATCTCACTGAAGCTCCCCTCAATGGTTCTCAAGTCCTCTTTGAAAACATAGACGTCTGAGCTTCAACCTGGTCTTGCTAAGTCAGAATCTCTGGGGCGGGGCCTGGAGAACCTGAATTTTCAACCACCTTCAGAGCCAAATCCGCAGCTGAAGCTAAGGGGAGACTTGGGATGAGATTCCTGGAGGGCAAAGGAGAAACTGACAGATGCAGCGGGCAAGAGCTGTCCCTCCCACCGCCTGTCCTGTGGGGACCCACCGATGTCGGTGGCCAGCTGCTTGGCAGAGTGTGGGCTCAGCTCGGGGATCTGCAGGATCGCGTCGCAGTAGGTCTGCATCGTGGCTCTGGCGATCGAGCCCAGCCAGTTGTCAGCCATGTTGTCCAGCTCAGGCAATTCATCCCCTGGAAAGAAAAGGAGGTCACCAAGGAAAATTCAGGCCTGCTGGATGACCTGGCCTGCAGTAGCTGCTTAATGCACCAAAGTACCAAGAAGCCTCTGGTCTCAATGGGAAACACAGGAAACCAAGAACAGTTACATCTTAAGGCCAGGTGCAGTGGCTCATGCCTGTAATCCCAGCACTTTAGGAGGCTGAGGCAGGCGGATCATTTGAGGTCAGAAGTTTGAAACCAGCCTGGCCAACATGGTGAAACCCCATCTCTGCTAAAAATACAAAAATTAGCCAGGCATGGTGGTGCACGCCTGTAGTCCCAGCTACTCAGGAGGCTAAGGCAGGAGAATTGCTTGAACCCAGGAGGCGGAGGTTGCAGTGAGTCAAGATCGCACTACTGCACTCCAGCCTGGGTGACACAGCAAGACTCTGTCTCAATAATAACAATAATACAGAATATAAAGTTACACACAAAATACCATCTGCTTACAGAGCAGAGCCAGAGGGCACAAGTGAAAGTGGAAATACCAGTGTGTTCCACAGTGGGATGTGGTTATAGATTTTTTTCAAGTTGTGATATTGTTTTAGATACAGCATCTGTACAAAAAGTACAAGTTAGAAGGTTTAAAAAAAAAAAAAAAGCAGGGCTTGGTGACAAATGAGCCCAAGGATAAGGTGTCATCTGGAGTTTCTATCCTGGAAACCGACGACTTGTAACATGGCCAGAAATGGTCCCCGCTTACCCTGCTCAGGAGGAAATGGCAGCTTTCCAGCATGCAATGCCAACTCTAAGGCAGAATCCTCCTGAGTCACAAATGGCTCAAGATTCAGGGGGAGGGACATGATGTACTGCCCAATCTGAAACAAAAGAAAGCACTGTTAGCCTGACATTGACACATATGGGTTATTACTTTATGGGTACATTTGTGTGAAGGCAAACGGTAGAGAGACAAAATTGCTAGACCTCAGGTGATCCCAAGTCTGATCTTTCTAATATGTGGCAATGCTTGTTATGGCAGTACCCTAAAAAAGAATCACTGGTAGCTTGCATATAGATTATACATTCATCCTTCTTATAATGACCCCAATATTTTTGAAATGCATTCAACACAATCTCTATCTCAAATGAAGTAATGGATATAAAAATGATTTGTAAAATTTGAAGCACTGCGTAAATATAAGTATTATTACTGTTCATAGGTGAAAAACCAATAAGATACTAGTGTCAGAAAGTGTGGGGCCAAGCAAAAATTCAAATCCTGTCTTCTGAGGCCAGGCACGGTGGCTCACACCTGTAATCCCAGCACTTTGGGAGGCTGAGGTGGATGGATCACCTGAGGTCAGGAGTTCAAGACCAGCCTGGCCAACATGGTGAAGCCCTGTCCTACTAAAAGTACAAAAATTAGCCAGGGATGGTGGCAGGCACCTGTAATCCCAGCTACTTGGGAGGCTGAGGCAGGAAAATCACTTGAACTCAGCAGGGGCGGAGGTTGCAGTGAGCCGAGATCATGCCATTACACTGCAGCCTGGGTAGACTCTGTCTCAAAAAAAAAAAAAAATCCTGTCTTCTGGATTTGGATCTGATTCTCTCCCTCCTAGATAAATTTAACCAGAAGAAGAAAGGAATTCTGTGTGTGTTTTTTTTTTTTTTTTTTTTTTTTTGAGACAGGGTCTCGCTCTTTCGCCCAGCCCGGAGTGCAGTGGCGCAATCTCGGCTCACTGCAAGCTCCGCCTCCTGGGTTCACGCCATTCTCCTGCCTCAGCCCCCCGAGTAGCTGGGACTACAGGCGCCCACCACTGCGCCTGGCTAATTTTTTGTATTTTTAGTAGAGACGGGGTTTCACCGTGTTAACCAGGATGGTCTCGATCTCCTGACCTCGTGATCCGCCCGCCTCGGCCTCCCAAAGTGCTGGGATTACAGGCGTGAGCCACCGCGCCCGACCAGGAATTCTGTTTTTAAAAAAGCCATTTATAACTATAAATTAATTTGGAGAAAAAACTATATTGTTTTCATAACATAAACTCTTGAAACTAAAGATAGACAAAACCCTGGCTGGTGGGGAATTGCAAAAGGTCATTTGCAATTGTCCTAAAAGACATTTAGGACATGCCCACAATTAGCACAGTCTTGGTCATGTGTTTGTCAGATATCCATGTGATGCCAAGAGTGTATTTTAGACCACTGTTTCCTATTTCTATTATAATTCATTGTTTTGTGTTTTAAGGTTAAGTATATGTTGTTTCAAAATAAGGGGGTTGACTTTTCAGGTTTCAAAAAGATAATATATGTTTTTAAAAGGTCTTTCAGCCTGTTGTTGCTTTTTTTCTTCCTGCTACATATTCATTCCATGACATTCCTGTCACTGATAATTAATTCTGTAAGCTAAATGTCAGGGGACTATCAAAGCAAGATCTTCTCAATCTGGCTTCACACATGTCTACGTAACAGCAGGCTCTTTCAGGGTGTGGTGTCCAGAAGTTAACAGAGACTCGAAAATCTACCCAGACCAGAGAACTACAGGATGATCATGCCCTTCTTTCCAAACATTCAATATGGTTTGGCTGTGTAAGTGTAAACATCCATTATTAGTTTGGTGTCCCTTTCTTCTTTTTTTTGTTTTTGAGACAGAGTTTTGCTCTTGTTGCCCAGGCTGGAGTGCAATGGTGCAATCTCAGCTCACTGCAACCTCCGCCTCCTGGGTTCAAGCAATTCTTCTGCCTCAGCCTCCCAAGTAGCTGGAATTACAAGTGCCTACCACCACACCTGGCTAATTTTTTTTTGTATTTTTAGTAGAGATGGGGTTTCACCATGTTGGCCAGGCTGGTCTCGAACTCCTGACCTCAGGTGATCCACCCGCCTCGGCCTCCCAAAGTGCTGGGATTACAAGCGTGAGCCACTGCGCCTGGCCTGGTGTCCCTTTATAAGAGGTACACAGATGGTAAAATAAATCATTTTTTTCTTTCATGTACTTAGTATAATCTTTCACCCAAAATAAGCAAGTGGCCACTTACCTCACTAATAACAACAGCTACTGTAAATTTCAGCTTGAAGTGTTAACAAATTCATTTTTCCTCAAGGCTGGGGGAAGAGAAGGATGCTGATTTCTGGTGGTGGAATTTCTCCATACTATAATAATTCCTCTCCACAAGCCCTTCCTGAACACCTACTATGTACAAAGACCCCAGACATACTCTTATATTTGGTATACCTTTCATCTGTAGCCATAAGCTTTTGGCTAAGTCCACAGACTCAATTTTACCTTGCATATATATTGTTTTTAAATTTCAAAGCATTTTCTCCTATTTCATCTCTTTATAATGCTCACATGATTCTGTGTGGGTGAGGGCTTTCACCAACAAAGCAAAGTATCATTTAGGTGAAAAATTTCAATAATCTGACATCTCTAACTTCAATCAATTGGCCTCAGACTGTAGGAATTGCTGGGGTTCCTAGATGGATCTCACGGTGCAGGTTTCTCTCAGGGGTCTTGTGTCTCTGTTCACTCTTTGGAAATCAATATGGAAAGGGCTGCTTATCATCCCACCTGTGGGTATTTGTCTACTATTCTCACATATGCAATCAATATTTCTTGATATCCTAGTTGGGTTAACTCAGTGACTTGGGAAAAATGAAAAGTTTTGAGGTCAGACAGACTTGGGTTGGAGTTCTGGCTCTACCACTGTGAGAACCTGGGCAACTTAATTTGTCAGGACCTTGGATCATCATCGCTGAAATGAGGATGACTTCATATTACTTCAAAAGGTTGTGGTGAGGGTAGAATTAATACGTGTGCTATGCACGTAAAGCAGCTGGTATCCTAACAGAGCAGCCACTGGGTAAGTCGCTGCTTCCTCCCGGCCCCACTCCCACTGTGAAGGAGGGCTGCCACACCCGTCTCACAGACATGATCTGGCCCAGCCACTAACCAACCTGGCACTGTCCCCGCACACAGTACGTGTTCAATTAGGTGTTCCTTTCCTGGGTTCAGGTCATCAGCCTCCGTACAGCTCAGGAGTACGGCAGCAGGCAAGGAAGGGCCTGGGCCTGGAAACTCCTCCTAGCCCTCCTTCCCTCTCTAGACCTCAGTTTCTTCAACCTTAGAATCAACTTGGTAGCCTCTCAGGTCCCTTCCAGCACCATCATTTTCCGAATCAATTTAGATTGCAAGCATATTATCTCCATTCTAAAATCAGACCACTCAGCCGGGCATGGTGGCTCACGCCTGTAAACTCAGTACTTTGGGAGGCTAAGGTGGGCAGATCACTTGAGGTCAGGAGTTTGAGACCAGCCTGGTCAACATGATGAAACCCCATCTCTACTAAAAATACAAAAATTAGCCAGGTGTGGTGGTGGGCACCTGTAATCCCAGCTACTTGGAAGGCTATAGCTGGAGAATCACTTGAATCCAGGAGGCCAAAGTTGCAGTGAGCCAAGATCGCGCCACTGCACTCCAGCCTGGGCGACAAAGCGAGACTCCATCTCAAAAATAAATAAATAAATAAATAAAAATAAAATCAGATTATTTCCATGGGTTGTAAAGACCAACCCACATCTTAACAGTTTCATCAGTAGAGGGTATCAGGTGCCCTGGGAAATAGAAGGGAAATGACTGTTGTTTTAGACTTGATACTGCTCCAAATGAACAGAGAGCAGAGAGCCAGTCACCTCACTGCCTGCCAGAGGGACTGCCATGCACTTCTTGCAATTATACAACATGTACTTTTTTTTTTTTTCCTGAGGCAGGGGGTTGCTGTGTGGCCCAGGCTGGAGTGCAGTGGCACAATCACAGCTCACTGCAGCCTCGACCTCCTAGGCTCAAGCGATTCTCCCACCTCAGCACCCCAAGTAGCTTGGGACCACAGGACACACCACCATGCCTGGATAATTTTTTACTTTTTTGTAGAGGCAGGGTCCCCCTATGTTGCCCAGACTGGTTTCAAATTTTGGGGCTCGAGCAATTCTCTCACCTCCACCTCCCAAAGCTGTGACTATAAGCATGAGCCACCATGCCCAGCCTAACATTTATAATCTTTTTAAAATTCCTTTCTAGTTATTTAGGGAAGAGTCACAACTTACACATAGGGGTTGGATTCTAACGCAAGAGCGTAAGGCAGAAATCACCTTGAAAAGTCCCAGAAATCTCCCATTGTATGAGGTGAGTGTGGTTTGGCACACATTACTCCTCTGTAGTGTTTCTTGTGCACACTGACATTTAAGAGCACCTGAGCTAGACTGCAGGAAGGAATGGAAGGAAAGGCCATGTGCAGGTGTCTGGGTGACTGTCAATTCCCAGGGGTGAATGGGGAGGGCAGCAAGGACTCCACGTGCCCCCGCTCCCCTGCATACTTTATTCTGTTTTCTTTTAATATTAAGCCTCTATAACTGCAGTTCTTCTGAAGAGATATGTTTGTTGCTATGAAGTTAAACATGAAAGCACTCCACACAGATCCTGGCACATAGTAGGTGATCACTAAAAGCTGGCTGAATTTGAATTCACAACCACAAACACACACTACTCTTCTGAAAGTCACAGAGAAGAATTGGCCACCTGCCTCCTGTCTTCCCAAGTCAGAATTTCCTATTAGACTCTCAACTCTGACGCCCTCAGGTACTGGCCACATCTCATACAGGGAGAGATGGTGAAGGAGTGAGAATGTGCCGGGGTCTGGAATCGCCATGTGGCTCTGCTGATCTTCTTAAAGTCCAGGATCTGGGTACAGACTACCCCAAAGCACAGGCTACCCAAAAGGGTCAGATAGCACCCATGGGGAAATGATTATAAGGGCAAGAATCAAAAGACAAGGAAGGTCTGAAAGGCTTGGACCACCCCAGAGAAGCACACAGAAGCTCTTACGTTGCTGATGTACTCGAGAGGGGTGAGACTAAAGGCAGGCAGGTCATCCGTGAGGGTTTCTCCGATGCCAGCCGTGTTCCAGCTCTAGGGGTGGAAGGAGAGGACACAATCAGTACCTAGCAGCCAGGCAGCTGTAAAGACGCCACCCAGAAATACACAAGAAGAACGTGGCCTTCCCCGGAGGTGCTGTCTTTGGTTGGAGCTGACTGTTGGAGCCTCCACCACTCAGGAGGCAGGGGCTTCTCTTCTTTAAAGCTTCACCTGGAAGCCCGCCATACAGAAGGCAATGGTTTCTCTCTCCGCATTCCTGCAGGTCCATGAAACAGGAACTGCCACATTGGCTGAACTGTGGGGTGGGAACTGATCCCTTTCATTTATCTCGCTGAGATTGTGACAGGAGAAAGTTGGATATTTTTGGTCCAAGTTTCTCTGTGTAGCGGGGCCACTGTGTAGAGAGGTGCTGGGTGCAGACAGCCTCACTACTCCATGGGTCCTTAGCACCCTAACGAGAACAGGGCACCCTGAGGTCCCCCACAGAGGCCACATGTCAGTCCCTTATCTGGGAGGGAGGCCTAGGAAGCCCCTCTGGCTGCAGGAAGAGCCAAGCCTTGTCGGCAATACTGCTTTACCTCAACTAAAGCTGCTGCTTTATTTCTCACCACCTTCTGGATCTGTTTCTCAACTGATCAGAACTCAGAGGGACGGGGATGGGACGGCACTTCCAAACGCCAACAGCTGCCCCTCTGGCCTCTCTGTAGTCCCCCTGTGTGAGGATAACCTCGGCACCAACACGTGTTTCTTGCCATTTGGAGTGGAAACACCTTCCGCGTTGCTGTGGGAGCCTTCCCAGCAGTCTATATAGAGTTGGGTAAAGGACCCGTGCACATGTGCTCACAGACTTCAGCGTGGCACACCTTCACACAGAAATCTCGCTTCTTACTTCCAACGTGAGCCACTCTAAAGCCAGCCTGGAAAACGAGACTCTTTCTGGCTGAACTCCGGGAATGACTCCAGCAGTCATGTAGGAACTGCTGTCTGCAGCCACCTGATGCCGGATCCGGTTGCCTGATCCTTTAAGTAGCATTCCGGGAAAGGAATGACCATGTCCAACCCTGGGCTCCCAGCCCAGGCTCAGCCTCGGCAGCCCTCCCCATGCTCTCTAGCACCCACCTGGTTCAGTCTCATTTTCTTTGATGTAAATGAGCTCTTTTCTTCCCCACCCCAGGTGCCCCCAATCCCCGTCCTACAGTTTTCTAGACTCTTTGTTCTTGCCTGAGAATGCTCTTTTGTCTCAAAAGAGCTACTTTTTTTTCCAGCTAACTCCCAATCCACCGAGAAGGAACACGCCAACCATCCACATTTACCAAGTACCCAGGATGTCGAGTGTCTTGTGCTAGGCTTTGCAGAGAAGAGACAAAGAAATGTAAGATTTGCTCCTTGCTCTCTAGAAGGGAGCTACTTGGGGAAGCAAGGCCCCCTGACATACTCCCACCCTGTACACCTCCACACCTCCCATCCTGTTCTGGCCCCTCCCCTCTCCCCCCTGCAGACACATGAGTGCTGCCTCCCACTTCTAGAGCTCTCAGTGTCAGAGGCAAGGAGCAAGAGCTCAGGGCGATTAGAGAAGCGGCTGGCCATAGGATGTATGTGGTACACAGAGGCAGAAAGAGGCTGGAGGGAGAAGGCACAGCTTTAAACACCAGGCTAAGTAAAGGCTTTACCTTCAACAAGTAAATTGCAAGGGAAAAAGAGAGAGAGAGAGAGGAAACTTACCATTCAAAAATGACAAAAAAGACATCCCAATAAATCTCTATGTGCAGGATCCTGGATCCTAGATCCTGACTGAAAGGGTTAAAATAAATTATGCCATTTATAAAACAACTGGAAATTTGAACACTGATGACATTAGGAATTCCTTTTTTCTTTTTTAGGGTTGACTGTGGTACTGTGATTATTTTTAGAGTCCTTCTATTTCAGATGAGGGGGTATGTATGAAACAGGATGGCTAGAAGTGGATCATGGTTGGAGCAGGTGATGAGTATATGGAGTTCCTTATACTCTTCTCCCTACTTCCGTGTATGCATGAAAAGGTCCATAGGAAGTTTCTAAAAACAGACAATCAGACTAGCCCTGGGGAGGGTTTTGAATGAGGAGAGATAAAACCAAAACAATGCTTTGTGAAGGTGAATACAGCAGCCCTGCAGAAAATTGGGGTGGGCAGATGAAAAGCTCAAAAAGAGCTCAGAGATGATGAGAATCCCCTGTGGAAACAGGTGTGGGACACAGAGAAAAGGAAGGGACAGCAATCCTTGGTGGTTTGTTGGCAAAGAGGGGTGCAGCAAGGGAGCCGAGATGGTGACAGGCTGGGAAGCAGAGTGTGGGGAGAAGCAACGGCTTCCAGGAGACCAAGAGCAGGTAGCAATGTGCAGGGCGAAGACAAGCACTGCTGCCATCCATCCCAGGGACTGCAGCCTGGAGGTCCCAGGAAAGGCCTCAAAGGGGAGGCAGGAGGAGCAGCCTTAAAACATGAACAGGCAGAGGAGAGAGGGAAAGAACAGCCGGAGTGGGAAAGAAGTTTGGAAGAAGTGCAAGACAGAGTGGCTTGAAATAGGAGGGTGCTTTAAAAGCAGCAGAGGGCTGGGTGCAGTGGCTCATGCCTGTAATCCCAGCACTTTGAGAGGCTGAGGCGGGCGAATCACTTAAGGGCAGGAGTTTAAGACCAGCCTGGCCAACATGGTGAAACCCCGTCTGTACTAAAAATACAAAAATTAGCCGGGTGTGGTGACACTCGCCTGCAGTCCCAGATACTCGGGAGGCTGAGGCATGAGAAGTGTTTGAACCCAGGAGGCGGAGGTTGCAGTGAGTGGAGATCACGCCACTGCACTCCAGCCTGGGCAACAGAGTGAGACTTTGTCTCAAAAAAAAGAAAAAAAAGGTGGGGGGAAAAAAAGCAGCAGAGAATGTCACTTGAGGGCAATAGGGAAATGCTGCAGGTCATTTTTTAATTGTTCAAAATTTATTTAAAGCGTCCTTCGAATGGGCTTTTCTATCCATCTGTCACCAGGTAAAATAGGTAAACTTCAATAATCTATTTTGAAATCAAATATAGCGTTGGTTTGTAGTCTCGGAATATAAAAGGGCAATAGAATTTACCAGCAAATGCTGAAAACAAACATTTGATGACCAGGGTTTAATTTTCAAATCCTTAAGGCCAGAGTGTTTGCCTTGGTATTGTGTGCTGGCACCCTCGGAGTGCTCCTCCTAATCTCCAAAGCCACCTGCGCCCATTCCCAAGGGCCCGTGGTGCTGTGGTGAAGCCGGAATGAGAAGGTAGGGCCAAGCGCCCAGGAACGCCACCATCATAATGAACTCTGGAATGCAGAAGTAGAGGGAAAAGGACGGGGGAAGCACCACCCCTGTTTAAACGTAGAACTAAGTCGGGAAGCACTGAGGTTTCAGAACAGAAGGTCAGTACCGTCAGCTTTGACAAAATAAAAATAATACAAACAACCCAATCTGCAGGTGGGGGAGGGGACAGGAGAGAGACAAAGAAAGCTAATCCTTTCGTTTTTCAATGGATCATACGTATCAGTATCTGTCTGCAATGGAAACAGGATTAACAAAAAGCAATGGCAACTCCAATCTCTTCATACTCATAATCTTTTTTTCATAACCTTGGAGAGAGCTTCTGGGGAATGAGTATCTTTTGTGGAGAAAAAAAAAAAATCTCGACCAGGCTTGGTGGCTCATGCCTGTAATCCCAGCACTTTGGGAGGCCAAGGTGGGTGAATCACTTGAGGTCTGGAGTTCAAGACCAGCCTAGGCAACCTGACCAAACCCCGTCTCTACCAAAAAATACAAAAATTAGCCCGGAGTGGTGGCAGGCGCCTATAGTCCCAGCTACTCGAGAAGCTGAGGAAGGAGGATCGCCTGAACCCAGGAAGCAGAGGTTGTAGTGAGCCAAGATCGTGCCACTGCACTCCAGCCCGGGTGACAGAGTGAGACTCAGTCTCAAAAAAAGAGAAAAGAAGAGAAAAATGTCTCAAGTTCAATAATTCCTTTGGATTCATTTAGTGTCTCTTTTTTCTGGTTAAATTCAAATAAAATTATATTGTGCATATCTTGTTTTTCTTAAAAACAGCACTATAGTATAATTCCATTTCTTCCTATAGATCTATCCACTGATGCCCACTCAGCCTTTAACATGTATAGGCGTGCAGAAAGAGATGTCTGGGTTGCTGGACATCAAACTGCTGACGCTGATTATTGCTCGATGGTGGGATCTTGGAGGTATTTATCAGATTTTTTTTTTTGTATTTTCTTGTATTGCTTGAGTTTCTAAAAATAAATACCTATATGATTTTTACTTTTAAAAAATCAAGTAAGTCGTTCTTCTTAAAAATGAGAATCACAGAAAAGAAGAAAACTACCACTTATTACACATCTACTCTGTGGCCAGTGCTATGCTAAATTCTATCAATATACAAAATCTCGCTTAATCCTCACCAATCTATATGAGAATTACTATATCCCCATCACACAGATGAGGAAATGGAGGCTCACGGAAGAAGGAATAACTCAGCCACGTGATGGCACCCACCTCATTTCTGCTACAGCTCTCCTCCACTTTACATCCCCTTCTGCGCTACAAATACAAAATCTGATTGAAATAGATCTCATGGCATTTTGCACAGAAAAATCATAAAGAGTGAAAATCACAAACTTCAAGGGTAGAAGGAACCTCACGATCATGTCGTTTAACTGAGTCCTTTTACGGATGGGAATCCTGACTCCCAGTGAGGGGGTGAGGCCTGACTGAGGCCATGCAGGAGCCCTGGACTCCCAGCCTTGCAGGCTTTCTAGAGGGTGGCAGAAAGGAGAGCATGTTTGATTTTGCCAGATGAGTTCTTGTCATTTTGTAAAAAGATCTCTTGGTTATTAAAGGCCCATAACTGGAATCCAAATGGCCTTGAAGGGTCAGTAAGATACACTAACCAGGGGGCTGTCCCGCCCAGTAATCCAAAAGGAAAGTAACAAGATCTGCAGCAGCGGAAAGACAGCAAGTAGAGAAAATAGAACTAATAGGCAATGCCTTGAAAAATAATTCAGACAACCAGAAACGAGAAGGGGGTGTGAGGAAAGGAAAGTGAGTCGGTTCTAGAAACAGCCAAATAGAAAACGTATCAAGGAAAGAAAGGAATAGAACCCTCCAAAGCCCCCTCAAAAACACAAGATCAATTCTGATAAGGCACTCCCCTAAGTAAAGTTCCAGGACCAATTCTCCAGAAGTGTTTCGTGTGGTGTGAAAATAATTCAATCTCAAAAGACAATTAGCTCTTCTGACCTGGCCTAACCTACTAAGTGGCACATAATCTCTATTACTTCTCTGCTGCTCCAAATGGGGAAAGTTAATCAAGCAATTTTAATAATCCTGAGAACCGCCTGTGAATAAAGTATCAGAGTAACTACAATAAAGATAAGAAATTCATGCTAAGCAATGAGGTGAGATTGGAAAGTGGCTCTTTCCGGCTTGGGAAAGTTAAAGTGGGATCTTCCCAAAGCTCTTGGAACAGGGAGGGTTAAGCCCACACTCAGTATGCTTGAGTTGGAGGCAGGACCTGGGGGAAATTGATGTGGTCAGTGGGAAACTCACGTCCATCTTGGAAATGAGCAACAGCTGTTGTTTGATGCGCAGGAACACGGAATCGAAAGCCAGCTGGTGGGCCTGCTGGTTAAGCCGAGTCAGCGCTGCTCGAGGTGCAGCCAGCAGGTTGTGGTTACTCGACCCTTTTTCCTAAGACAAGAAAATGCAAAAGGCAGTTGTTAGGCCTGAAACCCAACCCAAGTATTAGCTAGTTAACCATTTTGAAAACTCACAGGAGAATTGGGGGTTCTATGCAATAGTGGTTCCCAAACCTGGCTGTGCCCCAGGCCCCTCTGGAGAACATACTGAATTACAGATTCCCAAGCTCCACCCCAGAACTACTGCATCAGAGTTCACTGGGGTTGGAGCCCAGGAATCTATATTTTAAATTCACTTTCCCAGGTGATTCTGATGCACTTGGGCTAACACAAGCTCATGGACTAGCAGTTTAGGAAAAGTTCACCTGTGACCATCCCTCAGGGATAGATGAGGTGGGAAAGAGGGGGGAAACAAGATCAGAAGCTTCACATACAAATCAGAGTGATGGACAGAGCCCTAATTCCCGGGGAGGTCAGGTCAAATATACTTGGCTGAAAGCCAAAGTATGTACAACCTCCATGAGTCCCAAGGAATTCCAAATAGCCTGAGAAAATAGTGATGGAAAGTGTAACCTTAGTTTTGTTATTATAAATGAACCCATTATAACAGACATAAATCAGATTAGCAATAAAGATAAACAGAGTTGCTTTAACCTAATCACAGAAGCATGGATGAATGAGTTTCCAGAATTGCTTTACAAAGTGTTTGTCAAGCTCAATGCAACCAGTTGGTGGGTCAAGGTGCAAAGAGATGGGGAGGCCCTGGGAGAATAGCACTGAAGCCTCAGACATGTCCAGGCCCCCTGTGCAGTTCATTCCAGAGCTCTAGGCCCTGGATAATTTTCTACTGCATCTGGCCAGGTGCGGTGGCTCACACCTGCAATCCCAGCACTTTGGGAGGCTGAGACGGGCAGATCACCTGAGGTCAGGAGTTCGAGGCCAGCCTGGCCAATATGGTGAAACACTGTCTCTACTAAAAATACAAAAATTAGCCAGGTGTGGTGGCGCATGCCTATAATCCCAGCTACTCAGGAGGCTGAGGCAGAAGAAACGCTTGAAGCTGGGAGGCGGAGGTTGCAGTGATCCGAGATTGTGCCACTGCACTCCAGCCTAGGCGACAGAGTGAGACTCCATCTCAAAAACAAAAAGTTTTCTACTGCATCTGGTGCTCCAGGAACAGCAATGTCTCCTCTGTCTATCACCAAGACTGAAGTTAAAGCCAGACCAGTGAAGGAGGGGGATGGTTCTGCAAAGGATGCCCATGGTCTTCTTATAACCCTGGAGGCCATTCCCAAGGAGATGTGTGACTCATTCCATTTGTTAGGAAGTTCTCCTGTCCCTGGACCCCAAGGGGCCCAAAGCTCAAAGTCAAGGGGAGCTTTATGGCAGGCAAACTAAGAATTTAAAGAAAAAAACCAGGAGGGAACACCAATCCCCAAGTCCTCATGGTCCCATGTGGAAGAACTTGTACTTGGGTAGACTCCTGGTGACTCTGCAGCCTGGCTCTTCCCTTGAGAAAGAGTAGTGACTTCTCTTGCTCCTCCTGGTATCCTGGGTTGGGATCCTGTATTACAGGTTCTGCCTGCCTGCAACCAGTACACATCTGGTCCCCTCTCAGGAGGCTGACCCTGAACAGGGCCAGGGGCTGTCCAGTTCTGTCTGACCAGCTAACAAGTCTCATTCTGGAGTGAATTACAGCAAGTCCCCTTAGCCACAGATCTAAACCCACATTCTCTTTTTTCCTTTTTTTTTTTTTTTTTTTTTTGAGATGGAATCTCGCTCTGTCACCAAGGCTAGAGTGTAGTGGCACAATATTAGCTCACTGTAAACTGTGCCTCCCTGATTCAAGTGATTCTCCCACTTCTGCCTCCCAAGTAGCTGGGACTACAGGCATGTGCCATCACACCTGGCTAATTTTTGTATTTTTAGTAGAGACCGGGTTTCGCCATGTTGGCCAGACTGGTCTCAAACTCCTGACCTCAGGGGATCCACCCAACTTGGCCTCCCAAAGTGCTGGGATTACAGCTGTGAGCCACCACACCTGGCCTAAAGCCACATTCTCTAACCTGGCTTTTATCAGTAATAAAGATCCATCTCTTCTAACCTCTACATCTGTATCTCAATGGGTTTCAAGTTTAATATATTAGCTCCTTAAAACCCCAACGTAAATGAGACAGAGAAGTAGTAGCAGGGTACGTCACAGCCCAGGGCCATACACAGGGCCCGCCTGTAACCCGGAGAGGGAGAGGGTGAGTGATGAGAGGAAGCCTTTCATTTGCAAGAATGCCATCCATTTGGTCTCATACCTTTAGGGTATAAAGTATTTCCATTAAACTGGCATATTCAGCAGGGTTATCTTTCTGGAGGTAATTATATTCTTGCCATGGGTTCTTGGCAGAGCTCTTCTTGTCTGTCAAGATGCTCTCCTGAAAACCAGCCAGGCTCCGGGGGCTGCAGGAATCAGACAGATACTTCCCAGCTGTGGACAAAATCCTGTAATGAAAGGAATGACCATTATGCCCTGAGCTATTTGCATGGAACTTTCTTCTTGGAGCAGTCAGACTGCTCCTTACTAAATTCTAAGATAATCCTCATGAGACAGACTGAATTAAGGTCCAGTTTATAAGGCAATGAAAGGATGCCCTTCATCACTGAGGAGTGAGCTGGGCCTCAGGTGCACAATAAAAAAAAAACAGTGTTTTTATTCCTGCTGAACACTCACAGTGCCAGAACATGCCATCTCCCTAATATGACCGACAGCCTACATAGGGGCAGCTCTCAGTTTAGTCTGGAACACTGTGCACCTTCTATGGAGACTTTTCTTGCCATATGAGCATCAGGGTGTAGGACAGTCAAATGCCAGCATGGGCCACCAGCACCACCATCAGAGAGACCGCCAGGCAGGATAACAGCTGGCTGGCTCCTGGAGAACAGTGACAGCAGCTCGCTGCACACCTCTTTACCCATGGACCCACCTGTCCTACATGCCGAGCTTGCATGGTATTTGTGTTTGGTGGCACTGGGAGGTTTATTTTTGTGGTTTAGGTGCTACAGAGAGATCTATTGAGGCTGGCACTTTCCAAACTCTTCGAGAAAGACAAACGCCTAGAGGAGGTTTCATATGATAATCCACCGCTTGTACTGCTGGGGAAGTGGAATCTTGACCTCCACCCTGTTTTCCTTAGCCCAACTTTACCACCCATCCTACCCATCTAAATATGTACAGAATTACATGAACACGTGTAACGCATTTTGACATATCCCAAATGTGGCTAATTCCCTGCCTTCTCCTTTACTGTAATTTCTTATGAAAACATTGCTTTCAACATAGCAGTTTTTAGGATGCACTCCTATTTCAAAAACAGATGCTTGAGTTGGTCAAGAAATGCCTGTACTTGCAAATAAATCCCAGCGATACAATCTTCCTCAGGAGCCACTGCTGACGTAAGCAGCTACCTGCCTCTGCCATTAAGTTCAAGTTCGTTCTTCCTGTTGCTTGAGCCAACCAGTAACTTTGGTTGGGTCTCTTATCTGTCAAACTGTGGCCTGTCTCTGCCATTGCCTTACTTCCAGTCCTCATTAGTTCTTGCCTGGATCGCAGCAGGCTTCCAACTAACTGGCTTCCCTTCCTCTAGTCCTCGAAGTTCTACTTAATCTGTCCTCCTAAGGGTTAGCAGAATGATCTTCCCAGAAGGCAAATCTGATTTTGGCTTTTTCCCAAAGATAGTGCTTCACAGGGGCATTAGAAAGGCTTGGCAGAGGAGAGGCCTTAGGGACCCTGGGAGGTTTCAGCCCTCTGCGCCATTAGCCAATGGCAGAGCTCCCAAAGGGCTCTTGCTTCTGTTCTGTGTCTAACACATGCTGTCTCATTTCCCTCCAACTGGACGGTGAGGACAAAACATGGACTGTTCTTCATTTGTGAATTACTAGCACTAGCACAGTGCCTGGTACGTGGCAGGGGCTCCACAACTGTTGAAGGATGAGTGACCCTGGCTTTAGTGACCAGGTCTTCGGGGGACAGTTCAATGAGACAGTCAGGTTTTGGAAATCTAGCATAAATTTACAAGTTTCCATGGCTGAGAAGTGGGCAATAACTTGTCATAGTTGAAGGAAGCAATGGAATTGTAATCCTCCCTCCTCTGTGCACACTGCGTTCTCTTGGCACAGCAATGAGCATACTGGCACATGCTGGATGCTCCCATTAATCTCTAAGCTCTTTGAGGGCAAGGATTGAGTTTAGTTATCTGATATCCCCAAGACCTAGCTCACAGCCCAGGAAAGCTGTGGCCCAGTGGGAAGGGAGGTAGGGGTGAGTAAAGTGGGAGACAGAGATGAGTGGGATGAGAGATAGGGGCGAGTAAGGCGAGAGATAGGGGCGAGTGGGGTGGGAGGTAGGGGCGAGTGGGGTGGGAGGTAGGGGCGAGTGGGGCGGGAGGTAGGGGGCGAGTGGGGCGGGAGGTAGGGGGCGAGTGGGGCGGGAGGTAGGGGCGAGTGGGGTGGGAGGTACGGGTGAGTGCGGTGGGAGGCAGGGGGTGAGCGGGGCAGAAGGGAGAGATGAGTGGGGTGGGAGGCGGGGCAGGAGGTAGGGGTGAGTTGCCAAGGAAGGTCTGTGCTCTTTGTTGGCAGTTTCTTCTCACGATTCTTTGTTTTCCGTCATTTCTGAGACCACCACCTGTCTTTAGTCCAAGATTTTTTGTGATGGTTTTCATTATGGGGAAAGGCTCATAGCAGGATAGAGTGGGAGCAGCTGCTGCTGTTCCTAACTCACTCCTGAATGCCCAGCACAGAAATTGTGTGACTTTCGGGAGTGAATAAAACCAAAGTGCCACAGGCATACAGTGGAGTGTGTGTAAATAATATAAACGAAGTAAATGGTAATTCCTAGGACACAGATTTTCCTTAATCTCTTAATGAAATCAAGTATTACATTCTGAAGGGTAAGGAGAGACTGGTTAGGAGCACAAATGGGGACACAATAGATAAAAGATGGGCCTCTCTCGGCTGCATTTTGCAGCCCAGAGAGGCTGAAAGCCTGGCTGAGCTTCAAGTCAAGAACAGCCTGGGTGTATCCAAGGGAGCTCCTGAAAGAGATGATGTCATCCTGGAAGCACTAAGCCTGGAAAGGGACAGTCACCATCTGTGTTCCTGGCTGGAAGGCTGCACAGTGTGTGTGGGGGGGGGGGGGGGGGGGGGGGGGGCAGGCGCCTGTAAAGCTTATCTTATCTCCCCATCAATATCACCAGCAGCACCTAGACTCTTACCAAGGACCACTCCCCACCAACAGGCAGGTGGCAGAGGCAACAGGTCAGAACGCGCTGGGCTGCTCCAGTGACAAGACTGACATTGGCCACCCAGCTCTTATGATCACTTCTTTGCAGAAAGGGATCATTTTGTGATTTACGGGCTGAGTAAAGCAAGGCTGAGTTGAAATCTCATCTGAGAGATTTCTCTCATCCTGGGCAGCTTGGGCCAGATATAGGGAGATTGCTGTGGCTCCTCTGTATTTTCCCAGCGCCCATTACTTACTTTTGGAACAGTGGTGCTTTCATTTCGCTTTATACCACCGCTAAAAATGTCATCACCCAGAGATTACTTTAGGGCAATAAAGAATCACCCAAGAAGGAGGTTAAGGGATTGCTGCTGGTCCCTCAAACAACTGTATGAAACAGACTTCTTCCCCTTAACTCCTAAGGAATAGAGGCATCAGTCATACCAAGGGAGTCGAGAGATTTCATTGAAAGGAATAAAGAAAGAAATGTGGGAAGCCAGAGCCCCTTGAAGGGAAAAACTGTCTGAGGAAGGCCACCTCAGGGCAACATAAAAGCCCTGGCAGGTATGAGAAGAGAGGAAGGGAGTAGAACAAGCTTTTCCAGGGCAGACCCCAGAGATTCCCCGTCGATACACAGCCCTTCAGCAGCACGGAATTGGACTGCAGGACCCAGAAGGCAGGCTGCCTAAGTTCACCCCGATCCTGAAGGCTGGCCCAAGGGACTTCACCACCACTTGTCACATCGTTTCTATATGGAAATTTATTTTTAGTCCCAACAACTAATTTATAAACAAGCAGTCGGAACCCAGCCCATTCCTAATTTGGAGACAAGATGCACTGTTTCCTCATTTAGGCTGAAACCACCATATCAAACCAAAATTACATGACCTCTGCCAAGTAGGACAAAGCCTTGCCCTTTTTAGGTGCTCAATAAATGTTTAATGATGACAATAATGACATGCTGTATCTAGGTACAGACAGTCCTCCAGCCCTGTGGCCTTCACATCTGGCATATGCTGTCCTTGCTATACTGTGTACTAGACCAAGCTCGTGCTGATCAGGAACCCCAGGGTCTAGAGGACAATGACTCCTCTCTCCTACCTGTTGGCTAGTTGCTGCTCGAAGTCCCCACAATGCCGCAAAAGCTCTCCACAGGTGGCTATTATCCTAAACAAAACAAAAAGCACTTCACGTTCAAGTATCTGGAATGCCAACCTTTACAGGACAAACACTGTCTTATTCATAAAAATCCTAACTATTTGCTCCTTTGGGTAGTTCTGGTTCTGGGAAAGCCGTTAAACATCTGCTGGCCCGAAATGTTTCATTCATTAGTCATTAATGTAAAAAGAAAATGCTGGTCCCTTCCAATAACCTCCATTGTCATTGGCATCTCTGCTACGAAAGCACAATTCTATCCATGGCCCCCTCAAATAATTTTACATTTCCAAAATACTCAGCTTTGTCCTTGAGAAAAACAGGGTAGAGACATTTTATATCTAAAATTTATTATTTATTTATTTATTTTTGCAACTGAGTCTTGCTCTGTCACCCAGGCTGGAGTGCAATGGCGTGATCTTGGCTCACTGCAACCTCTGCCTCCCAGGTTCAAGCGATTCTCCTGCCTCAGCCTCCCAAGTAGCTGGGATTACAGGCACGTGCCACCACGCCTGGCTAATTTTTGTATTTTTAGTACAGACGGGGATTCACTACGTTGGCCAGGCTGGTCTCAAACTCCCAACCTTAAGTGATCCGCCTGCCTTGGCCTCCCAAAATGCTGGGATTATAGGAGTGAGCCACCACATCCTGCCTGTATCTAAAATTAAAAAAAAAAAAAGTATTACTTAGTATTTGTTAGATGCCTGCTAGTTGCCAGACACAGAAAATGTTTTGGTACTAGACGTATCTTTCCCTGATCATATGAAAGGCAGGTGAAGATTAATCCATTTGTTTCTCAGAGATAAGCCCAAATGACCATCATATCCGTATTGAATGATCCTTTAATTTTCAAGTAATTTTATGCCAAGCCTCAAACTCCCAGCTGCTGAGTCCTTCAACACCAAACTCATAATGTTAGGACAAATCCAAGAATTAAAAACATCTTAAGTCTAGTTAACTTTTAACTTTCTCTAAAAGTGCCCATCATCACCAGGGTATCTAGGCATTCCATCATAAGAAAAGTTTATGAGAAGGTAAAATATTCCACTTCCCTTACGTGCAACAGAACAAACTTGTGCGTAATATTTTCCAGAATACCAAACCACCACGGGTGATAAGGGATACAGTTAGCATCTAGAATTACATTTTTTTTATTTAATTTTATTTTAAGTTCCGGGGTACATGTGTAGGACGTGCAGGTTTGTTAATAGGTAAACGTGTGTCATCGTGGTTTGCTGCACCTATCGACTCATAGAACATTAAATTTCATCAGAAAAATCCAGAACAGAGCCTGTGAGGTGAGGTAACAATCTAAAATGGTCCTGGGTGGTCCTGGATCTACCCAACAGCCTTGGGTGGGTCTGGATCTGCTCTGGCATGGGCCACCGCATTAAGAACTACATGTGTCACGGGCAAGGGTCAGGTAAGACATAAAAGTGGGTGAAGTGCGCCAAGTGAATTGCCATTTCTCTCTTGGGAAAATATATCCAGGAGGAATGGTTTTAAGAAAAAGAAACTTCCAGATTGCTTTTTGTTTTTTTTTTTTTGAGATGAGGTCTTGCTCCATCACCCAGGCTGGAGTGCAATGGCGTAGTCTTAGCTCACTGCAACCTCCACCCCCCAGGTTCAAGCAATTCTCCTGCCTCAGCCTCCCAAGTAGCTGGCATTACAGGCGCGTGCCACCATGCCCAGCTAATTTTTGTATTTTTAGTACAGACGGGGTTTCACCATGTTGGCCAGGCTGGTCTTGAACTCCTGACCTCAGATGATCCACCTGCCTCAACCTCCCAAAGTGCTGGGATTACAGGTGTGAGCCACCGTGCCCAGTCTGCTTTTCATCTGTTGTATGGTGCTTCCCTCCTCTGCCAAGTGGTCTGAGAGCCTAATCGCATCACTATTAGCCCACTTGGGAGAGGAGAGAAGCAGCGCACAACAGGGAACCTGTGCCCAGTTTCTCAGGGACCCCTGCTGCCAGCCCCAGTGGCTATGACAATGAGGCCCAGTGTTGCCTAAGCATCTCATTTTTTAGGTGACATTAGAAATCTGGATCATGTTAAATCTAGTTTTTAAATATTGGCAACAAATCCACTTATTAAAAACTGCAATGATCAAACATGTCCATAGGTCAAATCTGGCCATAGGCCAACAGTCCATGTTCTCCAGCTGGACATGTATGTCAAGGACCAAATCTTCTCAGGCAACTGCTGATCGAACCTCCATCAAGCCTCAGGGCCTGGGGCAAAATAGGGTGTCTACCTAGTGGCCCACAGGCCACACAGGCTATTCCAGAATCTGGCCATCAACAACCACTTGAGAGGGTCACCTCAATTCCTTTCACTGAACCTTTTTTGTTTTGAGACAAGGTTTTGCCCTGTCACCCAGGCTGGAGTGCAGCATCAGGATCTCGGCTCACTGCAACCTCTGCCTCCCAGGTTCAAGCAATTCCCCTGCCTCAGCCTCCCGAGTAGCTAGGATTACAGGCATACACCACCACATCTGGCTAATTTTTGTATTTTTAGTAGAGACGGGGTTTCACTCTGTTGGCCAGGTTGGTCTTGAACTACTGACCTCAAGTGATCTTCCTGCCTCAGCCTCCCAAAGTGCTGGGATGAAAAGCATGAGCCACCAAGCCCAGCCCTTTCACTGAACTCTTAAATGGCCCTTTCCAGGCCAAATAGCGTTGCCTAGAACCATTTAGTACCATGTACCATGGTTCTCAGATCCAGAAACAGGATCCAATCACCTGTGCATTTTCAAATACATAAGCCCTAAGTTATTTTAGGTCTATAAAAACTATAGGCTAAGGGGGTGGGGGGTAAAAAATCTCACATTAAATATAAAAAATTTAAGTCATTAAAGGAGATGAGGCATTTGTAAAGAACTTTTAAAAATATCTTAAGAGCTGGAGGGGTCCTTTTGTTGGTTGGTTTGGGTTGGATTTTATTGGTTTGTGTTTAGAGTCTGGAGTATTTGCTTTTTAAAAAGGCAGCGAAAGAAAAAAAATGAACCCCTTCCAAGCACATTTGTCATTTTTATATACTATATCATGCATGTTTATGCTGACTACATTAGGAATAAGCTTGAATTACGACCCCAGGTTTACCTAATGGAGTTCTGAAAAGCCGTCCAATCTTCCTGGAAGAGGGAGTCGGGAGGAATGTGGTCCAGTTTGCACTTCTTTCGTATGGACTGGAGAGTGCTGGTGAAATCAGACACATACCTGCCGGCAAAGGGAAGAAAATGGTAGGGAGGTCACCACTGATTCTCCAACTCTAAAGAGACCTGGAATTCTACAGCTCTGGACAAACTGCTAATGGCCTTGAGAGCATCTTTATAGGCTCCCACTGAGGAGTGAAACTGCTTGTAAACCTCGGAACACAAAAAGGTCTTCTCTATGTGGCAAGACTGTCTTCACCACCTGGTTGAGCAGTTTCTAAAAGAGATGCCCAAGAGGAGAAGGAAGGAATAATCGTGAAGTTGACTCCAGGGAGCAACCAGGTGAGAGATGATGCTGATAAATCCCCCCTCGTCCAGATAAGTACATTTCTGTGAAAGCAGGTTTGAAGAACTGTTTAAACATCACAGTCCCACAGTAATAACCGACTGTGACCTGGGATAATGTAAGGAAGGTCATGACATCCAGAGTACCTCTGCATCATTCTCATCCTCTAAATTTAGATTAAATACCGGTGGCACAGGGATTAAGGTTTCATTGCTGGCAAGGGTCTGACTTTAATGGGACAGAAGCATGAAAGTGGGTTCAAAGCCAGGAGATCCTCCCTCACAGGCTGCACTGTTTGCTCTCACTGTACACACATACTTTTCCCTCATAGCATCTAAAACACTGTAATTAAACAGCTCGTTGAGACAAGGCACGGTGGCTCACACCCGTAATCCCAGCACCTTGAGAGGCTGAGGAGGGAGGATCACTTGAGCTCAAGGAGTTCGAGACCTGCCTGGGCAACACAGTGAGATCCCATCTCTAAAAAAAACAAAAAAATTAGGCAGGTGTGGTAGCTCATGCCTGTAATCACAGCACTTTGGGAGGCCGAGGTGGGAGGACAACTTGTGCCTAGGAGTTCAAGACCACACTGGATGACATGGCAAAACTTTGTCTCCACAAAGAATACAAGAATCAGCCAGACGTGGTGGTGCATGCCTGTAGTCCCAGCTACTCAGGCGACTGAGGTGGAAGGATGGCTTGAGCTTAGGAGGTCAAGGCTGCAGTGGGCCATGAGCACGCCACTGCACTCCAGCCTGGGTGGCAGAGCAAGACCCTGTCTCCAGATAAAGAAATAGCCTGTATGATGCTTATTGCTGCTGCTAGACTTTAAGCTCTGGGAGAACAGGTCTGTGCCTCATACTTATATCCCCAGGAACTAGCACAGAGCTGGACATAAAGGAGGGAGTCATGTCCTCTGAAAGCTATGAAACCTATGACATTTGCATGCATCACAAGAGGCCTTGCCGCTTGCCCCTCCCAAAACGAAGCTCTAAATGAGGAAAGTGAAATGTGAGGACCCAGGGCACAGCCCCGAAAGGTCAGTCCATGCAGTGGAGACACAGGCCACTCAACGAACCAAGTGGAAGAAACGGCTTCAGCCCACTCCACTGACTGCAAATGATCCTGCTGCCCCCTTTACAGAGACCTCGATGCTTTCAGGTGGAAAGCCGCAAAACCCAGAGTACCACTGACAACACCTTCCCCTTGCACCAAGACAGGTGACAGCTTTCTAGGGTTATAAGTCCCAGGAGGGAGAGGGGCTGGCCTCAAGCACAAACTGACAGGGGAATGTTAAGGAACATGATTGTGCTTTAGCCATGGGAGGTTAAACAACTGTGTCACCACCTCTGCACTATGGTAAATATCCACGTGCTCTGCAGAAAGAGCAGGTACACACTGCGGGAGAAGGAGTTTTGTTTAGCCACTATTCTCAGGTATGGCTATAAGCAAATGCTTTCTCTATTTCATTAGCTGTCAATCCAGAATTCTAAATGGGTTTGTCATGAAATCTCAGAGGAAAGCGTAGCTTTCATCACATCATTTTTGTTCTCAAACCCTCCAGCTGTTTCTCACAATACACATTTCCAATTGTCAACCATGTCATAGTCACTGTGTTAGGGGCTTCAATGATATGCTTTTGGTTAATATTCACAACCTCTTTGGAAAGGAGATATTGTCATCATCAGTTTACTCACAGAGGAACACTACCGTCTCTAAGGTCCCCACTAGTAAGTGTCCAGAGCTCCTGTGCCCATTACAGTCTTAATACCCCTCCTTCTTGAACCACCAGTTGGCCGCTATACTCTATGCTTCATCCTAGTTCGAGTTAGGCCAACCTGCACCTGCCTTTCCTGCGTGCCCTGTCCTCCTTGCCCCTGCCTCCCTTAATGCCCTTCCCCAAACCCTCCTCACTACTGAACAATGTGCCATTTGAACCCTGCTCAAGTTAGCTTCGATCTGATTTCCCTGATTTTATAAGCATCAGCTATTTTGGTGACTTCAAAATCTTCCCTTTTAGAGAAGATGGCCTGGGTTTTCCAGATATACTTTTGTACAGTTTGAATGCTTAATATGGAAATGTATTATTTTTATTTTTTTTATTTTTTATTTTTTGAGACAGAGTTTTGTTCTTGCTGCACAAGCTGGAGTGCAATGGCACAGTCTTGGCTCACTGCAAGCTCTGCCTCTTGGATTCAGCGATTTTTATGTCTCAGTCTCCCGAGCAGCTGGGATTACAGGCATCCACCACCATGCCTAGCTGATTTTTGCATTTTTAGTAGAGATGAGTTTCGCCACGTTGACCAGGCTGGTTTCAAACTCCTGACCTCAAGTGATCCACCCGCCTCAGCCTCCCAAAGTGCTGAGATTACAAGCGTGAGCCACCACACCCAGCCTGATGTTTCTTTTTCTGTAGGAACACATCCAGGCTCATCTGGCCACACGAGATGATGTGTTCCTATAGAAATGCCTATGTGGAACTGCCCTTGGAGGTGCTGGATGCCCGATGGCAATGCCAGGGAGCTCTGGGTCCAAGGAGCCTCCACAGTTCACAGAGGCATGCTCAGTATTTCTGGATCAATCAGAGACAAGGCTTCGCCATGTTGGCCAAGCTGGTCTCGAACTCCTGAGCTTACGCAATCCACCTGTTTTGGCCTCCCAAAGTACTGGGATTACAGGCATGATTCACCACACCAGGCCAAAGATCCCTTTTCTTGCTCAAATAAACTTTGTTAAATTTAACTTGTCTAAGGTTTCTTTTTTTTTTCTTAACATACTTTAACTGCTGCACAAGTTTCCCTCATGAATACGTCACATCTTATGTAACCTTCCCTAATGGGTAGACATTTACGTTGTTTCAAATGTTCTACCATTACAAACCATGCCACTATGAATATCCTTAACAACATCCTCTTGGGTTCAGGTGCAAATTTTCCCAGGGTTCAGAGAACAAATACAGAACACGTGCATTTTTATCTGGGACAGACACTGCTCCAATGTGGCCCGTCTGGTCCCTAGTTCCCCAGCCTTACTTGGCAAAGAGGGATTTCAGGGCTGACAGCAGGCCGCAGGTCCCCAGGCCATTGGTGAATCTGATGCATCTGTCAACGGCTGCAGACGCCAGACCAAACAGCTTGTTCACGGAGTGGCTCAGCTCCTGCACACAGTCAATCACTTCCCCATGCTCCTGGTCAGCAAATACAGACAAACAAAGCTGCATCAGGCTTTAGAACAGACAATGTTGAGATAGGGGAAGACCTCCACGCCCTCTCATCTGTAGTAAAATCACTTAATAACGAAGTCAGAAATATAGTCCCAACCTTTGAACGCTTCTCTAGAGCCTGAATCAAGGGAGAACAGTCTAAGTCATCAGTGGGATCATGGAAATTCACTCCTGGCATGATCGAATGTCTGTCTACTTGATCCTAATGTTTTTCATTGCTTTCCTCTTTTTCTGTGATTATTAAGATGGCATCTCTCCCTCTGGCTCTCGAGCTAGGATTCAAATTCTCCTTATCAGACGCTCCAAAGAATGTAGCAAAAGGGGGCTAGGTGCAGTGGCTCAAGCCTGTAATCCCAGTACTTTGGATGGCAGACATGGGTAGATTGCTCGAGCCCAGGAGTTTGAGACTAGCCTGGGCAACATGGCGAAACCCCATCTCTACAAAAAATTAGCCTGGTGTGGTGACATGCACCTGTAGTCCCAGCTACTGGGAAGCTGAGGTGGGAGGATCGCTTGAGCCTGGGAGATCAAGGTGGAAGTGAGCTGTGACTGTGCCACTGCACTCCAACCTGGGCACCACTGGACTGCAACCTGGAGGACAGAGCAAGACCCTCTCAAAAATAAATAAATAAAAATAAATAAATAAATAAGGCAAAAGGAAAATGCTTCCTTCCTTCAGGGGCAAGTATGGCACTGAAGTGCAATAGACTTTCTAGGTATATCCCTAGAAAACAAGAAAATGGTAAGAGGCAGTAGATTTGAACTACTATAAGATCAATTCTGAAGTATCAATGCACCTCATGCTAGACAACCTTATGACTTGAAAACAAAATAGTATTTGAAATGGAAATGGCCTCAGTTCCACCCCTGGTGCCCATATGGTGAACCTGCCCCTGCAGCATTGCCCATGAGTGCTAAGATCCTGTGCCCATTTGCATGTCTTCCTTAAACAAAAGACCGCCTTAGTAGGAAATTACTAAACGAGGGAGATTATCAACTTATCCCCAAAAGATTTAAGCCTCTCATTTTGTTAAACCTTCATTGGGGATTTTAAATAGAAAACTAGGGCCCGGCAGCATGGCACATGCCTGTAATTCCAGTACTTTGGAAGCCCCAGGTGGGTGGGTTGCTTGAGCCCAGGAGTTTGAGACCAGCCTGGGCAACATGGCAAAACTGTCTCTACAAAAAATACACAAAAATGAGCCAGGCGTGGTGGTGCGTGCCTGGAGTCCCAGCTACTCAGGAGGCTGAGGCAGGAGGATCACTTGAGCCCAGGAGATCGAGGCTGCAGTGAGCTGTAATTGCACCACTATACTCCAGCCTGGGCGACAGATGGAGACCCTGTCTCAATCCATCGATCAAGAAAATTGGTAGCAAATATACGGTCTCATTTTACATTGGGATTACAAGAGCCCACAAGTGCTTAAAGGCCATATTTCAGCACCCCAGATCCCAACCCCCAGCCCTCTCCCAGACGTGGCCAAGAGCCTAGCTAGCAGAATGCTTCCTCAGTGGCCCCAGGACGCACTGCGACTTTACCAAAGGCACGGCGCTCATCTGGATGAGGAGGTTGCTCTCTTCCATGTTCGCATACTTCAGCTGGTAGGGTTTGTATGGATCATACACAGCATCCACCAGCTCCGTGACTTTTACCAGATTGTGTTCATCTTTAGGGAATCAGAAATGTAAAACGATAATGAACAAAGAATCTGAAATTAACTGTGGGAAAGCAACAATCAAGAGGAGCTCTACTAGAACTTTCCCCATTTGATCTCCAGAGGGGACTACATTTTGTTAAGCAGCTTTTGTCATTCATGGAAGCTTCTCCTACAATCAGTTCAGCAAATACCTGGATAAATTTGGGCTTTGCACATTGTTTGCCTAAAGCACTACTAAAGACACCAGCCCCCTGAATCCCATGACCCATCACGGATAAGAATCCCTTCAAAAGATAACCCTCACTGGCCGGGCGCAGTGGCTCACGCCTGTAATCTCAACACTTTGGGAGGCAGAGGTGGGTGGATCAACTGAGGTCAGAAGTTCGAGACCAGCTTGACCAACATGGAGAAACCGAAACCCTGTCTCTACTAAAAATACAAAATTATCTGGGCATGGTGGCACATGCCTGTAATCCCAGCTACTCAGGAGGCTGAGGCAGGAGAATCACTTGAACCCAGGAGGCGAAGGTTGTGGTAAGCTGAGATCGCACCATTGCACTCCAGCCTGGGCAACAAGAGCGAGACTCCATCTTAAAAAAAAAAAAAAAGATAACCCTCATCAAGGTCAGGTTCAAGAATTGCCACAGAGGCCGGGCGCGGTGGCTCACACTTGTAATCCCAGCACTTTGGGAAGCTGAGGCGGGCAGATCACCTGAGGTCAGGAGTTTGAGACCAGCCTACCCATTATGGTGAAACCCCATCTCTACTAAAAATACAAAAATTAGCCAGGCATAGTGGCAGGCACCTGTAATTCCTGCTACTCGGGAGGCTGAGGCAGGAGAATCGCTTGAACCCAGGAGGCGGATGTTGTAATGACCCAAGATCACGCCACTGCACTCCAGCCTGGGCGACAGAGTAAGACTCCATCTCAAAAAAAAAAAAAAAAAGAACTGCCACAGAGAAAAGGTAATACAGAAAGAACAATTCCCATGCCACATGTTCCTAGGACTTCATAGAAACAGGATACCCCCACTGGCAGGGCGTGGTGGCTCACACGTGTAATCCCAGCGCTTTGGGAGGCCAAGGTGAGCGGATTACTTGAGGTCAGGAGTTTGAGACCAGCCCTGGCCAATATTGTGAAACCCCGTCTCTACTAAAAATACAAAAAAAATGTAGCTGGGCATGGTAGCACACACCTGTGGTCCCAGCTACCTGGGAGGCTGAGGCAAGAGAATTGCTTGAACCCAGGAAGCAGAGATTACACCACTGCACTCCAGCCTGGGTGACAGAGTGAGACTCCGTCTCAAAACAAAAACGAAAAACAAAAGGATACCCCATAGCCCAGGCATTCCAAAAATCCCTACATTCAACCACATAAAAATGTAAAACACGCTGTATCAAAATGTAAATGTGCATATTCTACAACACAGTAATTCAATTCCTGAAAATCATCTCAAAGAAATCAACAAATACACAGAGATAGAAGGATGTTCATGGAAACATGGCTCAGAATCAGAAAGCTTTGGACACAGTCTCAACAGAGGATTAGTAAATGTAATAGCCCCACTTACTGGTATCCTCACATCCTTCTGGTCCCCTCCTTTAGCTAGTTTTATTATTACTTCTATAGCCTCATCCTCCTTTCCTCTTCCTCTAGCTCTCAGCCTTCTCTCAGTTCCTAAAAGCTTCCTTCTGTTCATATGCTGATCCTCTGTCTGGAAGGACCGGCTTCGTCCCTTCCCCTCTTCATCTAGTTAACTCCTACTTCTCCTTCAATACTCACTCAGCTAAAGGCTGCTGCTCTCGATTTCTGGCACCAATTTTACAAGGTTTTGTAGAGATGAGGTAAAGTAATGTGGGTCTAACGTGGTAATAATCAAATCTGCACATGTATAGAATCTAAAGTGTTACTTCTTTTTTCTTTTTCTTTTCTTTTTTCTTCGAGGCAGGATCTCACTCAGTTCCCCAGACTAAGGTGCAGTGGTCCAACCATAGGTCACCACTGCCTTGGCCTCCCAGGCTCAAGAGATCTCCCCACCCCAGCCTCCTGAGTAGCTAGTACTACAGGTGTGTGCCACTACACCTGGCTAATTTTTTCTTTGTTTTTGTAGAGATGGGGTCTCACTATGTTGCCAGGGCTGATCTTGAACTCCTGGACTCAAATGATTCCCCCACCTTGGCCTCCCAAAGTGCTGAGATTACAGGTGCCAGCCCCCATGCCTGGCCCAAAATGCTGTTTCTGAATGGTGGGTTGAGAATGATTTCTTTTTCCTTTCTTGTTTTTTTCCTAGATTTTTCTATAATGATAAAGTCAACCTAAATTTTTTAAAATTTACTTTATATTGCATATCTTTTATATTTTGAATTGTATTAGGTACATGTATTAACTATTAAAATAATAGAAAAAGTGTTGAAGGTAAAATTAAAAGTTAGGCAATATATTTACAACATATTTGATAAACAATGGTAAAAATTCCTCACTATATAAGGATCTTTCAGGAATATGCACCAAATTTGTAACCGTGGTTAAAGTGGGATTATAGGAGAGTTATTTTGTGTCACAGATTTCTGTATCATTAATTCTTATAATACATACTTTTGTTGCTTTTTATAATATATTCAACAATATATTATTTTAAATAAATTGCTCTTACAAATTAACCAGAAATAGGTTAAACTCCCAAACAGAATAACAGGCTAAAGAATAAGCAATTCAAAAAAGAAAAGATACTTTTTATAATGTAACTTTTAAACTTGCTAATAACCAAAGTGAAAAACTAAAATGATACATCAGTAATTGTCTAAGAACCTGGCAATGACAGGAGAAAAAAAGAATCTAGTGCTGTTGAGGGGATGGGAACACAGCACCTTCGTTCACTACTGATTACAAAAACAGGTCTAAAGAACAAAACTTGTCAGGAGGCTGAGGCAGGAGAATGGCACGAACCCAGGAGGTGGAGGCTGCAGTGAGCCAAAATCACGCCACTGCACTCCCACCTAGGCAACAGAGCAAGAGTCCATTTCAAAAAAAAAAAAAAAAAAAGAACAAAATGTGACAAGTATCTTCAAATTTTTCATTTCTGAGCAACTGCAAATTTAAACTTATCCTGAGGAATAATCGGAGCTAGGCTCAAAAACTAATGTATAAAACAGTTCATTATAGTTTTATATATCATAGTGATTAAAAATTGTAGTAAATTGGCCGGGTGTGGTAGCTCACACCTGTAATCCCAGCACTTTGAGAGGCCAAGGCAGGAGAATCACTTGAGCCTAGGAGCTTGAGATCAGCCTGAGCAAAATAGGAAGACCCTGTCTCTACAAAAAATTTTTAAAAATGAGTCAGCCTTGTTGGCATATGCCTGTGGTCTCAACTGAGGAGGCTGAGTTCAGAGAATCACTTGAGCCCAGAAGGTTCAAGGCTACAGTGAGCTGTGATAGTGTCACTGCACTCTAACCTGGGCAACAGAGCAAGACCCTGTCTCAAAAAAACAAAAAAAAATAAAGACAACAAAACTATGTCTTAGGAAAACATTTAATGACATAAGAAAATTTTGAGCATTTCAAAAAATGAAAATTTAAGACTGTCTACAACCAATATTTTAAGATATTTTGTATCTATTATATAACATATATTATATGTAAATACATAAAAGTATATAATATATTTAATATATATTATGTATTTATTACATAATATTTATATGGTAGATATTATTTATATTAATATTTGTGAACAATGTATATTTATATTTGTATTACTGGAAGAAAATAATGTTCTTGGTGGCTCCGACTGATGAGTTTATGGATTGTTCTTACTCTCTTTCTATTTTTATTTTTGTGTGTGTTTCCAAAGAATTTTAAAGTTAAAAGAAAAACTAAAACTCCTTTGGAAAACCTCAGGAAGAATCATTAGTAATCTAGGTCAGGTGTGGTGGCTCACACCTGTAATCTCAGCACTTTGGGAGGCCAAGATGGGCGGATCGCTTGAGGTAAGGAGTTTGAGACCAGCCTGGCCAACATGGTAAAATCTCGTCTCTACTAAAAATACAAAAAAAATAGCCAGGTGTGGTAGTGTGTGCCTGTAATCCCAGCTACTCAGAAGGCTGAGGAAGGAGAATTGCTTGAACCGGGGAGGCGGAGGTTGCAGTGAGCCAAGATCGCACCACTGTACTCCAGCCTGGGCAACAAAGCAAGTCTCTGTCTCAAAAAAAAAAAAAAAAAAAAGAAAGAAATCTAAAGTCCCAGCCGGGCACGGTGGCTCACACCTGCTGTAATCCCAGCACTTCAGGAGGCTGAGGCGGGTCGGTCACCTGAGGTCACGAGTTTGAGACCAGACTGGCCAACATGGCAAAACCCCATCTCTACTAAAAAATACAAAAATTAGCCTGGTGTGGTGGCACACACCTGTAGTCTCAACTACTCAGGAGGCTGAGGCAGGAGAATTGCTTGAACCCAGGAAGTGGAGGTTACAGTGAGCCAAGAGATCACACTGCTGCACTCCAGCCTAGGCAAGAGTGAGACTCGTCCCATGGCTGACTAGCAAAGCACTTCCAAATCTGTCTCAAGGGTGGTTCTCTTCCCCACTACGTCCATCCCCAGGGGAAGGATGTGGCCGTTCCTTGCTCCATCTTCGTCCCACTGTGCTGCGGCAACTCGCCTTAGCCCAGCTCTCTCAACTCTCCTTAGCCACTTCCACAAAGGCATCACGGTCCCTTGGAAGCTTCCCCATCCACTGGGCCTTTCCCACAACTAAGGCCTGACCTGTGAGCATGCCAAAAACACCGATGAGTCATCAGGAATCCGAACAGTAAACACTCCTTGGAACGTACGAGGCAATTATACACAAATGTAATTAAAGAGAATAACTATTAAATAAACCAAGTCAGTGACACACAGCCGCCGAACAGCAGAACAAGGCCTTCCTGAAGCGATTTCCTGATTTGACAGCAACATGCGTCACGGGGTCTGCGTTCTTTAAAAATTTATGAAGCTTTTAACATAGACGGGAAAGAGCTTGGAGAGCATCACACACCGGGCACTGTTTACCCAAACGGGAGTAAGGGGTGCTCTGCTCTCAGCTGGCCACCAGAGAAAGCCCATTTTCTCTACAACCACCTGTAGTCCTAACACAGCTCCCCCGCCCTGGGACACTTGCTGTTGCTCCTTCAAAAAGCTCCTGTAGGCTGGGCGCAGTGGTTCATGCCTGTAATCCCAGCATTTTGGGAGGCCGAGGCAGGCAGACCACCTGAGGTCAGGAGTTCGAGACCAGCCTCAACATGGAGAAACCCAATCTCTACTAAAAATACAAAATTAGCCAGGCGTGGTGCTGCATGCCTGTAATTCCAGCTACTTGGGAGGCTGAGGCAGGAGAATTGCTTGAACCTAGGAGATGGAGGTTGCAGTGAGCTGAGATCACACCATTGCACTCCAGCCTGGGCAACAAGAGCAAAACTCCATCGCAAAAAAAAAAAAAAAAAAGCCCTGTAGCCTATTTGTTCTCTAAAACTGACTTTTGAGGTTGAACTATCTGAGGCTTCGTGATGACTTCAAAGGATAAGCACACTTGCCTCCTGGTGTAATCTGCCAACTCTTTGCCTTATATAACATCTACCTGCCTCACTGTGATGCCTCTTTTACATCCCAAGCCCCGCAGAGGTGTCCATCACTTCCCTGGAGCACGTAAGGCACCCAGACAGCATTGGAGCCAGGCAAAGATATTAAACAACTATTTCCTTGATGGCAACGTTTTTTCATGGAAAAGCCCTCCACATCTGCTGAGAAGGAAAACACCAATCCCTTCCATTTCTGTAAAATCAGTCATCTGAAAAGGCAAACAAATCCAGGCCCCAGAAGCTTCAGAAAGAGCGAGTAAAGACAAGCTGGAGAACTGGCAGGAAGGAATGTTTACGTAGGTGGGGGAGCAGTGCCATCTCCAAGCCCTTGGCGAAGTGGGCGGTGGCGTCGTAGAACTCTAGCAGCCTGGTGAGCTCCTGCTCGGGCCCTGCCCTCTCCACGCCGTTGCTGAGGCAGGAGGGCAGCGAGGGCATGAGGGCCCCCAGGGTCTGAATCAGCAGCACCATTACCACCTCGTGGGGCTTCTGGAAAACCTGCAGTGAGAGAGAGGTGTACCTGCCTTAGCACATGGAGCCAAATAGGAGCCCACCTTTTTTAAAAAACTTTTTTGAGATGTCAGGCACGGTGGCTTATGCCTGTAATCCCAGCACCTTGGGAGGCCGAGGCAGGTGGATCACTTGAAGCCAGGAGTTCAAGACCAGCTTGGCCAACATGGCGAGACCCTGTCTCTACTAAAAATACAAAAATTAGCTGGGTGTGATGGTGCATGCCTGTAATCCCACCTATTCGGGAAGCAGAGGCAGGAGAATCACTTGAAGCCGGGAGGTGCAGGTTGCAGTGAGCCAAGACTGCGCCACTGCACTCTAGCCTGGGTGACAGAGCGAGACTCTGTCTCAAAAAAAAAAAAAAACTTAAAATTAAAAATTAAAAACTTTTTTGAGACAGGGTCTCACTCTGCCACCCAGGCTGAAGTGCAGTGGCATAATCATAGCTCACTGCAGCCTTTAACCCCCAGACTCAAGTGATCTTCCCACCTTAGCCTCCCAAGTAGCTGATACTACAGGAGCACTACCACACCTGACTAAATTTTTATTTTATTTTATTTTTTTGGAGAGACGGGGTCTCACTATGTTGCCCAGGCTAGTCTCAAACTCCTAGCCTCAAGCGATCCTCCTTCCTCAACTTCCCAAGGTGTTGGGATTACAGGTGTGAGCCACATCACCTTTTAAAGAAGTATAACTTTTAAAGAAGCTGTCTCCTGGGTCATCTCAAAAGGATCTCCCCTGATAGATGAAAAGTGGTCTAGTTTAGAGCTATAAGCCCAAAGTTTTCCTCATGGCAAATGTGAACATGCTCAGAAAGTAAACTGGCAAGACTTGGAACTTGCAACTTGCCTAGAATAACTGGCAAGTTCATGTTTATCAGTGGCCCCAAGTGTCTAGCTATTTTCAAATCTAACGAATACATTCATGTGGCATTTTTTTGATGGTCACCAAAAATTAACTAGAGAGAGAACTATGGGACAGGTGTGGTGGCTCATGCCTGTAATCCCAGCACTTTTGGAGGCCTAGGTGGGTGGATTACTTGAGGTCATGAGTTGGAGACCAGCCTGACCAATATAGTCAAACCCTGCCTCTGCTAAAAATACAAAAAAATTAGCTGGGCATGGTGGTGCAGAACTGTAATCCCAGCTACTTGGGAGGCTGAGACAGGAAGATTGCTTGAACCTGGTAGGCAGAGATTGCAGTGAGCTGAGATGTTGCCACTGCACTCCAGCCTAGGTGACAGAGCAAGACTCTTGTCTCAAAAAAAAAGGAAAGAAAAGAACTATAAACCAACATGCCTTACGAATACATATGCAAACACCTTCAAGAAAATACTAGTAAGCTGAGTTCAGCAGCATATTAAAAAACATTGTACACCATGACCAAGTAGGATTCACCCAGGAATGTGAGAATGGTTAAACTAAACAAAAATGAATCAAGGCCGGGCACAGTGGTGGCTCGGCCCTGTAATCCCAGCACCCGGGAGGCCAAAACAGGAGGATCACTTGAAGTTAGGAACTTGAGATCAGCCTCAAAAAATAAAAATATTATAAATCTCTGATTTTTTAAAATGAATCAATGTAATACACCACATTAACAGAATGAAGGGAAAAATACATGATCATCTCAATTAATGCAGAAAATATATTTGACAAAATTCCATACCCTTCATGAGAAAAACACTAAACTAGGAACAGAAGGAAACTTCCTCCACATAATAAAGGCCATATATGAAAACCCACAGCTCACGTGATACCTGATGGTGAGACATTGAAAGCTTTTCACCTAAGAACAGGAACAAGATAAGAGTGGCTTTTGCCACTCTATTCAACAAAGAACCAGAAGTCCTAGCCAGAGCAACTGGACAAAAAAAAAGAAAGAAAGAAAGAAAGAAAGAAAAGGCATCCAAATTGAAAACAAGAGTTATCTCTGTTCACAGATGACATTATTTTATGTGTAGAAAATCTTAATCCACAAAATACTTTTAGAGTTAATAAACAAATTCAGGACAAGTGCAGAGTGGCTCATGCCTGTAATCCCAACACTTTGGGAGGCTAAGGTGGGAGGGTCGCTTGAGCCTAGGAGTTTGAGACCAGCCTGGGCAACAAAACAAGATCCTGTCTCTATAAAAAACGTTTAAAAATTAGCCAGGTGTGGTGGTGTGCAGCTGTAGTCCCAGCTACTCAGGAGGCTGAGGTGGGAGAATCACCTGAGCCCAGGAAGTGGAGGCTGCAGTGAGCTGAGATTGCACCACTGCACTCCAGCCTGGGCGAAAGAGCAAAACTCTGTTGCAAAAAAGCAAACAAACAAACGAACAAACAAAAAAACCAGGCCAGGCGCGGCAGCTCACGCCTGTAATCACAGCAGTTTGGGAGGCCAAGATGTGGTGGTGGGCACCTGTAATCCCAGCTACTTGGGAGGCTGAGGCAGAGAATTGCTTGAACCCAGGAGGTGGAGGTTGCAGTGAGCTGAGATAATGCCACTGCACTCCAGCCTGAGCAACAGAGCGAAACTCTGTCTCAAAAAAAAAAAAAAAACAGCTAAACTGCTGAGGACTCTCCAATTTGTGTTTCTTCCAACCACCTACTGGATGTCACCACTAGGATGCATCACTCTCACTTGGAATTTAAAAGCAGTCAGAATTGGAATTCATTCTTTTGCCACTGACCTCCCCAGACCTGCTTCCTTCAACTTCTCTGTTCCCATCAGTAACATCTCCATTCAACCAGGATGAAAACTGCCTTCTGACTCTCTGTTCTTGTGGTCCATTCATCAGTTACCAGGTCTTAACAACTGTTCGTTCTTCTTGAACTTCAACATTTCCATCACCATCCTCTACCAAAGGTTCTTACCTGTCTCCAGCATAGCCTCATCAGTTCACCCTCTAGACCACAACCAAATTCGTTATTTTTAAATGTTATTTTTAAAATTCAAGGCCTGGCACGGTGGCTCACACCTGTAATCCCAGCACTTTAGGAAGCCAAGGTGGGCAGAGCGCTTGAGGGCCAGGAGTTCGAGACCAGCCTGCGCAACATGGTGAAACCCTGTCTCTACTAAAAAATACAAAAATTAGCCAGGTACGGTGGCATGCACCTGCAGTCCCAGCTACTCCAGAGGCTGCAGCATGAGAATCACTTGAAATGGGGAGGTGGAGTATGCAGTGAGCCCAGATCGTGCCATTGTACTCCAGCCTGACCAACATAGTGAAACCCCATATCTACTAAAAATACAAAAAAAAAAAAAAACTTAGCCGGGCGTGGTGGCACACGCCTGTAATCCCAGCTACTCAGGAGGCTGAGGCAGGAGAACTGCTTGAATCCAGGAGGCGGAGGTTGCAGTGAGCCAAGCTCATGCCATTGCACTTCAGCCTGGGCAACAGAGCGAGACTCCGTCTCAAAAAACAAACAAACAAAAAAAAACCTGCTACAACTCAATAATAAAAAGGCAAATAACCCGTTTTTTTTTTTTTAATGGACAAAAGACCTGAATAGACATTTCGCAAAGGAAGATACACAAATGGCCAATAAGCACGTGAAAAGTTCCTCAACATCCTTAGTCATCAGGGAAATGCAAATAAAAACCATGATGAGATACTACTATACACCCACCAGCATGGCTAAAATTAAAGAGAATGTTAAAGAGAATGTCAACACCTAATTTTGGCAAGGATGTGGAACAACCAGAACTCTCACACACTGTGTAGGAGTGGAAAAAGTACAACCACTTTGAGCAAAGTGGTTGTTTCTTTTCTTTTGCTTTTTTTTTTTTTTTTTTTGAGACGGAGTCTCACTCTGTCACCCAGGCTGGAGTGCAATGGTGCGATCTTGGCTCACTGCAACCTCCACCTCCCAGGTTCAAGCGATTCTCCTGCCTCAGCCTTCTGAGTAGCTGGAATTACAAGCATCTGCCACCACGGCCAGCTAATTTTTTGTATTTTTGGTAGAGACAGGCTTTCATCATGTTGGCCAGGCTGGTGTTGAACTCCTGACCTCAGCTGATCCGCCCACCTCAGCCTCCCAAAGTGCTGGGATTACAGGCATGAGCCACCACGCCCAGGCATCTTTCTTTTTTTTGAGACAGGGTCTCACTCTGTTGCCCAGACTGGAGTGCAGTAGAGCAATCATGGCTCACTGAAGCCTCAACTTCCCAGGCTCAGGTGATCCTCCCACCTCAGCCTCCTGAGTTGCTGAGACTACAAGCATGTGCCACCACGTCCAGCTAATTTTTGTATTTTCTGTAGAGACAAGATTTTGCCATATTTCCCAGGTGGGTCTCAAACTTCTGGGCTCAAGCAATCCTCCTGCCTTGGCCTCCCAAAGTGCTGAGATTACAGGTGTGAGCCACCACGCCTGGCTGGGCAGTTTCTCACAAACCTAAACATACACCTATGCTTTGACCCTGCAATTCCACTCCTAGGTATTTACCCAAGAGATGGGAACATGTGTCTACAAAAAAAACCTACAGAACAATATTGAAAGCACCTTTATTCATAATTGCCCAACACTAGAAATATACCAAGTGTCTACCAATAAGAAGTGTCAACAGGCTGGGTGCAGTGGCTCACACTTGTAATCCCAGCACCTTTGGGAGGCTGAGGCTGGCGGATCACCTGAAGTCAGGAGTTCAAGACCAGCCTGGCCAGCATGAAGAAACCCCGTCTCTACTAAGAATACAAAAATTAGCTGGGCATGGTTGTGTGTGTGCCCGTAATCCCAGCTACTCGGGAGGCTGAGGCAGGACAATCACTTGAACCTGGGAGGTGGAGGTTGCAGTGAGCCGAGATAGTGCCACTGCACTCCAGCCTGGGCAACGACAGCGAAACTCCGTCTCAAAAAAAAAAGTGTGAACAAACAGGTATATTCACACCATGTAACAGTATTCAGCAACAGAAAGGAACAAACTAGTGATACACACAACACGAGCAAATCTCAAAAACATGCTGAGTGAAAGAGGACTACAAAAGATGAAATGCTGTCTGATTCCATCTAGGTGAAATTCTAGAACACATTAAACTAACTTATGATGGAAAAAATCAGGGCAGTGGTTGCCTTAGGGGTGTTGGTGCACAGACCAACTGGGAAGGAACATGAGGGAACTTTCCAGGGCGATGGTGATATGGATGTTCTGGATCCTGAAAGGGGATTAGCCTACCCAGGTATTTGTAGTTGTCAAATGAATGGGATGGCATATTTAAGATCACTATGGCTGGGTGCAGTGGTTCACTCCTGTAATCCCAGCACTTTGGGAGGCGTGCGGCCCAACAGTGGGAGGATCACTTGAGCCCAGGAGTTCGAGACCAGCTTGGGCAACATGGCAAAACCCTGTCTCCACAAAAAATAGAAAAATTAGTTGGGTGTGGTTGTGCGCACCTGTAGTCCCAGTACTCAGGAGGCTGAGAGGGGAGGATCACCTGAGCCCAGGGAGGTCAAGGCTGCAGTGAGCCATGATCACACCACCATACTCCAGCGGGGACAATAGGGCAAGACCCTGTTTCAGAAAAAAAAAAAAAAAAAAAGATTGTATTTCACAATTTTACCTAAAAAAATGTAAGTAAACATTGAACTCTAGTTAATAATATGTATGGTCTGAAGTGAATGAAGTTTGCAACTTACTCCATTTTTCTTTTTTTGTTGAGATGGATTCTCGCTCTGTTGGCCAGGTTGGAGTGCAGTGGCACAATCTCGGCTCACAGCAACCTCCACCTCACAGGTTCAAGCGATTCTCCTGCCTCAGCCTCCTGAGTAGCTGGGATTACAGGCGCCTGCCACCACGGCTAGCTAATTTTGTATTTTTAGTAGAGATGGGGTTTCACCACGTTAGCCAGGCTGGTCTTGAACTCCTGACCTCAGGTGATGTTCCTGCCTCAGCCTCCCAAAGTGCTGGGATTACAGGTGTGAGACACCACGCCCAGTCTTGTAACTTATTTTGAAATGAGTAAAAAAAATAAGATGATTGACTGGGCACTTTTGCTCACGTCTGTAATCCTAGCACTTTGGGAGGCTGAGGTGGGAAGATCACTTGAACCCAGGAGTTCGACACCAGCCTTGGCAACATAGTGAGACCCCATCTCTGTTTAATTTAATATTTTTATATAAAAAAGAATACAAATAAAAATAATTTTTAAAAATAAGATGGATTAATGAACAGATAGAGACAGGGATAGAGGGGCAGATTTGCAATAAAGCAAATAGAGCAAAATGCACACTGTACAACGTAGGAGGTGGCTACATGGGTATTCACTGTACAATTCCTTCAACATTTCTATATATTGGAAATTTCTCATATGAAAATGCTAAGGGGAAAAATCTGAAGGAGACACGTGTGCCCTGGCTCCTGTGTGCTATACCGACCTTCAGTAGGGGACAGCCCAGCTATTATGCTTACATCCTGAAAAGAAAATGGGCCACAGGCCAACAGTATAAATCAGCAGAAACTCACGTCTCCCAAAATCTAGGATGAGGCACAAAGAGAAGTCTGAGAAGTCTAAGTTCTTTTTCTTAGATGACGAAAGGCATTCGTATATATGGACATGAACTGTTTTTATCCTTGTGATACAAGAAGTAGTAGAAGAGGCAAGAACACATGAATAATTTTTTTCTTGGCCGGGCACAGTGGCTCATGCCTGTAATCGCAGCACTTTGGGAGGCCAAGGTGGGTGAATCATTTGAGGTCAGGAGTTCGAGACCAGCCCAGCCAACATGGTGAAACCCCATCTGTACTAAAAACACAAAAATTAGCTGGGCGTGGTGGCGGATGCCTGTAATCTCAGCTACTCGGGAGGCTGAGGCAGGAGAATCACTTGAACCAGAGAGGCGGAGGTTGCAGGGAGCCGAGACTGTGTCCCTGCACTCCAACCTGGGTGACAGAGCAAGACTCTGTCCGAAGAAAAAAAAAAAGAAATATTCTTCTTAAGAAAAATAAAATAAAGTCAGGCATGGTGGCTCATGCCTGTAATCCCAGCACTTTGGGAGGCCAAAGTGGGAGGATTACTTGAGGCCAGGAGTTGGAGACCAGCCTGGGCAACACAGTGAGATCCTTATGTCTACAAAAAAAATTTTTTTTTAAGTAGCCAGGCATGGTGGCACACACGTGTATTCCTAGCTACTTGAAAGGCTAAGGCAGGAGGACAGCTTGAGCCCAGGAGGCCGAGGCTGCAGTGAGCCATGATCATGCCACTGCACTCTAGCCTGTATGACAGAGCAAGACTCTGTCTCAAACAAAACAAAACAAAATCCTAAGAATGAATTAGGTTAGTTCAAGGAAAAAGAACAAGGATGGAGAAGAGTGCTTTAACCAACAACTTGAATGACATGACCTAGTATAAGGAATTCTCTCCAACCTTAGTCAAGTTCATTCCAGCAAATGACTGATGAACATCTGAAGAGTGATTCACAACTACTGTAAAAAATAAAATATGGGCAACGTGACACTAAACCACTCGTAGATGACCTGCTTCTAGGTTGGGGTTTCGTACATAGCAGAGCAGCTCCCTCACTGCAATCTATTTCAATAGCTCTCTATCTGAGTGCTATTGAAAATCGGCCCTCAACACAAGGGTTTGGAAAAAAAAAATAAGAAGAAAAAAAAAAACGAATAAAATAAGCCACACTAGAAACAGGCCCAGTAAGTCATTACTGCAAAGTAAGACAGGCTCTTCCCCTGCTTACAAGAGGTTCCACTGTGCCTCCTGTCTCAAGGCAAGAGAACAATGGTTTAAAACCTTTATGGCTGGGAATGCCTAGAGACTTGAGGAAAGTAAATGATGGAAAGTTGCCACTTGAAACAAAGTTCCTCTGTCTCTCCTCACTCCTAGTCAAGGGGTACCTTTCAAATTATCTCTTCCCCCACTTCTTGGTGTATCATGAGAACAAGGGAGACTCACTTCAGGTAGGTACATTTTACCTGAAGTAAAGATAAAAACATTCCTTTTCATTCGAACACCACCTGACCAGGGGCCTCCTGCTTTTAGATGGGAAGTAAACGGCCTTCAGGAATTCCACAGGCTCCCTTGCTGGACAACAGGTGGCACTGTCACATTAGGTCCAATTTAAGTTATAGATAAGAGTAGTAAGAAGAGTTTCAATGGAGACCTAAAGATTTCACTGATGTGGGTTTCTAAGCTTATCTTTTATTTTTAAACTTAAACCATTTAACTGGTTATCGTTTTGTTTTTCTTTTGTTGTTGTTTGTTTGTTTATTTGAGACAGAGTCTTGCTTGCTCTGTTGTCCAGGCTAAAGTGTAGTGGTGTGATCGTAGTCACTGTGGCCTCAACCTCCTGAACGTAAGCAATCTTCCTGCCTCAGCCTCCTGAGTAATTGTGCCACCACACCTGGCTAACTTTTGCATTTTTTGTAGAGTTGGGGTTTCACCATGTTGGCCAGGCTGGTCTCGAACTCCTAGGCTCAAACGATCTCCCCACTTCGACCTTCCAAAGTGTGGTGATTACAAGTGTGAGCCACCGCACCCGGCCCAACTGATTATTTTTTAACCCCTTGAATGACAGCAAGAAATGGGGAAGTTCTTTGAGCCGTGCTCTGCAGTTGAGGGTGGCCACTCCTGAGGCGGTCACCCGTTCCCTTGTCACCACAGACTCTGTTCTCCCTAGAACAAAAATGAGCTGTTACCTGTGTAGCCCACTGGATTTGTGTGTGCCAAGCACCAAGCAACGCATCATAGAGTCCAGTAAGCTGCCGGTCCAGGGGTAGGTCACTTTGACACAGCTCTTGCCAGGCTGCTAAAAGCTGCACCTGTACAGACAGAACAAAGGGAACCTTATTGGGTACGTCAACACAGGTTGCCTGCGAACACTGCCCTGCCCTGCTACCCAGAGTAATCACGGATTGCTCAATGGGCTCACTGGGCAGCCCAGCGAGGTCCATCTACTTCAAAGAAAGGCAGGAAAAAAAAACCATTTGCAGTTATCTGCACTGATTCACAGCTTTAATCTGTCACCCTGCGGATGTGATCCCCTCTCCATTTATCCTGCCCTAAAAGTATGTAATGTGCAACCACTTGGCACTCCATCACTCTTCTGAATAGACCTCGGGGCAAGAGAGGGCAGACATGTGTGTTTAAGCTTCATGTCCTAACATCACTGCTTAAAAGGCACAGAGCACTGGACTTGAAGGAATTAAGGTCAGTTCAGGAAGCTGTCAAGTTTTTTGGCAATCTAACTTCAGCAAACCTAGAAAACATAAAATTCCAAGCCAGGTGGAGTGGCAACGCGCCTGTAGTCTCAACTCCTCACAGGGCTGAGACAGGAGGATCACTTGAGCCCAGGAGTTCGAGGCTGTAGTGCACCATGATCGCATCTGTGAATAGCCACCGCACTCCAGGCTGGGCAAAATAGTGAAACCCTATCTCTAAAGAAAAAAAGAGAAATTCTTACTGCTTCCTGAGGGTGTAATAAAGCTTAAGACATAAATCTCCCTTAAAAGACAAAAATGAGAATAAATTAAAACAACATTTCAAATCTATAATGAATCCAGCTGTAAACAGAAAAGAGAATGAAAACGGATAACTCTTTTTCCAACTGGCAATTAAACAAATCCATATGCTAGACCAAGAGCACCCCCTACTGGCTAACTAAGAGAAAAACAGCCAGAGGGCAAGGAGACAAATGTTCTTACCTTCTCAATTATGAACCTGCAATTCTGTGACCCAGAGTTATGAGCATTCCAAAACTGCACAACTGTCATCGCGCACAGCTTCTTACCTTGTGACACTTGTAGTAGTAGGCCAGGAGCTGGGGCATCCGGTCAATTTCAGTAAACACCTTCACAAACACTTTGGACTGATCTAAAGAACATACAATGTATATATACTGTTACCAGCCTTTCTGGTGTAGACATGAGACAAAAGTCACCAAGATGAAGGTGGATGTATGGAAGCTAGTATTCACAAGTTCCTGCCTAGATACTGAATTAACTCATGCATGAGGATCATAAATTTGAAAAATAAGCATGACTTGAAAACCAGATACTGCAAGGTATTCCCCACTGTTCCTCACAGAATTCATATTTTAACATGATATTGAGAGGTTAGTTATGTCTTTGAAAATTCCTACTTCGATTATACCAGATGGGAACTTTAAAAAAGCAAACACACTGAACTTCTATATGTCAACATATCTGGTGGTTTGAGGAGTAAGTAAATAGTTTGGGCCGGTCGCAGTAGCTCATGTCTGTAATCCCAGGACTTTGGGAGGCTAAGGCAGGCGGATCACCTGAGGTCAGGAGTTCGAGACCAGCCTGGCCAACATGGCGAAACTCCATCTCTACTAAAAAAAAAACAAAAATTAGCTGAGCGTGGTGGTGCACACCTGTAATCCCAGCTCCTTGGGAGGCTGAGGCAGGAGAATTGGTTGGACCCAGAAGGCAGAGGTTGCAGTGAGCCAAGATTGCGCCACTGCACTCCAGCCTGGCCGACAGAGCAAGACTCCGTCTAAAACAAAGCAAAACAAAAAAACAAAACGTAAAATCAAATAACTTGGTAACTATTAGCATTCCACACATAACAATGGATTCTAAGACCCAAGTTATGGGCTTAATATCAAGTAGTTTTTTACACATTTCCCTAAGGGCAGAGCAAATGACTGGGCAAAGCACTTGCTTCCAGGCTCACCACTGGACAGCCAGGAAGGTGGGTTTCAGTGCAGTCTCTGAATAGTGTGCACAGCAGCGCCACCTCTGGCTCCCGTCCGCCCCCTTCTGGCCAAAACGTACATGCCACAGCCTTAGAATTACATCAAAAGGAAGGAAAAAAAAAAAAAAAGCCTTGAGCTAACAGGTCTCCAAACTTCTTATATTTGCTCTGTTCCCCTTCACTTCTGGGAAGCCCAATAAACTGCTGAGAAGGAAATGTTGTAACAGCAACTGCTGTGGGACACCCAGCTACGCGCTGGAGACCTGCCAGTGGAACTTGACTTAATGGGCAGAAATCCATGAGTTAGAAAATGAATATTTGCCTTTAAAATGCTTATTATTTTCATAAGAACACTTAAATAAATGAATCTTCCTGTTACATTTAAAATTATTCCATAGGCCGGGTGTGGTGGCTCACACCTGTAATCCCAGCATTTTGGGAGGTTGAGGTGGGAGGACTGTTTGAGCCCAGGAGTTCAAAAATGTCCTAGGCAACACAGGACCCCTCTACAAAAAAATAGAAAAAATTAGCTGGGCGTGGTGTGCACCTGTAAACCCCAGGAGGCTGAGCTGGGAGTATCACTTGAGCCTGGGAGGACAAGGCTGCAGTCAACTGTGATCACATCACTGCACTTCAGCCTGGGTGACAGAGCAAGATTCTAGCTCAAAAAAACAAAATTCTATAAACTGGGTTTGACCAGTGAGAAGCAAAAAAATTAATTAAAATAATTCTAAACACACATGCACACGTATGTTTATAGCGGCACTATTCACAATAGCAAAGACTTGGAACCAATGTAAATGTCCAGCAACGACAGATTGGATTAAGAAAATGTGGCACATATACACCATGGAATACTATGCAGCCATAAAAAATGATGAGTTCATGTCCTTTGTAGGGACATGGATGAAACTGGAAACCATCATTCTCAGCAAACTATCGCAAGGACAAAAAACCAAACACCGCATGTTCTCACTCATAAGTAGGAACTGAACAATGAGTACACATGGACACAGGAAGGGGAACATCACACTCCGGGGACTGTTGTGGGGTTGGGGGAGGGGGGAGGGATAGCATTAGGAGATATACCTAATGCTAAATGACGAGTTAATGGGTGCAGCACACCAACATGGCACATGTATACATATGTAACAAACCTGCACATTGTGCACGTGTACCCTAAAACTTAAAGTATAATAATAATAAAATTTAAAAAAAAATTCTATAAAAAGTTGCTTCAGTGTATCAGCTGAATTCAGTGGTTATATAAAATGAACTGGGCATGTATACTTGGCTATACCCACATTGTCATTTTAGGAGAGAGATGGAAAAGGGGAACATGTTGGGGATGAACAAATTTATCAGAAAACTCCCTTTAAAAACTGTTAGCTAGGCCGGGTGAGGTGGCTCACGACTATAATCCCAGTACTTTGGGAGGCTGAAGTGGGTGGATCACCTGGCGTCAGGAGCTCGAGACCAGCCTGGCCAATTTGGTGAAACCCCACCTCTACTAAAAATATAAAAAATTAACCGGGCGTGGTGGCGCACACCTGTAATCCCAGTTACTCCAGAGGCTGAGGAGCTTGAACCTGGAAGGTGGAGGTTGCTGTGAGCCGAGATCACACCACTGCAGTCCAGCCTGGACAACAGAGTGTAGACTCCGTCTCGAAAAAAATAAAAAGTAAAAACTGTTAGATAAAGAACTACCTCAGCCTTCTAGGAATCATGGCTGATTATAAACAGCACATTACCTGTGGGGCAGGGGAACCCTTCCTGATACTCGCCAAAATTAAGATTAAGCACCAAAAGAAAAGCATCGTTTCATCTGCGTTGAAGCCAGGAAAATATCTGTACTACATACTTCAGAGAATCCCAACCAGATATCCAAGCACTTTGGGCCACAATGGGTGGGGAAGCTGGTAAAAGTCTGGGCGCTAAGTGTGGCGCAGAACAGTACAAAGGGCCAAAGACCGGGGGCCAAGGGGGCTTGGGCCAGGCATGGGAGGGAGGGCTGTTTCCACCGCGGCCCAGCAGAGGCGGCGGCCTACGGGGCTCAAAAGCGCCATTTTCGCCTTCTGAATCCGTGTCCTGCCTAGAGTCAAGCCTGATTCAAATTTGTGCACGAAAACTGTCAAAAACTGCTTATCTCCAAAACCAAACCCATGATGCTGAACCATCAGGCATCACTCAAATCCAACACCAGCTCCCAGTAGCCAGCTCACTCAGAAGGAAACAAACAAAAAACCTTAAATGCATGGAGCCACCACCTCTCCATCCCCACTCCCACTCCCCCAACCCCACATAACTGGATGTAACCCCAACCAGAAAAGTGAGCTCTGTAGTAGCCACAAATTCATGAGAGAATGTGAGGAATGAAGCTCCTAGATGGCAACTTTCCAACCCCCCAGCTCCAGCCTTAGAATCCTGTGAATGAAGAAAAGACTCAAAGAATTAACAAATGGGGAAGAGAGGGAATTAGAGGGCTGGAGATGAGTACTGAGGCCATTCTCTCTAGGTAACTGAAGAGCACAGTGGAGAGTGTAAACTTTCAATCAAGGGCTAAAGGAAAGCTCTCTTAAACAAGGAGGGGTTTCCAAGGAAATTCCACTATTTTTCAGTAAATACCAGGCCCAGAACAAAAGCACTATCACACACAAACATGAATCAGCAGAAACAAAGAAAACTCCACCACGGTACCTATGCACTCAATAAATTAGACTACAACAAAATTAAAAACTTGGGGCCGGGCACGGTGGTTCACGCCTGTAATCCCAGCACTTGGGGAGGCTGAGGCAGGTGGATCACGAGGTCAAGAGATTGACACCATCCTGGCCAACATGGAGAAACTCCATCTCTACTAAAAATACAAAAATTAGCTGGGCGTGGTGGCACAAGCCTGTAGTCCCAGCTACTCGGGAAGCTGAGGCAGGAGAATTGCTTGAACCCAGGAGGCAGAGGTTGCAGTGAGCCGAGATCAAGCCAGTGCACTCCAGCCTAGAGACAGGGCAAGACTCTGTCTCAAAAAAAAAAAAAAAAAAAATTAAAAACTTAGGCATCAAAAGATTTCATCAATAATAGAATGAAAAGACAATCCATGGAATGGGAGAAAATATCTGCAAGATATATTCAGTAAAAGAATAATATCCAGAATATATGAAGAATTTCTACAACTCACCAGCAAAAAACCAAATAACCCAATATAAAATTGGGTAAAGGGCCAGGCACCCTGGCTCATACCTGTAATCTCAGGACTTTGAGAGGCTGAGGAGGGAGGATTGTTTGAGTCCGGGAGTTTAAGATCAGCCTGAGCAGCATAGCAAGACCCTATCTCTACAAAAAACAAAAAATTAGCTGGGTGTGGCAGTGCACACCTGTAGTCCCAGCTACTTGGGAGGCTGCGGTGGGAGGATCACTTGAGCTTGGGAGGTCAAGGCTGTGGTGAGCCATGATTGCACCACTGCATTCCAGCCTGGGTGACAGTGCAAGACCCTGTCTCAAAAAACAACAAAACAAAACAAAAATGGGGAAAGGATTTGAATAGACATTTTTCCAGCAATATACAAATAGTCAATAAGCAAATGAAAATACACTCAATATCATTAATCATTAGAGGAATGAAAATCAAAACCATAAGATACCAGTTCCTACTCATTAGTATGGCTATGATCCAAAAAAACAAAAATCGACAAGGGTTGGAAAGGTGTGGAGAAATTGGAACCCTTGTGCATTGCTGGTGGTAGTGTAAAATGGTGCAGCCACTATGGAGAACGGTATAACAGTTCCTCAAAAAATTAAACATCAGATTACCATATGGCTGGGTGTGGTGGCTCACACCTGTAATCCCAGCACTTTGGAAGGCCAAGATGGGCGGATCACTTGAGGCCAGGAGTTCGAGACCAGCCTGGCCAACATGGTGAAACCCCATCTCTACTAAACATACAAAAATTAGCTAGGTGTGGTGGTGCACACCTTTAATCCCAGCTACTCGGGAGGCTGAGGCACAAGAATCACTTGAATCTGGGTGGCAGAGGTCACAGTGAGCCGAGATCATGCCACTGCACTCCAGCCTAGGCAACAGAGTTAAACTGTGTCTCCAAAAAAAAGAAAAAAAGATAAGCATATGATCCAGCAATTCCACTTCTGAGTAGATCCCTAAAGGAATTGAAAGCCGGAACTCAAACAGACACTTGCACACCCGTGATCATTCTAGCATCCTTCACAATAGCCAAAAGGTAGAAATAACCTAAATGTCCATCAACAGATGAATAGATAGAGAAAATGTGGTAATATATGAGATGGAATATTATTCAGCCTTAAGAAGAAAGGAAATTCTGACACATGCTACACCATGGATGAGACTTGAAGATGTTATGCTAAGCCATAAAAGGAAAAATACTATGTGAATCCATTATAGGAGGCATGTAGAGTAGTCAAATTCATAGGGACAAAGGTAGAATGATGATTGCTGGCAGGTGAGGGTAGGAGGAATGGACAGTTGCTGTTTAATGGGTATGAAATTTCAGTTCAGAAAGAAAAAGGTTCTGGAGACGGATGGTGGTGATGTTTGCACAGCAATGTGAATGTACTTAATGCCACTGAAATGCACACTTAAAAATTATTAAAATGGTAGATTTTGTTACGTGTATTTTGCCACAATTTTTTAAATTTTTTTCTAAAAAAGAACACTTCCAAAGATTTTCCCTAAGAAAGAGAAGAAAATTTTAGGCAATAATTGCTTCACACTCTCAAAGAAATTACATATCCTTTCTTTAATAGGATCTAAGGCTTCGGGAGGCTGAGGTGTGAGGATCACTTTAGGCCAGGAGTTCAAGACCAACCTGGGCAATATATCAAGACCCCATCTACAAAAAAAAAAAAATAGGCTGGGCATGGTGGCTCACACCTGTAATACCTGCACTTTGGGAGGCCAAGGCAGGCAGATCACCTGAGGTCAGGAGTTCAAGACCAGCCTGGCCAACATGGTGAAATCCCATCTCCACTAAAAATACAAAAAATTAGGCCGGGTGTGGTGGCTCACGCTTGTAATCCCAGCACTTTGGGAGGCCTAGGCGGGCAGATCACGAGGTCAGGAGATCGAGACCACGGTGAAACCCTGTCTCTACTAAAAAAACCAAAAAAAAAAAAAAAATTAGCCGGGCGTGGTGGCGGGCGCCTGTAGTCCCAGCTACTTGGAGAGGCTGAGGCAGAAGAATGGCGTGAACCCGGGAGGCGGAGCTTGCAGTGAGCCGAGATCGTGCCACTGCACTCCAGCCTGGGCGACAGAGTGAGACTCCGTCTCAAAAAAAAAAAAAAAAAAATTAGCCAGGTGTGGTAGCGCATGCCTGTAATCCCAGCTACTCGGGAGGTAAGGCAGGAGAATCGCTCGAACCCAGGAGGCAGAGATCATGCCACTGCACTCCACCCTGGGTGACAGAAGGAGACTCCGTCTCAAAAAAAAAAAAAGAATCTAAGGTATTACAATGAGATATAAAGGGAGGTTGGCAGAGCTAAGGAAAAAAATTAGGAAGTAAACCATGACATAATAAAAAAATTAACTAGAAGAACAAAGATAACAAAACCTATTTTTTTTTTTTTTTGAGACAAGGTCTCACTCTGTCACTCCTGGGCTCAAGCAATCCTTCTGCCCCAACCTCCTCAGCAGCTGACACTACAAGTGTGTACCACCATGCCTGGCTAATTTTTTATTTTTTGTAGAGACAGGGTCTTGCTATGATACCTAGGCTTGTCTCAAACACCTGGGCTCAGGCGACCCTCCCGCCTTGACCTCCCAAAGTGCTGGGATTACAGGCATGAGCCACTGTACCCGGCCAAGAACAGATACTTTATTTTTTTAAATAAGTAGAGAGTTTATTTGGGTGAAGTTTGAGGACTGCAAACCAGAGTCATGGATTCACACTGCCCTGCATATATGCTCCAGAACAGATACTTCAGAAAACCCCATCAGACAAATGAAAAACAAGCTTTAGAAAAACCACACATGGCAGGAGGGGACTGAGAGGGAGCAGGCAAACATCCAAAAGAGACCAGAGAAAATATGATATATATGGAGAGGGAAAAAGGAGAGCTATTGAACAGATAGTTGATGTTCTCAAAGACAGAAAAGAGAACAAATAAAACAGAAAAAAAAAATTTTAAGGAAGGCGATTTTCTGTAAATGAAGATATGAATTGGTAGGTGAAAAGGGCTGACGCTGGGTCCTGGAAAAGTTAAAAATTTTCAAAACTGAAAAAGAACCTAGAGAAGTTACTAAACTACAAGGTAAAAGAAGCCATAATTTGGCAAACTATGCGCCAGCAGGCCAAACTGCCATCTGTTTTTGTAAATAAAGTTTTACTTGGCCAGGCATGGTGGCTCACGCCTCTAATCCCAACACTTTGGGAGGCCGAGGTGGGCAGATCACTTGAGATCAGGAGTTCAAGACCAGCCTGGACGACATGGTGAAACCCCATCTCTACTGAAAATATAAAAATTAGCCAGGTGTGGTGGCGCACGTCTGTAGTCCCAGCTACTCAAGAGACTGAGACAAGAAAATCGCTTGAGCCTGGGAGGTGGAGGTCGCACCACTGCACTCCAGCCTGGGGAACACAGCGAGACTTCGTCTTGAAAAAAACAAAAAAAGTTTACTGGCATACAGCAAAAGCCCATCCATTTATGAGTGGCCTTTTGTGCCACAACTGCAGAGGTATCTGTGAGAGAGACCATATGGCCCCCAAATCCTAATATTTATGATCTGGCCCTTTACAGGAAATGTTTGTCAGTCCCTGTTATAACTATTCAGGGAAAAGAAACAAGCTACCTACAAAAAAAAAAAAAAAAATAGGAAGAAGAAGCAGGCCAATCTCATACTTATCAGAATACAGAGGGAAATGCATTCGCACTAGAAAACAGAATTCACAGAAGTAGCATTTCACCTTTTGTCTTTACAGAGGTATATTTGGCTGTTTTGTGAGACATTCTGGGGGAAAAGAAAAATAAATATAGATGGCAGAGACAATGAAGAATTCTGAAGGAGAAAGCGTGTGACCCAAGAATTCCAAAAGCAGTTATTGCTTTCTACACATAAAAGCAATAGAAAGACACTCCTGGCCGGGTGTGGTGGCTCACGTCTGTTAATCCCAGCACTTTGGGAGGCCGAGGCGAGTGGATCACCTGAGGTCAGGAGTTTGAGACCAGCCCAGCCAACATGGTGAAAGCCCGTTTCTATTCAAAATACAAAAATTACCCAGGCGTGGTGGCACATGCCTGTAATCCCAGCTACTCAGGAGGCTGAGGCACAAGAATCACTTGAACCCAGGAGGCGGAGGTTGCAGTGAGCCAAGATCACGCCACTACACTCCAGCCTCGGTGACAGAGAAAGACTCCGTCTCAAAAAAAAAAAAAAAAAAAATTACAGAGTTCCTTCTAATCTATATAATTCAATCGCCATTAAGACATTCTAAAAACTGAAGACTTACAAGGCCTTATCTTTATAGAGAGATATACACAGAGATGAGAAGCAGCTAGCACTCACCTACAGCCTGAGAGGTGAACGCCGCTACAATCTGCGGACTGGCTAGGGCCTCCAGCCTGTTCTTCAGTGCCTCCAAGTGCACACACTTTTCTGAGTAGTCTGGTGTATCAACAAGCATCATTAAGCTGTTCTGCATACCTGTTAGCTTGGCAGAAATCACAGCTATGTCCTAGAAAAGACCAGAATAGAGAATATTTATTTTAAAAGATCCCTACTGCCTCAATTGGGAATAGATAAAATACATGAAAAGGCAACTCATTAAGTAAGAAAATGGGGCTGGGCATGGTGGTGGTTCATGCCTGTAATCCCAGCACTTTGGGAGATCCAGGCAGGAGGATCCCTTGAAGCCAGGAGTTCAAGACCAGCCTGGTTAACATGGCAAGATCCAGTCTCTACAAATAGTAAAAATTAGCTGGCTGTGGTCATGCGCACCTGTAGTCCCAGCTACTCAGAAGCTAAGGCAGGAGGATAACTTGAGCCTGGAAGGTGGAGACTGCAGTTAGCCAAGATGGCACTACTGCACTCCAGCCTGGGCAACAGAGAAAGACCCTGTCTCAAAAAAAAAAAAAAAACTGTACTCAAATAAATGCAAATTAAATTAAAACAAGAAAGTGTCATTTTCCTCCTAACAAATTGGAAAAGTGTCTGAAAAATTATAATAGCTATTGTTGGTGAGGGTACAAAGAAAAAAGACAATCTGTCTGGTATCATAAATTTAAATTTATACTGTCTTTCTGGAAGGCAATTTAGCAATATGTGCTAAGAGTTTTAAAAATATTCACATCCAGGCTGGGCACAATGGCTTATACCTATAAATCCCAGCATTTTCAGAGGCTGAGGCAGGAGGATTGCATGAGGCCAGGAGTTCAAGACCAGCCTGACCAATATAGCAAGACCTTGTCTTTACAAAACATTTTAAGAAATTGGCCAGGCAGCCGGGCGGGGTAGCTCACGCCCCCGTAATCACAGCACTTTGGGAGGATGAGGCTGAAGGATCACCTGAGCTCAGGAGTTTGCAACCAGCCTGGCCAACATGGTGAAACCCTGTCTCTACTAAAAATACAAAAATTAGCCGGGCATGGTGGCGCCCACCTGTAATCCCAGCTACTTGGGAGGCTGAGGCAAGAGAATCGCTTGAACCCAGGAGGCAGAGGTTTGCAGTGAGCTGAGATCATGCCACTGGACTCCGGCCTGGGCGACAGAGCAAGACTCTGTCTCAAAAATAAATAAATAAATAAATAAATAAATAAATAAATAAATAAATAAATAAAAGATAGATTGTTGAGTGAAAAAATAAAGTGCAAAGCAGTGTCCACAATGAGCTTTGTGAGGAAAAAAAGGGGCAGGGAACATAAATACGTATGTGTGTATCTGGAAGGATGGGCATAAAGCTGATAACAGGGCTTGTCTGTACAAGAAAAATTAGCCCCTGGCCGGGCATTGTGACTCACCCCTGTAATCCCTGCACTTTGGGAGGCCAAGGAGGGCAGATCACCTGAGGTCAGCAGTTCAAGACCAGCCTGGCCAACATGGTGAAACCCCATCTCTACTAAAAATACAAAAATTAGCCGGGCATGGTAGTGCACGCCTATAATCCCAGGTACTCAGGAGGCTGAGGCAGGAGAATCACTTGAACCTGGGAAGTGGAGGTATCACGCCACTGTACTCCAGCCTGGGCTTCAGAATGAGACCCCATTTCAAAAGAAAAAAAAAAAAAGAAAAATTAGAGGACTAAGGTGGGGGTCAGGGTTAGGAAAAAAACTTATTTTTTGCAGTTTATTCCTGTGTAATAAATTTGTTCCTATGTGCATTTGTAACTTTTTTAAAAAATTGACTGATAAATCATTCATTTTGCTTTACAATTGAGTAAGAGTTCTTCATAAGACATCATCTTACTTCATCCTTACATCCCAGGTGGAAAATGTTACTATTTTCCACACTTTGCAGCCTCAGAAGGGGTCAATAACCCACCAAGTCCCCATGGTATATACGGCTCCTCCATCCCCATGTTCCACCCTCTCATTCATTTACCCCCAATCTTCTCTGCCTGTGCTGGTTTTTCTTTTTTTCTTTTCTTTTTTTTTTTTTTTTTGAGACAGGGTCTTGCTCTGTCCCTCAGCACAGTGATATGATCATAGTTTACTGTAGCCTTCAGCTCCTGGGCTCAAGAGATCCTCCCGCCTCAGCTTCCTGAGTAGCTGGAACTACAAGTGTGCAGCACCACACCTGGCTAATTTTTTAATTTTTTGTAGAGATGGGGGTCTCATGTTGCCCAGGCTGGTTTCAAACTCCTGGCCTCAAGTGATCCTCTCACCTCAGCATCCCAAAGAGCTGGGATTCCAGGCATGAGCCACGGTGCCTGGTGCCTGTACATCTTTATCGTGGCTTCTCTTGAACTCACTCTGTGACTAAGAGGCTTCAGTCACACAGAGGGTGCAGGCTAAAGAGGCTGGAAACACACCGAACAGCTTCAGATCTTCCCCACCCTGAGTCTGAAGGTTTCTGAATCCTGCTATTGGCTATCAACTTTGCTATCTCTTTTGCTTTCTCCAAACTTCATGTTCTTGCTTAAATACCTTTCATAACATCCCCTAAACAAGAAACCTACCTGAGTCTTAAATGTCTCCTCAATATCGGCGCTCAATGTGCTCCACTTATCTGCTTCCTGAAGAGATTCGGCAGCAAGTTGCATTCTGGACTTCACCTGGTCAATTTCTACCAACACCTGAAAGAGACGTGAGGGGTGAAAAATGAAGGCGTAGGTCCTTTTTCTCCATCTGTCACCAGGGACTTGAAATGTAAATATGGTGGCTTGCTCCTGTCTTTAGGGAGCTTCTGTCTCCCAAAACACCAATCATCTGGCTAAATTTATTCAGCAGTGCTGAAGAGATGAATCAGCTGAAAGACCCAAGCAAAAGCATAGTTTCGGGGGGCTGGGCACAGTGGCTCACACCTGTAATCCCAGCACTTTGGGAGGCCGAGATGGGAGGATCACTTGAGACCAGGAGTTCGAGACCAGCCTGGGCAACATGGTGAAACCTTGTCTCTACTAAAAATACAAAAATCAGCCGGGCATGGTGTTGTACGTCTGTGACCCCAGCTACTCAGAAGGCTGAGGCACGAGAATCGCTTGAACCTGGGAGGTGGAGGTTGCCGTGAGCTGAGATCATGCCACTGTACTGCAGCCTGCACTCCAGCAACAGAGCGAGACTCTGTCTCAAAAAAAAAAAAAAGAGCATAGTTTGAGTGCTGGGCAGAATCTTGAGTGATGGCTGGCCTCCCAAAACACCGTGCTGTTCTAAACCCCTTACGAGAGTGACCACCTTCCCAAAACAAGAATCATCATTTACGACAAGAGCCAAAATACCTGCATGGATTGAGATGTATCCTGTTCAAATTTTTTAATGTCCTCCTTGACAAGAATCATCTGTTCTTTCAGGAAAGTTGCCTCCTGTTTTAGGGCTTCGACATCACGGAGCACTTTGGGCATGTTCTGGAGAGCTTGGTGACTTGTTTCTGTAGTTAAAAAAAAAAAAAAATCAAGAACAACGATAGCCACAAAAGGTGAAAGTTGGACCAGTCACCAGTAAAAAATAGGAAGCAAATCAGACAACAGAAAGGAAACGCACGACCAATCAAACGGTTTTTGGAGCCTGCAGAAAATACGGGGCAGGAGAGGAGATGGGCAGTGAGGTGGCCTCTGCCAGGATCACGTCCCCAGACTGATGGGAAAGGGCCTTTGATTTCACAAGGAATCAACAATCAACCTGTCCCAACACCAACTTGCAATCACCAGTGAAATCATAACTCCATTTTCAAGGAGGCATGCCCCAGGAGTTTTGCATACATTGTATTACTTAATGTCCATGGCGGTCATTAGCAGCCACCTCCTACTGATAAGAAAACTCACAGAGGTTAAAGTAACTTGCCCAAGATCTTACAGAGCTAAAACTAAGCCTCAGATGGGTCTGGCCCCAATGCCTGCTTTCCATGGTCTTTTTTTTTTTTTTTTTTTTTTGATACAGAGTTTCGCTCTGTCACCCAGGCTGGAGTGCAGTGGCGCAATCTTGGCTCACTGCAACCTCTGCCTCCCGGGTTCAAGCGATTCTCCTGCCTCAGCCTCCTGAGTAGCTGGGTTTACAGGTGCCCACCACCATGCCCAGCTAATTTTTTGTATTTTCAGTAGAGACGGGGTTTCACCATGTTGGCCAGGCTGGTCTTGAACCCCTGACCTCAGGTGATTCACCGGCCTTGGACTCCACACCTGCTGGGAATACAGGCGTGAGCCACCACGTCCGGCCTATTTTAAAATCATTTTTGAGACAGGGTCTCACTCGGTTGCCCAGACTGGAGTGCAGTGGTGAAATCACAGCTCATTGTAACCTCAGCCTCCTGGTCTCAGGTGATCCTCCCACCTCAGCCTCTCAAGTAGCTGGGTCTACAGGCACACACCACCAGGACTGAATAATTTTTATATATTTTGTAGAGACAGAGTTTCACCATGTTGCCCAGGCTGGTCTCAAACTCCTGGGCTAAAGGGACCTGCCTGGCTAGGCCTCCCAAAATGCTGGGATTACAAGTGTGAGCCACAATGCCAAGCCTAAAAATATCTTAAATCTACCCATTACTCATCATCTTCACTGCCATCACCCCAGTTGAAGCCACTGTCATCTCTTTTCTGGACCTCAGCAATAGCCTCCTGAACCATGTTACTCCGCTGCTTAAAAATCCTACAATGCCTTATTTTTAAATTAAATTCAAACTGTATTTATTTATTTATTGAGACAGAGTCTCCCTCTGTCACCCAGACTAGAGTGCAGTGGCACAATCTCAGCTCACTGGAACCTCTGCCTCCTAGGTTCAAGTGATCTCCTGCCTCAGCCTCCCAAGTAGCTGGGATTACAACTGTCCACCACCATGCCCGACTAATTTTTACATTTTTAGTAGAGACCGGGTTTTGCTGTGTAGGTCAGGCTAGTCTCAAACTCCTGGTCTCTGGTGATCCACCCACCTCAGCCTCCCAAAGTGCTAGGATTACAGGCATGAGCCACTGCACCCAGCCTTAAAATCAAACTCTTTAATGTGACACTGAAATCCCTGCATAGCACTCTAACCTGGGTGACAGAGCAAGACCCTGTTTCTTAAAAATAAAGAAATATAAAATCCCTGGCCAGGTGTGGTGGCTCACGCCTGTAATCCCAGCACTTTGGGAGGCCAAGGCAGGCGGATCACGAGGTCAAGAGATCAAGACCATCCTGGCCAATGTGGTGAAACCCTGTCTCTACTAAAAATACAAAAATTAGCTGGGCGTGATGGTATACGGCTATGGACTCAGCTACTCGGGAGGCTGAGGCAGGAGAATCATATGAACCTGGGAGGCGGAGGTTGCAGTGAGTCGAGATTGCGCCACTGCACTCTAGCCTGGCGACAGAGGGAGACTCCGTCTCAAAAATAAATAAATAAATAAATAAATAAATAAATAAATAAATAAATAAATAAATAAATAAAATCCCTGCATAACGTGGCCCCTGTGGACCTCTCCAATCCAACACTGGGTCTTCTTCAACAGTGTATTTTTAGAACCTAGAAAAGAGTTTGTGCCCAATAAATATTTGTTGACTGACTAAATGAAGAAATTGGTCCTCCAATTTGGGGTCCTCAGCATGTGCTTGAACGGCTACAATCACCTTTCCTCATTGCAGACTTGGGCCCTTGTCTCATCTTGCATAAAAATAAATGAAGCTTTAAACCTATGAAGGCTACCTGCTGCCTGAGGGATAAAAGCCAAACTCCTAAGGCTGGCCAGAAAGGTCTTTCGCCAGCTGATCCCGATCTATTTATCTGCCTCATCTTCAGTTACTTTTCTCCTACGAAAGTGTGATTCTCTAATAATAATACTACCAATTATCTTGTCTCACTCTGTTCCCCACATTGGAGTGCAGTGGTGCAATCCTAGCTCACTGCAGCCTTGAACTTCTAGGCTCAAGCAATCCTCCCGAGTAGCTGGACTACAAGCATGAACCACCATGCTGGCTAGTTTTTTAATTTTTTGTAGAGATAGGGTCTTGCTATGTTGCCTAGGCTGGTCTGGAACTGCTGGTCTGGAACTCCTGGCCTCAAGCAATCCTCCCACTTCAGCTTCCCAAAGCACTGAGATCACACCCAGACTGTTTATTGATATTCATGCAGCACTGTTTGAACTTCTCACCTTTCCCTGGACTATGCCTTCTTATAGCCACACTCCTGTGCATATGTTACTCTCTCTCTCTCTCTCTTTAATACCAAGGAAGTAGTGAAATATAATGGTTAAGGGCCTGGCCCCTGGAGCCAACTGTCTGGGTTCAGTCCAGGCTTCTCATTCATTAGGAACATGATGCTGAGCAAGTTACTTAACTTCTCTCAACCTCAATTTCTACAAGTCTATAGTGGGCATAATAACTGTGCCTACCTCTAAGGATAACTGTCAGGTTTAAATTAGATAACCATGCCCAAAAGCGGGTACTGTTCACATTTAGGCCAGGACAATTCTTCATTGTGCAGGATTGTACCAAGTACTGCAGGACATTAAGTATCACTGGGTCCTCCCACTGAATGTCCTATGTCTGAATGTCACTGCAGTATTCCCCACTACTACGACAACTAAAAAAGCTCCCACAGGCCAGGCGCAATGGTTCATGCCTGTAATCCCAGCACTTTGGGAGGCCAAGGCGGGCGGATCACCTGAGGTCGGGAGCTCAAGACCAGCCTGACCAAAATGGAGAAACCCTGTCTCTACTAAAAATACAAAATTAGCCAGGCATGGTAGCACATGCCTGTAAACCCAGCTACCCGGGAGGCTGAGGCAGGAGAATTGCTTGAACCTGGGAGCCAGAGGTTGCGGTGAACCGAGATCACGCCATTGCACTCCATCCTGGGTAACAAGAATGAAACTCCATCTCAAAAAAAAAAAAAAACCTCCCACCAATTTCCAAATATTCCCCGTTCCTGAGGGCAGGAACAAGGATAAAGGGAGGCGAGGAGAGTATTGCAACCCATGTTTGAGAATCACTTAGTTAATACATATAGGGCACTAAAAAGAGTGTCTGACATGTACCAAACCTCATATATGTGCTATTATATCATTATTATTATTATTTTTGAGACAGAGTCTCACTCTGTCACCCAGGCTGGAGTGTAGTGGCGGGATCTCTGCTCACTGCAACTTCTGCCTCCTGGGTTCAAGTGATTCTTCTGCCTCAGCCTCCCGAGTAGCTGGGACTACAGTGCATGTCACCACACCCACCTCTAATTTTGTATTTTTAGTAGAGATGGGGTTTCACCATGTTGGCCAGGCTGGTCTCGAACTCCTGACCTCAGGAGATTCACTCGCCTTGGCCTTCCAAAGTGCTGGGATTACAGGCATGAGCCACTGTGCCCGGCCAATTTGCTATTATATTATTATTAATGTCCTTTCCTCTTTGCCTTACAAAGTTTTCCTTCAAGGTCTAACACAGGGGAAGTGCTTTATGATTCTCCTAAACAAGACGTAACTGCACCCTCCTGCCAGCTCTCACAACTCCAGATTCTATTCTGAGTAAAGCCATCCCTCATTGTAATTTACTGTTTCTATCTTCCCCACAGGCAGCAAGCTCAAGCAAGATAAACTTTTTGTCCCCACTGCCCATTTCTGGACACATGCATAGTAGATGCTCAATAACTAATAAAAGATGCAAGGTACAATAAAGAATATGGGCTGGGCACGGTGGCTCACGCCTGTAATCCCAGCACTTTAGGAGGCAAAGGCTGGAGGATCACCTGAGCTCAGGAGTTTGAGACCAGCCTGGACAACATAGTGAGACCCCCATCTCTACCAAAAAATCAAAAAATTAGCCTGGCGTGGTGGCACAAGCCTGTGGTCCCAGTTATTCAGGATACTGAGGCAGGAGAACTCCTTGAGCCTGAGAGGTGAAGCTGCAGTGAGCACTGATCACACCACTGCACTGTAGCCTGGGTGACAAAGTTAGACCCTGTCTCAAAAAATAAAAAATAAAAAAAGAAAGAAAACAATCTGCAGTGAAATAAAGCCCCCTCCCTACCTTTTCTTAAACAATGGGCACAACTGGCCGGGCGCAGTGGCTCATGTCTGTAATCCCAGCACTTTGGGAGGCCAAGGTGGGTGGATCACCTGAGGTCAGGAGTTCGAGACCAGCCTGGCCAACATGATGAAACCCTGTCTCTACTAAAAATACAAAAATTAGCCAGGCATGGGGCACACGCCTGTAATCCCAGCTACTCAGGAGGTTGAGGCAGGAGAATCACTTGAACCCAGGAGGTGGAGGTTGCAGTGAGCTGAGATGGCGCCCCTGCACTCCAGCCAGGGGGACAGAGTGAGACTTTGTCTCAAAAAAAAAAAAAAAAAAAAAAATGGGAACATCTCTTGGACCATCCACTCCCAGTGGAAGCAGTCTGTTTGGTCTTTCAATCTGAGCCTAGGAGACAGACTTGTGTACAGTATGTACTGAATCAACACACGTTGAATAAAAGTCAAGTCAAGGAGTTACATGAAATGATTGCCAGTGCATTTTTTTTTTATATATATAATTTAACTTATACTCAAAAAATGGTTTAGGCCAGGCGTGGTGGCTCACACCAGTAATCCTAGGGCTTTGGGAAGCCAAGATGGGAGGATCACTTGAGGTCAGAAATTTGAGATCAATCTGGGCAACATAGTGCGACCTTGTCTCTAAAAAAAAATTTTTTTTTTTAATTAGCCAGGCATGGTGGCACATGCCTATAGTTCCAGTTACTTGGGAGGCTGAGGCGAGAGGACTGCTTGAACCCAGAGTTTGAGGCTGCAGTGAGCTGTGATGGTATCATTGCATTTCAGCTTGGGCAGCAGAATGAGGAATGAGACCCTGTCTCAAAAAAAAAAAAAAGGTTTAAGTCTCCACTGAGACCAGCCTATCTTCCTCAGCTGACATAAAATCCACTAAAACAATGTTTTCCAGATCTGTGTCATTCCCTTACACCTATACTATAATATGTTTTTTTACAGATATAAGGATCCGTTGGCTATTCCTTCATACTCTCAAAATCCACTTTTTTTTTTCTTTTTACAGTTTATTGTTTGGTACAAAAACAGGCTCTTTAACTCTTTGAATAAACATCTCACAGACTTGTGCTCCTAGATTACAAAAAGTCAAAGCCAATTTTCTTTGACACTGGGCCCTTGACCCTGACATTCAAGTCACCATAACAGAAACTGGAGCTGCTGTATCTTACGTTCTGGAAGGTACCTCAACAAAGACATGTTAAGAACTGGTTAAAACTTCTAGCATTTAAAAAGATCCATCTTGTCTTCCAGTGCCTATGGATAATAATAAAAAGGAAATCCCAGAGATCTGCTATTGAGTTAGAGAAGAACTACTGCAATAAGATCCACTCTTTTAAGTTCCAAAAGGAAACTTGAGGCCAGGTGTGGTGGCTCACAGGTATAATAATCACAGCACTTTGGGAGGCCAAGACTGGAAAACCCATTGTGCCCAGGAATTTGAATTTGAGACCAGGCTGGCAACACAGTGAGATCCCATCTCTACAATTTTTTTTTTTAAACAAAATTTGCGGGGCATGGTGGCTCGCGCCTGTAGTCCCAGCGACTCGAGAGGCGAGAGGATCGCTTGAGTGCAGGAGTTCGAGGCTGCAGTGAGCTATGATCGAGCCACTGCACTGCAGCCTGGGCAACCGAGAGAGACCCTGTTTCAAAAGAAAAAACAAAGAGAAAGAAAAGAAAAAGGAAACTTATAGCCCAGCCAGAGGAAGAAAAACAACACCCAAAATTAGCAAGTGTTCAACACAGCCCGGCACCCAGCTGAGACTCCCGCTGATGTGATCAGGAGTTCGGGGCTTGCTCTTTCGCCGAGGGTATTTGCTGTCCATGCGTGCCCCGCCCACCTGTGCCCCACGCAAGTTCGGTGACCGCTGCCCGGCCGAGAGCAAGGGAGGGTCCCGCGGCCAGGGCCTCGCGCGGCTCACCCTCCACGGCGTGGTTCACCTCTTGGATGAACAGCTGCAGCTTCATCACCAGGGTGGCTGCGTGGCCATCCGCCTTCCCGGACGCCGCCTCCTTGGAGCCGGCCCTGAAGGCCGCATTGATCCACTCCTTCACGTCGAAGTCGTCTGCCAGGAACTTGGAGAAGTCCATGGCTGCACTGTCTCAGGCCTGGCGTCCAGGACTTAAGAGTTGGTTCCGGGTGGCAACGGGGATGCAGAAGCGCGCGAGCCTGCGAGAACACTGAGGCGAACCCCAGAAACGCCAGGACGGGTAACTTGCCCCTTTGCGCTTCCCTGTTCAGCCTACTCAGGTTGCGGCTGGGAATGACCCTCGCCGCCCGCCGTTCTTCTTCCGGAAGTCGTTGGCCGTTACCATAGCGACTGCGGGCGTCCGGAGTACTGAGCAGAGCTGGGTGTGGGAGAAACGCCCCGGTCTGAGAGCTCACCGCAGCGACAAACATCCCACGTCTGCTAACATTTGCCGAGGACTAAACTATGTGCTTACTATAAAGCCCTGAATACATTAGCGCATTTACGCGGTGGCTCGCGCCTGTAATCCCAGCTCTTTAGGAAGCTGACGGGGGAGAATAGCTTGAGGCCAGGAGTTCAAGGACAGCCTGGGCAACAGTGGAGCGCAGTGGGCAGCAATGGAGTGCAATTGAACGATCTCAGCTCACTGCAGCCTCAAATTTCTGGGCTCAAGCGATCCTCCCACCTCAGCCTCCAGAGTGGCTGGGATTACAGGCGCGCGACAACACGCCCGGCTATTTCTTTCTTTTTCTTTTTTTTTTTTTTTTCCTGAGACGGAGTCTTGCTCTGTCGCCCAGGTTGGAGTGAAGTGACGCGATCTCGGCTCACTGCAACCTCCGCCTCCTGGGTTCAAGCGAGTCTTTTGCCTCAGCCTCCTGAGTAGCTGGGATTACAGGCGCATGCCACCACGCCCGGCCATTTTTTGTATTATTAGTAGAGACGGGGTTTCACCATGTTGGCCAGGCTGGCCTCAAACTCCCAACCTCAGGTGATCCGCCCGCCTCGGCCTCCCAAAGTGCTGGGATCACAGGCGTGAGTCACCGCGCCTGGCCTAATTATTTTCTTAATGATGTGTTTTGAGGTGCAGACCTTTTAAAGTTTGTTAAGTTCCTTATCATCTTTTTTTTATGGATCATGCTTTTGGTGTTGCGGCTGAGAAATCTGTGCATAACCCATAATCACAATTTCTCAGCCTGGGAAACATAGGAAGACCCTGTCTGCAAAAAATTTAAAAATTAGCTGAGTGTGGTGGCACACACCTGTCGTCTCAGCTACTCGAGAGGCTGGGGTGAGAGGACTGCCCGAGCCCAGGAGGTCGAGGCTGCAGTGAGCTGTGATCATGCCACTGCACTCCAGCCTGGGTGACATGGCGAGACCCTGTCTCAAAAAGAAAAGAAGGTAGGGGAAGGTATGAGGGTATTCTTTAGGTTCTAAGGTTTTATGTTGTTTCAAGAGTGGGACCAACCCAAGGGGGAGGACAAGATGTCATCCTTGGAAACCCTACAGGGGACAGTTTTCCAGGTTGGCCTGCCATTGGGGTATGAGTGGCTGGCTGCCATCTCCATGCCTGATAGCCACTGGTTTTTCATTGGCATCTCCCTTGGTTTGTCTTATTCTTCTGGGTTGAGTAGGTTTTAGCTGGGGTAACCCTTCTGCTAGGAGTCCCAATTATTTGGTAGGGGGGAGAGGAGGGAAGAGGAGAGGAGGGGAGCAATGCGGGGAGGGGAGACGAGGGGAGGTGAGGGGAGCAATCTGATAGTGTAAGTCCTCTTACTTTGTTCTTGTTAAAAATTTAGGCCGGACGCAGTGGCTCACGCCTGTAATCCCAGCACTTTGGGAGTCCGAGGCAGGCGGATGACGAGGTCAGGAGTTTGAGACCAGCCTGACCGGCATGGTCAAATCCCATCTCTACTAATAATACAAAAATTAGCTGGGCATGGTGGCGCGCGCCTGTAATCCCAGCCACTCAGGAGGCAGAGGCAGGAGAATTGCTTGAACCTGGGAGGCGGAGGTTGCAGTGAACCGAGATCCGCCACTGCACTCCAGCCTGGCAACAGACCGAGACTCCATCTCAAAAAAAAAAAAAAAATCCTGCTGGGATTTTGACAAGGATTATGTTGAACTGTTGAATTGTTGGATTAATTTTAGGAGAATTGCCATCATGACAGTATTGACTCTTCCAATCCAGAACATGAAATGCCTCTTCATTTATTTAGATGGGAATTTTTCAGCCTTGGCACTATTGAGCCCAGATAATTTTTAGTTATGGGGGCTGTCCTATGCATTGTAAGATATTTCGCAGCATCCCTGGCTGCTACCCATTAGGAGCAACATCCTCTCCAAGTTGTGACAACCAAAAATCTGTCCACACAGTGCCAAGTGTCCCCTAGTAGGAATCACCCCTGGGGATTTAGATCTGATTTAGATCTTCTTTAATTTCTCTCAGCAATATTTTGTAGTTTTCATTGTATAATACAAGTCTTGCACTTATTTTGTTAAATTTATTTATTTATAAGTATTTCCTTTGCCGGGCACAGTGGCTCATGCCTGTGATCCCAGCACTTTGGGAGGCCGAGGCAGGCGGATCACAAGGTCAGGAGTTTGACACGAGACCAGCCTGCCCAACATGGTGAAACCCCGTCTCTACTGAAAATACAAAAATAGCCTGGCATGGTAGTGTGCACCTGTAATCCCAGCTACTCAGGAGGCTGAGGCAGGAGAACTGCTTGAACCTGGGAGGCAAAGGTTGCAGTTAACAGAAATCGCGCCACTGTTATCCAGCATGGGTGACAGAGTGAGACTCCGTTTCAAAAAATAAATAAATAAAATAAAATAAGTATTTCCTTTTAATGCTACCATGAATGGAATTTTCTTAATTTTCATAGTTTCTTGTTACAGAAAAATGATTTTGTGTGTGTGTGTTACAGAGTCTTGCTTTGTCACACAGGCTGGAGTACAGCAGGGCAATCTCAGCTCACTGCAACCTCCGTCTCCCAGATTCAAGCAATTCTCCTGCCTCAGCCTCCCAAGTAGCTGGGATTACAGGCATGTGTCACCACACCCAGCTAATTTTTGTATTTTTCGTAGAGACGGGGTTTTGCCGTGTTGGCCAGGCTGGTCTTGAACTTCTGACTTCAGGTGATCCACCAGCCTCAGCCTCCCAAAGTGCTGGGATTACAGGCGTGAACCACCACACTCAGCAACAATTGATTTTTATAGATTTATCTTGTACCCTTTGACTGTTAAATTTGTTTTCTAGTTTGTATGTGGGGGTGTTGTTTGGGATTTGTTTACATACAGGATCATGTCATCTGTGAATAGACACTTCCTTTTTCCTTTCCAAATTTTTTTTGGCGAGGGGGGGGGGGGGGGGGGGGGGGGGGGGCGGCGGTGTATTGCTTTTGTTGCCCAGGCTGGAGTGCAACGGCGTGATCTCAGTTCACTGCAACCTCCATCTCCCAGATTCAAGCAATTCTTCTGCCTCAGCCTTCCAAGGAACTGGGATTGGAGGTGCCCACCACCACACCCGGCTAATTTTTCATATTTTTACTAAAGACGGGGTTTCACCATGTTGGCCAAGCTGGTCTCAAACTCCTGACCTCAGGTGATCCACCTGCCTCTGCCTCCCGAAGTGCTGGATTACAGGCGTGAGCCACTGCACCCAGCCGGAAGTCCCCTTCTATTCCTAGTTTGTTGAGAGTTTTTTAGGATGTTGGATTTCGTTTTTTTTTCTCTGCCTATTGAGATAATCGTGTGGTTCTTGTCACATTCTATTCAAATGATATAGTAATTGATTTTAAGATGGCAAATGAATCTTGGGACCAGGCACAAAGTGCTGTAATACTAGCACTTTGGGAGGCCAAGGCGACGGATAGCTTGAGGTCAGGAGTTCGCGACCAGCCTGGCCCAAATATGGTGAAACCCTGTCTTTACTAAAAATACAAAAATTAGCTGGGCATGATGGCACACACCTGTAATCCCAGCTAATCAAGAGGCTGAGGCGGGAGAATTGCTTGAACCGAGGAGGTGGAGGTTGCAGTAGGTGGAGATCGCGCCATTGCACTCCAGCCTGGGCAACAGAGCAAGACTCCATCCCCCCCAAAAAAAAAATTGTCGGTTTTAGGCCGGGTGCGGTGGCTCACACCTGTAATCCCAGCCCTTTGGGAGGCCAAATCACTTGAGGTCAGGAGTTCGAGACCAGCCTGGCCAACAGGGTGAAGCCTCGTCTCTACTAAAAATACAAAAATTAGCCAGGCATGGTGGTAGGCGCCTGTAATCCCAGCTACTTGGGAGGCTGAAGCAGGAGAATCGCTTGAATCCAGGAGGTGGAGGCTGCAGTGAGGTGAGATTGCGCCACTGCACTGCAGCCTGGGAGACAGAGAAAGACTTTATCTAAAAAAAAAAAAAGTCTATTGTATGTGATATTAACATAGCCACTCCAGCTTTCTTATGATTACACTTGCATAACTAGTTTTGTTTTGTCTTGTCTTGTCTTGTCTTGTCTTGTCTTGTCTCGTCTCTTGTCTCGTCTCTTGTCTCGTCTCGTGTCTCGTCTCGTGTCTCGTCTCGTGTCTCGTCTCGTGTCTCGTCTCGCCTCGTCTCGTCTCGTCTCGTCTTGTCTTGTCTTCCCAGCTGCTAGGGAGGCTGAGGCAGGATCGCTTGAGCCTGGGAAGCGGAGGTTGGAGGGAGCCATGATTGTACCACTGCACTCCAGCCAGGGCAACAGAGCAAGACTCCATCTCAAAAATAATTGTCCACTTCATCCAAGTTGTATAATTTGTTGGCATAAAATTGTTCAAAGGATTCTCATATAGTCTTTTCTCATCCGTAGAATTGTGGTGACGTCTGCCTGTTCTTTCTTGACTTTGGTAATTTTTTTTCCCTTGGTCAGTCTGCTGAAATTTGTGAATTCTGTTGCTCTTTTAAAAGAACCAGCTGCAGGCCAGGTGCAGTGGCTCACGCCTATAATCCCAGCACTTTGGGAGGCCAATACAGGCAGATCATCTGAGGTCAGGAGTTCGAGACCAGCCTGGCCAACATGGTGAAACCCTGTCTCTACTAAAAACACAAAAATTAGCCAGCCATGGTGGTTGGCGCCTGTAATCCCAGCTACTTGGGAGGCTGAGGCAGGATAATTGCTTGAACCTGGGAGGCAGAGGTTGCAGTGAGCCGAGATCAGGCCACTGCACTCCAGCCTGGGTGATAGAGCAAGACTCTGTCTCAAAAAACAAAAACAAAAACAAAAACAAAAGAACCTATTTTGACTTTGTTAATTTTTTTTCTATTCAACTTTGACTTTGTTAATTTTTTTCTATTTTTCATTTTCTATTGTTGATCTCTGTGCTAATCAGTTTCCTTCTTTCTTTGAATTTAGTTTGCTCTTTGGTATATTAAAGTAGAATCTTAGGTTATTGATTTGAAATACTTTCTCCTATAGCCATCTAAAATTACTAATTTTTCCCTCATAGTCTAATGGCTAGGAAAAAATAAAAACAAAAAATAAAATTATAAAGCAAGACATTGTCTCTACAAAAAGTTAAAAAAAAATTATCTAGCCATGGTGGTTTGCACCTGTAGTTCCAGCTACTCAAAAGCCTGAGAGGCCAGAGATCATTTGAGCCCAGGAATTTGAGGCTGCAGTGAGCTATAATAGTGCCACTGCACTCCAGCCTGGGTGACAGTGTGAGACCGTCTCTAAAAAAATTTCCTCTGAGGCCAGGCGCCGTGGCTCACGCTTGTAATCCCACCACTTTGGGAGGCTGAAGCGGGTGGATCACCTGAGGTCAGGAGTTCATGACCAGCCTGACCAATATGGTGAAACTCCGTCTCTACTAAAAATACAAAAACTAGCCGGGCGTGGTGGCAGGCACCGGTAGTCCCAGCTACTCAGGAGGCTGAGACTGGAGAATCACTTGAACCCAGGAGGCGGAGGTTGCAGTGAGCCAAGATCACGCATGCCATTGCACTCCAGCCTGAGCAACAGAGCAAGACTCTGTCTCAAAAAAAAAAAAAAAAAAAAAAAATTTCCTCTGAAGCATTGGTCTAGCTGTAATTCATAAATTTTGATGTTTTCATTTTTGTTTGATTCTAAATGTTTTTAAGTTTTTCTTGTGACTCATTTAACCCATGGATTATTTAGAAGCATGTTGTTTAATTTCCAAATAGTTGGGTATTTCTTGGATTTCCTGTTGATTTCTAATTCAATTCCATGTGATTGGAAAACATACTTGTATGATTTATACTTTTTTTTTGAGACGGAGTCTCAGTCCATCTCCAGGCTGGAGTGCAGTGACACGATTTCGGCTCACTGCAACCTCCACCTCCCAGGTTCAAGCGATTCTCCTGCCTCAGCCTCCCAAGTAGCTGGGACTACAGGCACCTGCCACCACATCTGGCTTTTTTTTTTTTTTTTTTTTTTTTTGAGACAGAGCCTTGCTCTGTGGCCCAGGCTGGAGTGCAGTGGCACGATATCCATTCACTGCAAGCTCCACCTCCCGGGTTCACACTATTCTCCTGCCTCAGCCTCCCGAGTAGCTGGGACTACAGGCATCCGCCACCACGCCCGGCTAATTTTTGTATTTTTAGTAGAGATGGGGTTTCACCGTGTTAGCCAGGATGGTCTCGATCTCCTGACCTTGTGATCCGCCTGCCTCGGCCTCCCAAAGTGCTGAGATTACAGGCATGAGCCACCGCGCCTGGCCTACCCAGCTAATTTTTGTATTTTTGGTAGTGATGGGATTTCACCATGTTGGCCAGGATGGTCTCCATCTCTTGACTTTGTGATCCAGCCGCCTTGGCCTCCAAAAGTGCTGGGATTACAGGCGTGAGCCACCGCACCCGGCTGGTTTATATTCTTTTATTATTTATAGAGATGGCGTCTTGCTTTGCTGCCAAGGTTGGTTTCAAAATCCCCCGGGGATTCAAGCAATCCCGTCTTAGCCTCCCAAAGTGCTGGGATTGCAGGCCTGAGCCACCGTGCCCAGCCCTTAAATTCTTTTAAATGTATTGAGACTTGTTTTATGGCCTAGCGTTGGTGTATCCTGAAGACTGTTCCATGTGCACTTGAAAATATGTATCTGCAGTCATTGGGTGGAGTGTCATATATATTTTAGCTATGTTAATAGTGTTGTTCAACTATTTTATATCCTCACTGATTTTCTATGTAGTTGTTCTGTCGTTACTGAAGGTAAGGTATTTAGATCTCCAATTATTATTTTGAGACAATCTTGCTCTGTCGCCCAGGCTGGAATGCAGTGGCACGATCTCAGCTCACTGCAACCTTTGCCTCCCACGTTCAAGTGATTCTCCTGTCTCAGCCTCCTGAGTAGCTGGGAGTATAGGCGCATGCCACCACGCCCGGCTAATTTTTGTATTTTTTAGTAGAGATGGCGTTTCACCATGTTGGTCAGGCTGGTCTCGAACTCCTGACCTCGTGATCCACCTGCCTTGGCCTCCCAAAGTGCTGGGATTACAAGCGTGAGCCACCACACTCGGCCCTATTATTTACTTTTTTTTTTTTGGAGACAGAGTTTGCTCTTGTTGGCCAGGCTGGAGTGCAATGGTGCGATCCTGGCTCAACGCTACCTCTGCCTCCCAGGTTCAAGTGATTCTCCCACCTCAGCCTCCCGAGTAGCTGGGATTACAGGCATGCACCACCACACTCGGCTAATTTTGTATTTTTAGTAGAGACAGGGTTTCTCAATGTTGGTCAGGCTGGTCACAAACTCCTGACCTCACATGATCCACCCACCTCGGCCTCCCAAAGTGCTGGGATTACAGGCATGAGCCACCGTACCTGGCCTCCAATTATTATTGAATTGTCCATTTTTACACTCGATTCTATTAATTTTTGCATTAGGTATTTTGGGGCTTTGATGTGAGGTGCATATACATTTTATAATTTTATGTCTTCCTGGTATATTCACTTTTTATCATTATTAAATGTTCTTTTTTGTCTCTAGTAATACTTGTCTTAAAGTCTATTTTTGTGCCAGGTGCGGTGGCTCACACCTGTAATCCCAGCCCTTTGGGAGGCTGAATCACTTGAGGTCAGGAGTTCAAGACCAGCCTGGCCAACATGGTGAAACCCTGTCTCTACTAAAAATACAAAAATTAGCCGGGCATGGTGGTGGGCACCTGTAATCCCAGCTACTCGGGAGGCTGAGGCAGGAGAATTGCTTGAATCCAGGAGGTGGAGGTTGCAGTGAGGTGAGATCGCGCCACTGCACTGCAGCCTGGGAGACAGAGCAAGACTCTGTCTCAAAAAAAAAAAAAAAAAAAAAAGTATTTTGTGTGATATTAACACAGCCACTCCAGCTTTCTTATTATTACTTGCATGGCTAATTTTTTTATCCTTTACTTCCTACTGATTTGTGAACCTAAATGTACCTTTTGCAGACAGCATAGAGTTGGAATTTGGTGGTGGTGGTGTTTTCTATCCAGTATGACAGTTTCCACCTTTTTGGAGACAGGGTCTGGCTCTGCCACCCAGGCTGGAGTGCAGTGGTGTCATCTTGTCTCACCACTGCCTCCTCTGCAACCTCTGCCTCCTGGGCTCAAGCCAACCTCCCACCTCAGCCTCCCAAGTAGCTGGGACTACAGGCACATGCACCATTCTCAGGTAATTTTTTGTAGAGACAGGGGTCTATGTTGCCCAGGGTGGTCTCAAACTCCTGGGCTCAAGCAATCCTCCCATCTCAGCTTCCCAAAGTGCTGGGATTACAGGCTTGAGCCACCACACGGTTTCCTCACAGCCTTTTGAGTTAAGGCAGGTAGTATTTCTATTTCCAAAAGAGGAAACTGAAGCTGAGATGAGGCTATGCTGTAGAGAAACTTGAATGCTAGGGCAATTGATTTTACGTAATCCAAAAAGATAAGCAGTACTAATTAAATATGATTAGAGATGCAGTAGGGTCAGGCTAGGCATGGTGGCTCATGCCTGTAATCCCAGCACTTTGGGAGGCCAGGAGTCCAAGACTAGCCTGGGCAACATGGTGAGGCCCTCATCTCTACAAAAATTTAAAACTTAGGTGTGGCAGCACCCATCTGTAGTCCTAGCTACTTGGGAGGCCAAAGTGGGAGGATCCCTAGAGCCCAGGAGTTTGAGGCTGCAGTGAGCTATGACCATGCCACTGCACTCCAGCATGTCTTTTAAAAAACAGAAAAAAACTGGTCATGTGAAGAAGGCACAAGAACACCACATGACAATGAAGGCAAAGGCTGGAGTTATGCAGCTACAGGCTAAAGAAGTCAAAGATGGTGGAAGCCAGCAACCACCAAGAGGGAGCACTGTGGCCCCAATATTAGACTCCCACCCCGCACAACTCAGACAACACATCTGTTGACTTAAACCACCCAGTTTGCGGTACATTGTCATAGCAGTTCTAAGAAATTAATACAGAGAAAAATAAACATTTCGACGGTTACTTTGGGTTTGTTTATTGCAGCTGATCCTGATCTTAACAAAGGGTATGGTCAGATTTTTTTTTTTTTTTGAGATGGAGTCTTGCTGTGTTGCCCAGGCTGGAGTGCAGTGGCATGATCTCGGCTCACTGCAAACTTCACCTTCCGGGTTCAAGCAATTTCCAGCTAATTTTTGTATTTTTAGTAGAGATGGGGTTTCACCATGTTGGCCAGGCTGGTCTCGAACTCCTAATCTTGTGATCCTTCACCCTGGCCTCCCAAACTGCTAGGATTACAGGCGTGAGCCACCACGCCCAGCTGGCATGGTCAGATTTTATTAAAAGTATCAACCTTTTCTGCTGCCTATAAAAATATTCATAAGTTATCAGTATTCTTAGCACAATTTCTGTGGTTTTATGAGAGCAGGAGAGGCTGTGAAATGAACAGTAATGAAACGGAAGTCACCACTGTTACAATGGTTAAGAAAATCTCAGATGTGAAGGTGATTTGAGAAATAGCACCTAAATTTATAGAATATCTATCCTATCTGCTATTTTGTACACCTCATTAAATTCTCACCAAAAAGTGTGAAGTAGACTTGTAACATTTTTACCATTTACGGATATAAAAACTGAGGCCCTGAGATCACTGACTTGCCCAAGATGCTACAGGTGGTAAAAAACTAGAAATTGAACCTGACTTCCCAGCCCACACTCGGTTCACTCTAGCGCACAGGGCTGCCAGAATTGAAGCAAGAGAGGGGTGCCAGGGAAAAGTCCAGCCTGCTTGGCTGCCTGGGAATGGTGCCAGCGGGAGGGAGAGGATACAAGGAAACTACGAGGGAATTGCTACCCCAGAGTTTTAACATGCAGCACTTTCAACACATAAATGCTTGATTTGTACCATATGAGCTCAGGGAAGAGAGCGGGGTTACGTTTCTAAGTAATTCATACTGATAATGGCATTCTCTCCAAGCTATCTATAGTGTTACATGAAAAGAACAAAACACAGAACAGTATACTATATTTTCTTGAACATGCCTAGAATCCCTCTGAAAAGACAGAGGATGGTAACTGGGTGGGAAGAATTTTCACCTTTCATAATTTTGAATCATGTCAATGTCTTTATCTTAAAAAAAAATGACACTGAGCATAAAAAACAAGGCTTTATTTTCAGCTGATTTTAGAAAGCTCATAAAAAATTGAAAGAAAATTTATAATTCCCTGACCCAAAGATTACCACTGTCAGATGTGCACACAAACATCTTGGTGTATCGCTTGGCACAAACTGGGGTCAGAACATGGTGGCTCATGCCTGTAATCCCAGCACTTTGGGAGGTCAAGGCAGGAGGATCGCTTGAGCCCAGGAGACCAGCCTGGGCAACATAGAGATCCAGTCTTTACCAAAAACTGAAACATTAGCTGGGCGTGGCAGCATGCACCTGTAGTCCCAGCTACTCCAGAGGCTGAAGCCAGAGGATCACCTAAGCACAGGAATTCAAGGCTGCATTGAGCTACAATCGTGCCACTGCACTCCAGCCTGGGCAACAGAGCAAAGCCCTGTCTCAAGAAAACAAACAAACCGACTTTTATACTCTAGACGCTGGGTAAGCATCTTCTATAATGGGTATATTTAAAGGATTTGGGATTAATATTGTAGTAGGCAAGCACTATTTGTATTCTAAAATATTGCCCTTGCTTTCTAGCTTTAACATTTTGTCTCAATTTACACTATTTTTACTAGATAATATTCACTTTTCTTTTGGTTGTCATTTATTCTGTTTTCAACACTATCTTCATGACCTGCTTGTGTTCAGAGTGGCTCACAGATAAGGAAACATTTTTGCCCAGTCTTAAGTTCATGGAAGATAATAGAAAGAGTAATTAACTGCAGCAAAAGGTTAGGACAAAACATGGCATTATCAGGGCTTGAAAGGACTTTATTGTGGTGTGATGAAGCAGGCCCTGGTCTGGTCAGATGATACCAGAAGGGCACTGAGTGCCAGTGTGCAACTTGAATTTGATCCCATGAAGTTACGCACCAGGAAGCCATTCAGAATTTTTCACCCGGTCAGATCCTCAGATTTGCTAGGGAACTCTGGTAGTGGCAAGAACCAGAGCTGGTACTCAGAATTGGGATAGAGGCATTGTCCCCCTCCCAAAAAAAAAAAAAAAAAAAGCCCAAATCAGAGCAGTGGCAATGTAAGTGCAGGGAGGACATGATGTGGGATTATTTAGACAACAGGCCAAATGACATGCAACTACTCCACAGATACAAACGAAGCAGGAATCAGGGACCCAATAAGTCTCAGGTGCTTTCAAGTAAGAGCATGTAGGTGGAAAGGGGCAGGACTCTGGGTTCCATTCTAAGTAACTGAGACTGAAGCAACAGTGGAACCTCCAGATACAGATAACCCCTGACAGACTGAAATACGATCTGGGGACAGCAAGGAGGTGGCAGCTTGAGAGAGGTCTACAATCCATCTAATGGTTTAGAGCCGCCTGGCTACCAGGCCTCTGTGTGGACGGGAAAGTCCTGAGGATTGGACTCTGGAAAACCACCACACTTAAGAGACAGAGGAAAAAGAGCAGTCATGGAGGTAGGTCACGAAATAGGGGTCAACAGGACCCCCGAAGAGTTCAAGATACTGGAAAGCACTGGCCATGAGTGCCAGATCTCCAGTACACACATCATGAATTTGCTTTTCCCCAGAGGAACAGAAGCTCTTTCAGGGTGGTGCCTGGCTCAGGGTAGCTGGTCAACAACTAGTTTTTAAAAAAACAGAGACAAGGTCTCACTATGTAGCCCAGGCTGGACTTGAAATCCTGGGCTCAAGTGGTCATCCCACTCAGCCTCCCAAAATGCCGGGATTATAGGCGTGAGCCACTGCGCACAGCCAATAACTACTTGTTCAGTGAATGAAGAGGTAGGAGCTGGGCGGTAAGTTAGACTTGCTGATTAGAAGGGAGTGATGCCATAAACCACAGCCACTTTCAGGACAGCAGCCTGCCTCCTCTCCTCCTACCCCTATCCTGTCCAACACCTAAGCATAGTAGTACCATTGGGAGTCTGTCTTCTCAAAAGCAAGAATGTTCAGGTACACACATGTGAGTTCACCTCTTAACTATAGGGGAGAAAGCCTGTCTTTATGTGTAAGTCTCATTCACCCATTTTGACCAAAACCCTTCAGAGGGCGATGCTGTCATTATAATGGGTACCTCTTCAACACTATGCAACAGCAACAGAGCCTATAAAAGCTACACAGAGGCCGGGTGTGGTGGCTCACACCTGTAATCCCAGCACTCTGGGAGGCCGAGGCAGGCAGATCACCTGAGGTCAGGAGTTCGAGACCAGCCTGGCCAACATAGTGAAATCTCGTCTCTACTAAAAATACAAAAATTAGCTGGGCATGCTGGCTCACGCCTGTAGTCCCAGCTACTCGGCAGGCTGAGGCATGAGAATCGCTTGAACCTGGTAGGCAGAGATTGCAGTGAGCTGAGATTATACCACCGCACTCCAGCCTGAATGACAGAGTGAGATTTGGCCTCAAAAAAAAAAAAAAAAAAAGCCACACAGAACACAAGCAAGAAAGTACTTTTAGATTAAAATTCATCTTATGTGCATTTTGGCAAATGAAATCACCCCACTGTTTATCTGTTTTATGAGTTTTTACATTTGCTTAAAATTAGCATACTTGATCTTTTACAGTTCCCATCTCCACCAATTAGTGTTGGCAGATTTCCACTATATGTAGAAGTCAAAAGATCAGACTGTAAAAATATCAGATATTGTAATTAAGAGCTCCAAACAAGCCTTGCAGTTTTGGAGGTAGAAACCCACCCAACCAGTTCAGCTGCTTGGACTTCAAAGCCCTCTGCCTGGCCATCTCAGCCAGGCTCAGGTTCCTTCTCCCCACCGATCAGGCCAAGCAGGACTTGTCAAACATACACATTCAAGTTCCTAGCACACAGCAGGTGCTAAGTGGGAATTGATTATAAACTTGAATTTTTCCATCAACAAATATCCACCTCTCCTGTCCAGCTTGCCTCAGATCTTCAGGTTCTCTCTTCACTGAGGCAGTTAAGCTTCTACATCCTTCATGAAGTTTCCTTTACTTCTCGACAGAAGACAGTTCCCTTTAGGCCTATCATCTCTAAATGCAACTGGCTTTCCATTTTCCACTTACTCAACACTCCACAAAGTACATCTGCTACATGGTATTTATTCAATGACTGTATATTTAGTCACCACCTCAATCACTGCTAAGCTCTCTTCACGTCTATCTGTACCACAGTTTCCCATCTTAGACTGTGACGTCAACTGGCAAGGGCTGCCTGTTGGCCGATTCACCATGACTGACATGGTGTGTCACAAAGAGCTCCGAGTAAATGCTGTGAAGGAAGAGGATGAGGATGGAGATGAGGATCCTGAGAAGGGCCCAGACTGGCTGCCCAACCCATGGACCTGAGGCCTGAGTAAGGCCTGGGAGCTGCTTTCCCCTCTGCCCAGGAGGTCTGTCCAGGGGCGATTCTAAGGCACAGTGGTGAAGGACATGATTGGTCCCCCAAGTGTGGTCCTCAGGTCTCATGGCAGCCACTCGCCTGTGAACAGTGCAACAAGCATTCCATTTAGAAGATTTTCCAGAACACACACAAGAAGCATTGTCTAATGAAAATGGAGACAAGGTCTTTCTTGGAAGAGAGTGCCCAAGTAGATACTCTCTGCCCCAAGACTAACCAGGTCCCTTTTAAGGTCCCTGAGAACAGCAGCCTGGGAGCAACCAAGACTTTCAAAGGCTGACAAGGCACAGAGTGGATGAATGGAACGAACAATACATGAAAAAAACACTTTGGCTGATAAAACCTCCAACCTGAGGCAGGGACAGTGTCTCTCGCTGACATGCAGAAACATGACTGTAGCAGAGATGATGATGATGAGAAATGCTTTGCATTTCCCACACTGCCGATACCCCAAGCCCTGTGCTACCACCCTCTCTCCGAACACACACACACACACACACACACACACACACACACACACACACACACACCATCTGCAGAATAAGTCAGAGGTTAACACCCAGAGCCTGATGTCAGGATAGGACTCTTGGCACTCTGCACTGAAACACCGTGATTAGTCCTGACTAGACAGCAAAAGTAACGCCAGCCTAAGCTTGAAATGAAGGGTCCATCTTGTGAAAAGTTAGGCTGCGCCCAAGACAGCCAGGTCTGGAAAGTCTTTCACTTCTCCTACTTCGCTGAAAGGCTGTCCACCTTGGTTGAATGTCAGCTTGTACCGTAAGCGGATAGGTTCCTGGGACAGAAGAGACAGAAGATGTTAAATCAGTGGAGAGCAACCCAGGAACAGGGGTCAATGTTAACTCAAGTCAAGTGAGTGCTTCAAACAATTCTCATACAAAATACCTGGGATACTCTCTTTGGGACTACAAACAAGGGGAAACAGGCACATATCCTGGGAACCCTTTGATGCTTCCGCAGTCCTGAAATCCTGAGATGGGCTGCAATTCAGGGATCAGCTAAGGAAGACAGACCTTGTCCTTTCAGAGGACACCAGAGGATTAGGGAGAGTTCATGTGTCCCTCCCTTGGTCCCCAGCTATGACAATCCATCTGATCTTCCTTCAGTGAGCCCCAAAGACAGACTCCAGCAAGGGATACTTCACATATACCCCTAACACCCAACCAAACCAGAGACTGACTGTCTTTCTCTTTTCTTTCTCTTTCCCTCCCTCCCTCCCTTTCATCTATCTATCTGTCTGTCTGTCTGTGTCTGTCCTTCTATCTGATGGAGTCTCGCTCTGTCACCAGGCTGGAGTGCAGTGGTGCGATCTTGGCTCACTGCAACCTCCGCCTCCTAGGTTCAAGCAATTCTCCTGCCTCAGCCTCCCGAGTAGCTGAGACTACAGGCGCACGCCACCATGCCCAGCTAATTTTTGTATCTTCAGTAGAGATGGGGTTTCACCATGTTGGCCAGCATGGTCTTGATCTCTTGACCTCGTGAGCCATCCGCCTCAGCCTCCCAAAGTGCTGGGATTACAGGCGTGAGCCACTGCACCTGGCCGACTTTATTTTTTTTTGAGATGGAGTCTTGCTCTGTTGACCAGGCTGCAGTGCAGTAGCGCGATCTTGGCTCACTGCAACCTCCACCTCCTGGGTTCAAGCGATTCTCCTGCCTCAGCCTCCTGAGTAGCTAGGACTAAAGGCGGGTGCCCCTACACCCAGGTAATTTTTGTATTTTTAGTAGAGATGGGGTTTCACCATGTTGGCCAGGCTGGTCTCAAACTCCTGACCTCAGGAGGTCCAAAATGCTGGGATTCCAAAAGGCCTCCAAAAGTGCTGGGATTACAGGAGTGAACCACTGTGCCCGACAAACCAGAGACTTTAGAGCAAGGCCTCAATGTGCCTCTCTCTACCCACAAAGTTACCTCCCCTTACAGTTCAGGGGCACCCATCTCCCTGCTACCACAGACACTGGAACATACTTTGTGTGGATTGTCAAGCAGCAGCATCTGAGATATCACAGCTGGAGGCATCAAAGGACTGAATGCAGGAAGCTTGGAGCTGGATGCCGGCTGCAGCTTCACTCTCATTGACTATCGGGGGAAGAAAACCAACATGTAACTCATTCCTAACCACAGCTTCCAGGATGGAGATCAGGTGAGGGGGAGCTGGACCTCCCCAACACTCCTCCAAGAGGAAATGGCCCTCTTAGACGTGGTACCCCGAGGCACCTATGGGAGCCCAAGCAGGCAGACTCCCACCAATTGATAAAAGGATCTAAGAGGTCTTTCCTTCCACACACAGAATGGATCGGGAGTTGTGTGGTCAATAACCAGCATCTGAGAGGCAGCATCAACAGCCAGGGCACATCTTGGGTTGAATTCTAACTCTGCTTCTCACTGGCTGTGACCTTGAGTAAAATATTTACTTTCTGAGCCTTGGGTTAACTTATAAAACAGAGGTAGTAGCAGAACATTGCCCACAAGACTACCATAAGAAGTAGAGACTGCAGGTCATATTTTTGTCTGTCTCGAATCTTTTCCTTTCAGGACAGGCCCCCTTCCCCTGTGACTGTGGGGTGCCTGTTAATCAGTAGGGCCCCACTTCCCTTGAAAAGAGGTGGATATGTTATCTCACATTGGCCAAGTGTCTCATATACCAGGACACAAGTTCCTAGTCCAAGGTATGGTAGCAACACCAACAAGCCCAATCAGAGCCCTTTCCTGGGTAATTAGTATACATGCTTCATGCCCGGTGAGAGTTTCTGAGATAAAGAGGGTTAAGGACCATGAAACCCTGGAGCTGTGGGTAGCCACTTTCCTGTTTGTGGAGAAACTGTCAGAATGGTGCCAAAGAAAAGCAGAGTCAAGAGATACAGACAGATTCTTAAGGCATCGTTTAAGAACCTATCTGGATCCACTCATATCTGAAGCCAGATATTCAGGAATCCTCAGTCAGGTAAGCCATTAGATTCCCACTTCATCTTCAGTTAGTTTGAGTGAAGATTCTTTCCCTGACACTTGACAGATAAGTCCCAGCAAAGAACTTGGCACTAAAAACCGACAGCCATTACTGAGAAATCCACAACAGATGACTCACCTTTGGCACAGCCACTTGAAACATGATATCCCAGACAGGCTGGGGAGCCGTGCTCATCATGGTCAAAAGCAGCACCTGTACCTCTGGGTGCCCAGGGGCTCCCGTCTGGGAGAAGTGGAGCAGAATTCTGAATCCATTCCGGTCATACACAATGAGAGGCGGCAGGCTGCCTGGTAGAGAGGGCACGAGCAAAAGGGTTAACACCACTACAAACCCCCCGGACAGCCAGGCTGGAAAGAGATGTACATGTTATCCCCAGATGCTGTTGCTTCTCCATGCAGAACATGTCCAGGACTGAATTCCTCTGCACTACCATAATCCAAGTCCTCATGACTCTAGCTGGACTCCTATGACCCTCCAAACTGACCTCTCCCCACCATCCAACCATCATACACACACCACCAGTTATTAAAAATCACATTTTTGAGGAAGATATGATCATGATTAAAATCATGCATGATGCATGAACACTATAGAAAATAGAGAATTATCAGCCAGGTGTGGGGGCTCACGCCTGTAATCCCAGCACTTTAGGAGGCCGAGGCAGGTGGATCACTTGAGGTTAAGAGTTCAAGACCAGCCTGGACAACATGGCAAAACTCCACCTCTACTAAAAATAAAAAAATTAGCCTGGCATGGTGGTACATGCCTGTAATCCCAGCCATTTGAGAGGCTGAGGCACGAAAATCACTTGAACTCCGCCCACCTCGACCTCCCAAAGTGCTGGGATTACAGACGTGAGCCACCGCACCCGGCCAATGCATTCTTAATTCTACCCAGAAATAAGCACTTACTTCCTTCTGGTCTCTTTTGTATGACTACAAACACACACATATGCTCACACACACACATATACCACCTTATATTTAATTGCACAAAACTGTAGATACCAAATCACCTCAAATTAATAAGTTTAATAACATTCCAATGGAAATTCTAAAGAGACTTTTAATTTAGCTAAGGAGTGACTAATGTTTATCTGAGGGGGAAAAACTATGTAAGACTAACGAATAAATTTAAAAAGGGGGGCAGGGCTATAGCAAATACTCAGATAAAATTACAATTCAAGTAAAGTGACATAAACAGAACATGCGGAACAGATCTAAATGAGACTGTAACATAACATAACCTTCAAAAATCAGGGCTGGCTCAATGAATGGCACTCAGACTGGTTAATCAGCTGGGAAAAAACTTTAATATCAAAATATACATTACTAAAATATAGCTTAGAGCTGGGTATGGTGTCTCATGCCTGTAATCCCAGCTACTCAGGAGGCTGGGATGGGAAAACTGCTTGAGGTCAGGAGTTCAAGACCAGCCTGGGCAATACAGCGAGATCTGCCTCCCACCCCCAAAAAGACAATAAAAATTTGCTGGATATGGTGGTGCATGCCTGTCATCCTAGCTACCTGGGAGTCTGAGGCAGGAGGATTGCTTGAGCCCGAGAGGAATATGAGGCTGCAGTGAGCTATGACTGTGCTACCGCACTCCCGCCTAGGCGATGGAGCAAGGCCCCATCTCTAAAAAAACAAAAAATTTTAAAAAAAATTAAAACATAGTTTAACAATGAAACTACCAAAGATTTAAGAGACTGAAAATATCAGTGGGGTATGATGGCAAGAGTAGGGGGGAAAAGCAACCTTTTCAGAAGGGAAATTGGTAATGCAGATCAAAATTTTAAATGTCTACATGTGGCACTTCACTGGTATTATGATCTCCTAATAATCAGGAAGGTATAAAACGAATGTATAAAGAAAGGCATCCCGGGCGCCTGTAGTCCCAGCTATTCAGGAGGCTGAGGCAGGAAAATGGCGTGAACCCGGGAGGCGGAGCTTGCAGTGAGCAGACATCGAGCCACTGCACTCCAGCCTGGGCGACAGAGCCAGACTCCGTCTCCAAAAAAAAAAAAAAGAAAGAAAGGCATCCAAACATGTTCTTTGTAGCCCTGGTGGGTTTTTTTTGTTTTTTTTTTTAGACAGAGTCTCGCTGTGTCACCCAGGCTGGAGTGCAGTGGCGCAATCTCAGCTCACTGCAACCTCCGCCTCCCAGGTTCAAGCGATTCTCTTGCCTCAGCCTCCCAAGTAGCTGGGACTATAGGTGCCCACTTCCACACCTGGCTAATTTTTTTTGTATTCTTTAGTAGAGACAGGGTTTCACCATGTTGGCCAGGTTGGTCTCAAACTCCGGACCTCAGGTGCTCCACCCACTTTGGCCTCTCAACATGCTGGGATTACAGGCGTGAGCCACCACACCCGGCCTGTAGCCCTATTTTTAACAGCAAACAGGTAGAAAGAAATTGACCTTCAGAGAAGGACTGAATAAGCTGGACATAGTGGCACATGCCTGTAGTCCCAGCTACTTGGGAGGCCAAGGTGGGAGGATGGCTTGAGCCTGGAGGACGGAGGTTGTAGTGAGCTGAGATGGCGCCACTGCACTCCAGCCTGGGTGATAGGGCCAGACCTTGTCTCAAAAATAAAATAAAATAAAATAATTTTTAAAAAATGACTGAATAGGGCCAGGCACGGTGGCTCACGCCTGTAATCCCAGCACTTTGGGAGGCCAAGGTGGGCAGATCACAAGGTCAAGAGATCAAGACCATCCTGGCTAACACAGTGAAACCCCGTCTCTACTAAAAATATAAAAAATTAGCTGGGCGTGGTTGTGGGCACCTGTATCCCAGCTACTCGGGAGGCTGAGGCAAGAGAACGGTGTGAACCCAGGAGGTGGAGATTGCAGTGAGCCGAGATCATGCCGCTGCACTCCAGCCTGGGTGATAGCGAGACTCTGTCTCAAAAAAAAACTGAATAAACAGATTACAGTATCTCTACTTAACGGTGCATATATATATAAGTTCATTAAAAATCAAGTTTTTAAAGAACTAAGGAACTAAGGGCATAAAAATGGTATAGGCTTATAAAGTAACAGTAAATAGAGTATAAAACATTCTATACACACTGTGGTGTCAAATTATTAAGAACTGTATGTACATATATATGTACATGACAAGAAGAAAATCTATCAAGACATGAACAGAATTTCCATCTCTGGCTGGTAATGGTATAGATGATTTTACTTTTCTAGTCTATCCTTTTTTTTTTTTTTTTTGAGACAGAGTCTTCTCTGTTGCTCAGACTGAAGCACAGTGGCACAATCTCAGCTCACTGCAACTTCTGCCGTCTGGGTTCAGGTGATTCTCCTGGCTCTGGCTCCTGAGTAGCTGGGATTACAGGTGTACACTACCACACCCTGCTAATTTTTATATTTTTAGGGTTTCACCATGTTGGTCAGGCTGGTCTCGAACTCCTGACCTCAAGTGATCTGCCCGCCTTGGCCTCCCAAAGTGCTGGGATTACAGGCATGAGCCACTGCGTCTGGCCTATTCTATCTTTAATAAAACTCTACATTTTGAACATGGATTTTTGTTTTTAACTTATTTTTTAAAGTTTGCTTTGTAATAATTTCAGACTTATAAAAAGTTACAAAACTAATACAAAAATTTCTATATACCCTTCATGTAGCTTCCCCAGATGTTAACATTGTAACTACAGTACAATTATTGAGTTCAGAAAATTAACATTGAACATGTATTATTTCTTAAATCAAAAATCAATAAAGAAATGTGCAAAGAGCTCCCACTGTTTACCAACTCTGTTTATCAATTTGTCTTCCTGGCTTTCAGGGCTCTCTGCAATCTAACCTCACCACAAAGAGCCATAGGAGGGCTCTGTGCTAAAGAGCCCAGGCCCTGGAACAGACGACCTGAGTTGTGTCCTGCATACTAGTGTAGAGACGGTAGGCACCTTAATTAGCTGAGCCTTCCATTTCCTTCCCTTTTAACAGAGATAATATCCACTTTTCTACTTTAATGAGGATCCCTAGAGAAGGAGGATCACTAGCCAAATTCATCCACTTGTTTGAATTCTACCTCTTGCCAGTCATTTCAGGCCACATTAAACATTCCCTTCTTGAATCCCACATCAACGAACATTATGTGCCTAAGTAAGCTTTTTCATTAAATTCTGCCTGCCCATATCCTTGACAGTGTCAATACTAAGGAAGGCTAAGAAATCAGCTAAAAGACAAGCAAACTTTTTTTTTTTTTTGGAGACGGAGTCTCACACTTTGTCACCCAGGCTAGAGTGTGGTGGCACGATCTTGGCTCACTGCAACTTCCACCTCCTGGGTTCAAGCAATTCTCCTGCCTCAGCCTCCCAAGTAGCTGGGACTACAGGCATGCACCACCACGCCCAGCTAATGTTTGTATTTTTTTTTTTTTTTTTTTGAGACGGAGTCTTGCTCTGTTGCCCAGGCTGGAGTGCAGTGGCGCGATCTCGGCTCACTGCAAGCTCCGCCTCCCGGGTTCACGCCATTCTCCTGCCTCAGCCTCTCCGAGTAGCTGGGACTACAGGCGCCCACCACCACGCCCGGCTAATTTTTTTTTTTTGTATTTTTAGTAGAGACGGGGTTTCACCGTGTTAGCCAGGATGGTCTCGATCTCCTGACCTCGTGATCCGCCCGCCTCGGCCTCCCAAAGTGCTGGGATTACAGGCTTGAGCCACCGCGCCCGGCCAATGTTTGTATTTTTTGTAGAGACGGGGCTTCGTTATGTTGGCCGGCTGGTCTCGAACTCCTGGCCTCAAGTGATCACCTGCATTGCCCTCCCAATTTTTTTCTTCCCCCCCAAATAGAGACAAGGCTATGTTGCCCAGGCTGGTCTCAAACTCCTGGCCTCAAGTGATCCTCCCACCTCAGCCTCCCAAAGTGCTGGGATTACAGGCGTGAGTCACCATACCTGGCCACAACCTCTTACTTTCTGCCCTCATGCAAAATCTCTCCCATTTATTAACCAAATTTAAGGGCCACCTCTACCAAACTGGAGTGGAAAAAGCTGGGAGTCTAATAGATTCCCAGGAAAAAAAAAAAAAAGTGGGGAGTGAAATTGTACTTACTGGGCTTAACAGACTCCAAAGGGACAAACACTTGAGCCAGAGGTGTATTCTGTGAAGATGGGGAAGGAGCCAACGGGCCAGCCTCCCAGGACCAACCTGGAGAGGACTTAGTACCTGGTGGCACTTCCTTGGGGACACTTTTCTGCGAAACATAATTCCTATAAAGAAATAAAAAATATCAAAGACTAGCAAAAATTGTAGCAATTTCCTGGAATTTGGGTTAGGCTTATTAAAGAATAAGGAAAAAATTACACACACGCACACACACACACAGACACACACAGAGTTAGATGTCATATGCCTTTTTTTTTTTTTGATACAGTCTCTCGCTCTGTTGCCTAGGCTGGAGTGCAGATGAACAGTCTCGGCTCCCTGAAACCTCTGCCTCCCAGGCTCAAGCGATTCTCCTGACTCAGCCTCCCGAGTAGCTGGGATTACAGGCACCTGCCACCAAGCCCGACTAATTTTTGTATTTTTATTAGAGACAGGGTTTCACCACGTTGGCCGCGCTGGTCTCAAACTCTTGACCTCAGGTGATCCGCCCGCCTCGGCCTCCCAAAGTGCTGGAACTACAGGCGTGAGCTAATGCGCCAGATGTTATATGACTTTTGTCAAGTAATCGAACTCATACCTCAGCTTCCTCATCTGTTAAATGGGAATAACAGAAGTAATTTAACTCCTAGGGCTGTTACAAGAATCAAATGAGACAATGTATGAAAAGCACTTAGAGGCTGGGCACAGTGGCTCACGCCTGTAATCCCAGCACTTTGGGAGGCCGAGGCAGGTGGATCATTTGAGGTCAGGAGTTCAAGACCAGCCTGGCTGACATGGTGAAACCCTGTCTCTACTAAAAATACAAAAATTAAAAAAAAAAAAAATAAAAAATTAGCCAGGCGGTGGTGGCACATGCTTGTAATCCCAGCTACTCAGGAGGCTGAGGCAGGAGAATGGCTAGAGCCTGGGAGGCAGAGGTTGTGGTGAGCCGAGATCACACTACTGCACTCCAGCCTGGGCAACAGAGTGAGACTCTGTCTCAGAAAAAAAAAAAAAAAAAGAAAGATAGAAAAGCACTTAAAACATCCACACATAATAAGAACCCAACAACCTAGAGCCTTTGTTATGAAGGTTGATCATGCTGTACCTGTAGGGCAGTCCCTGACAAGAAGTAGCTCAGTCAGGTTGTTTCCCAGGTGTGATCACAGAGGGACTTGAGCCGGGCAGATGATACACAAATTACACCAGCTACTATCCACTCCATGATTTTGTCCATTTGGGACACAAACTGAAAACATTTTAGAAAACTAAAGTCCCGAGAGGAGAAATAACCCACCCTGCCCGAGTGGCTGAAAAAAAGAAGACTGCAAGAAATGACTTCTAGGTGGCAAATGGGAATGAACTCCCAGGACATCCCACTTCTGCCAGAGCCTGGTGGTTTCTATCAGGAACATGGGCACTTTCAGGCTGTTTGGGTGAAGGTAAGCTGCACTTTTCCAGAGGCAAAGGGACAGGATCTATGAAAATGTTGTTACATTCACACCTTAGAAAACCTCTCCCTTCAGGGATCTATACTATAAGGCACTCCCCCAAGCACCTCCAAACTGGAAATTATGTAAATGTCCACAAAAGGGAAATGATCAAATACATGCATGCAATAAATGGTAATGTAGCTATTAAGAAGATTGAGGCATATTTATAGAAACTGATATGAAATGCATCACAGATATAATATGAAAAGGTCATGCTGGAGTGCAGTTTATAAATTAAAATCTGTTTGTATAACAAGACACAGGAATGTACCACTACATGTATAGAAAAAAAGCAAAGAAGGAACATTCAACCTTGTTTTTAGGGAGTGGCACTTTGCACTTTGTTGTATATTTCTCCATGGATCAAATTTTGCTTAATTTTAATTATATGGTTATTAGAAGGGAAAATAAAAACAAACGGCAAAAACTTCATGTTCTACTACTGCTAGTCCTTAAATAAACCTCCTTTCAGATGTCTTGGCCAAAGCAGGTATTTTCGTACGACTTAGGAAAAGAAGTAAAATGAGAAAAGGGAAGCAGCATATTAAACCTTTTTTGAGACAGGGTCTCACTCTGTTGCCCAGGCTGGAATGCAGTGGCATGGTAATGGCTCACTGCAGCCTCGACTTTGCGGGCTCATGTGATCCTCCCACCTCAGCCTCCTGAGCAGCTGGGACTACAGGTATGACCTACCACACCTGGCTAATTTTTGTATTTTTAGTAGAGATGGGGTTTTGCCATATCTCCCAGGCTGGTCTTGAACTCCAGGGCTCATGCAATCCACCTGCCTTGGCCTCCCAAAGTGCTGGGATTACAGGCATGATATGGTTTGGCTGTGTCCCCACCCAAATCTCATCTTGAATTGTAGCACCCACAATTCCCACATGTTGTAGCAGGGACCCAGTAGGAGATAAGTGAATCATGGGTGCAGTTTCCCCATACTGTTCTCATGGTAGTAAGTCTCATGAGATCTGACGGTTTTATAAGGGAAACCCTTTTTCGTTTGGCTCTCATCCTCTCGTCTGCCGCCACATAAGACATGCCTTTTGGCTGAGTGCGGTGGCTCATGCCTGTAATCCCAGCACTTTGGGAGGCCGAGGCAGGCGGATCATGAGGTCAAGAGATCAAGACCATCCTGGCTAACCAGTGAAACCCCATCTCTACTAAAAAAAATACAAAAAAAAATTAACTGGGTGTGGTGGCACACGCCTGTAATTCCAGCTACTCAGGAGGCTAAGGCAAAAGAATCGCTTGAACCTGAGAGGCAGAGGTTGCAGTGAGCTGAGATAGCGCCACTGCACTCCACCCAGGGCGACAGAGCGAGACTCCATCTCAAAAAAAAACACATGCCTTTTGCCTTCCGCCATGACTGGGAGGCCTCCCCAGCCACGTAGAACTGAGTCAGTCTATTAAACCTCTTTTTGTTTTTAAATTACACAGTCTTGGGTATGTCTTTATCAGCAGTGTGAAAACAAGTACAAGGAATGAGCCACCACACCTGGCCCAAACTTTCAATAGAAAGATGTTTCTCGGCCAGGCAGACGGATCACCTGAGGTCAGGAGTTTGAGACCAGCCTGGCCAACATGGTGAAACCCCATCTCTACTAAAAATTAAAAAACAAAATTAGCTGGGCATGGTGGCACGTGCCTGTAATCCCAGCTACTCGGGAGGCTGAGGCAGGAGAATCTCTTGAACTCAGGAGGTAAAGGTTGTAGTGAGCCGAGATTGTGCCACTGCACTCTAGCCTGGGCAACAGAGTGAGACGTGAGACCCCGTCTAAAAAAAAAAAAAAAAAAGAAAGAAAGATGTTTCTCCAGGGCGAGAGGCTGTCTTAGAGCACCATTCTCTGGCCCTTGTTCCATGAGAAGGAACTGCACTCAGGAGCCAAACTCTCCCACTCCCCTTGCCCAGAAGACTCACAGAGGGCCCGGAGCTGGCTGTGGCGAGAGGAGGTCCAGCAAATTCCTGTCTGCAGAAGGGTTCTGAACGCCACTGCCTGGCAGTGTGCTGGAGGAGGGATTCCTCTTTTCCTCACAGCAATTCTGACCAGAAACCTGTCAAATCAGGAATGGCTAAAATAAGACCAGGGTATGAATGACCATCAGCCACAGTAAAACCAAGGCACAGCTCTCCTGAGCCCACCCAAGCTGCTGTGGCCCAGACTGGTGACATCTCTTAGGGCAAGAGGGGAAAGAAAGGGCAAGATCACATGCAGCTCCTGGGCAGACCTCCAGGAAGCAGGAGCCTGGTGCAACCTGTCTCCCTCCGGGGTACCAGCCAGACAGTATGGGTGAGAAAGAGGCTTTGGACCTCCAAGGCCATGATCCCACTGGGACAGTGCAGGAGCACCTCTCTGCTCGCCAGGCAGTGCTGCCTCACAAGTGCAGGTCTGAGACCCTCCCCTTCTCTCTCCGGGCCCTGGGAAGGGCATCCTTACCGTGCCTGTAACAGGAGCATCACTGATTCCTGTAAGAAAGGAGTAGAGTGAGATGCCTAACAGTAACTCCACCTGCTTCAAGATGGAGAGTAATGCCACACCCGTCCTTTCTAGGACATCCAGAAAGTCTAGACAAATAAGCAACTTACTGAAGGTCATGCGACTCGTCCATGGCCAATCTGTGACTAATATGCAAGGGACCCTCTGAACTGCCCAGAACACCTGATTCCCTTGGCGGCAGGTATATGCTCCCTGAGGGAACCAGCTCACTCCCCTACTCACAAGCACCCTGATTCCCTCAGCAGCAGGTATGTGCTTCCTGAGGGGACCAGCTCACTCCCCTACTCACAACCACCCTGATTCGCTCAGAAGCATGCATGTGCTTCCTGAGGGGACCAGCTTACTCCCCTACTCAGGAGGGGACACGTGCTGCCCGAGGGGATGCATGACCTCACTTTCCTACTCACAACCACCCTGATTCCCTCAGCAGCAGGCATGTGCTTCCTGAGACCAGCTCACTCCCCTACTCAGAACCCTGCTGATTCCCTCAGCAGCAGGCACTTGCTCCCAGAGGGAACCAGCTTACTCCTCTACTCACACCCATCCTGATTCCCTCAGCAGCAGGCATGTGCTCCCTGAGGGTCCAGCTCATTCTCCTACTTACAACCACCCTGATTCCCTCAGCAGCAGGTATGTGCTCCCTCAGCAGCAGACACGTGTTCTCCAAGGGTCCAGTTCACTCCCCTACTCACACTCATCCTGACTCGCTCAGTAGCAGACACATGCTTCCCAAGGGGACCAGCTCACTCCCCTACTCACACCCATCCTGACTCCCTCAGCAGCAAGCACGTGCTCCCAGAGGGAACCAGCTCACTCTTTCTATTCACAACCATCTCGACTCCCTCAGCAGCAGGCATGTGCTCCGCGAAGGGAACCAGCTCACTCCCCTACTTGCACCCATCCTGTGCCTGCTCCCCACAAGCACCTGCCCTCACCTAAGGCTGCCAGGTCCTGATGAAGCAAAGATGGCGCCACAGTCCCCGCCTGCGCAGGTCCATTGTCCACCTCCAAGTCAATCAGAGGACAGGTTTTTATGCAGCCTGCTGGATTCTGAAAGACTAGAAAGCACAGGGTTAGGAAGAGAAGTCAGTTGGGCACGAGAGCAAAGTCTCCACATAAATCCTATCAGCTTCCCTCAGGCCACCTCCTAATCAAATGGTAACGCCCTCCCTGCCCTTCCAAGAACCTTCCACTCAGCTGAGTCTCCTGACACACAAGCTCAGCTGGCATCCATGACAAGAGGGAGCCAAGGCCTGCCTTCCTACCCCAGGGATCACAGGCCCTCCTGCAAAGGTCCCATCGCCCTGGAGGAAAGCAGATTCGGCCTTCTCCAGCTCAGGCCATTCTGAGGCTTCTGACCACAGCTGATCAGAATCACCCACAGTGCTTGAAAGACACAGACCTCCAGGCCCAGCTCCAAGCAGTCTTGCTTCAGAAGGTCCAAGCCAGGGACCGCATTTCAACCAGTGCTCCAGGTGATTCTGATACAGCTGATCTGGCACTAGTAACCACTAAGGAAGACCATTTCTTTTGTCTCTAGCTCCTGTATGCAAGCATTTACGAGAATTCAAACGCAGGCACAGCTTAGCCATCTGCTTTTGTGTGTAGTAAAAGCTGGGGTCCAGCCCAGCAACCAGCTCATGACAATTCCTATGGCTGGGCGTGGCAACATGAAACCCGCTTTCACAGGAAGGGGAACAAAGGGTGAGTTCTCTCATTTCTATTCCTTAACCCAGAATATGTTTAGGACCCATTTCTTTTCTGGGAATTGCAGGCTGCCCCAAGGCACAGAAGGCAAGGAGAAGCTTTCAAACATACCTCTGGAGACAGGGATGTCTCCCAATGAGCTGGTCACTCTGTTTCCAAAGGTGACCCGGCCCTCCATCACCTGTTTGTACAGCAGAACTCCTTGGGTGAGGAGGTCATTTGCCTGGAGAATTTCCGCTGAAGAATGAGGGAAGACTCAGAACCCCCTGGTTTGGCAACCAACAATCTCAGTCTTTTCTAAGCTTTTCCATAAAACAGCCTTCATATGGCTCGACTATGTTCAGTTTATCTACACCTCCTGCCCCCAGATTGTGTCATCGTACCCTATTAGGCCTAGTCAGTTAACCCGAGTCCTAACATGTTAGTAGTTCTCAATGCAGAAGGAAGCAAATCTGTTCACCTTCTACACCTGTACTGTCCAGAGTAATGGCCAGCAGTAAGCACTCAAATTAAGGCCCTTTCAATAACAAACTTTTAACTTTAATTCAGAACCTGAAGCTGCTGGCTCTGTGCGGTGACTCATGCCTATAATCCCAGCACTTTGGGAGGCCGAGGCGGGCGGATCACCTGAGGTCAGGAGTTCAAGACTATCCTGCCAACATGGTGAAACCCAGTTTCTACTAAAAATACAAAAAATTAGCCATGGCGGGTGCCTGTAATCCCAGCTACTCGGGAGGCTGAGGTGGGAGAATTGCTTAAACCCAGGAGACAGAGGTTGCAGTGAGCTGAGATCGCGCCATTGCACTCCAGCCGGGGCAGCAAGAGCAAAACTCCATCTCAAGAAAAAAAGAAATATCAGAAACAGAACATTAGCAGCATCATGGGGGATGCCGCGAGCAAAACTGAGACCGAGAGAACTCTCAATTCAGAAGGCCTATTTTCACGCAAGGAGAAAAGGCTGTGCGTGGTGGTCCACGCCTGTAATCCCAGCACTTTGGGAAGCCAAGGCGGGCAAATCACTTGAGCCCAGGAGTTTGAGACCAGCCTGGCCAACATGGCAAAACTCCATCTCTACTAAAAGTACAAAAATTAGCCAGGTATGGTGGTGCGCAATTGTAGTCCCAGCTACTCAGGAGGCTGAGGCATGAGAATCACTTGAACACAGGACGTAAAGGCTGTAGAGGCTGCAGTGAGCTGAGCATGCCACTGGACTCCAGCCTGAGCAACAGAGTGAGATTGTCTCAAAAAAAGGAAAAAGGATTGCAGAGGGCATGCACATGCTATCCACTAAGAGAGACTGAAGAAATACAAACCAATTACACAGTGGCTTTTCTTTTATGTCTGATTTAGAACAATTTTTTTTAAGTTAGCAAGAGATGATTAAGGAGAAATTTTATCAGGGAAATCTGAACACTGACTGAATCTTTGATTATTTTGAAATGTCCAGAGCCCAGGGATTGTGGTTCACGCCTGCAATCCCAGCACTTTGGGAAGCCGAGGCAGACGGATCACTAGAGGCCAGAAGTTTGAAACCAGCCTGGCCAAAATGGTGAAACGTCATCTTACAAAAATACAAAAATTAGCCAGGAGTGATGGTGGGTGCCTATAATCCCAGCTACTTGGGAGGCTGAGGAAGGAGAATGGCTTGAACCCGGGAGGCAGAGGTTGCAGTGAGCCAAGACTGCACCACTGCACTCTAGCCTGGACGACAGAGCAAGACTCCATCTCAAAAATAATTAAAAGAAAAAGAAACGTCTAGAATTTGCTTCAAAACAGACTAGGGAATGGGTGGGTACAAAGAGAGGTACAGATGAAACAAGATAAAAAAAATCAGCTATGAGCTGGTAATTATTAAAGATGAGTGAAGAATACATAGGATTTATCTTACTATTCCCCTCTTTCATGTTTCGAGATTTTCCATAATAAAGAGTTAAAATTTTTTTTTAGTAACTGTGGACAATTCTCCACATCCTTACAGATGTCCCTTCCATTTCCCATCGGCCTGGCCCTCTTAGGTGACCTACCTGGCCCCTGAAGGTACAAAAACCCGTGATCCCTTTGAGACACCACCCACAGCTGTTTCTCTGGCCCCTGCGATTGGTCAGCTGTTCCTGAAGCCTCCAGTGGGATCTTTCTTCTACCTCTCACACCCCAGTCTCCATGGTCAATTTCCACCGCTTTCCAGGCTTTAGACCTGCTGCTGATTTCTTACTGAAGCCTGGATCCTGCTGGAAGTCAGTTCTGAGGCAACTCAGGCCACACCCTCCCCAAGCCCAAGCTCCACGGAACCTAAAGTCCACTCTGTCTTGTTCCTGGCACATCAGCGTGACAGGAGGGACCGAATCTGTCTTGCACCTGGGCTGCTAGCTACACCCAAGGAAAGAAAACTTACCGAGTGCATCATCGTCATCAGTGGTGTCACTCGCCAGCCGGAAAAGCGTGGGCCGCAGCTTTTCACATCTCTCATACACGACCTGAAAGAGCAGAGCTTGGTTCATGACACACGCCCAGGCACCCCATAACGCCCCCCTCCAGGGCCCCAGGAGCCTCCGATCAGGCAGACGGCAGAGTCTGGGGCTTCAGAAGGCCTCCCATTGGTCCTGACTTAGAGACTGCAGTTTTGAAGTAACATGGCAGAGTTTCAGAAAAAGATTACAGGCTACAAGTGTATGATTTTTGAAAATAAAAGAATCTGGCCGGGTGCGGTGGCTCACACCTGTAATCCCAGCACTTTGGGAGGCTGAGGCGGGTGGATCACGAGGTCAAGAGATCGAGACCATCCTGGCCAACGTGGCAAAACCCTGTCTCTACTAAAAACGCAAAAAATTAGCTGGGCGTGGTAGCGGGCGCCTATAGTCCCAGCTACTCAGGAGGCTGAGGCAGAAGAATGGCGGGAACCCAGGAGGCAGAGCTTGCAGTGAGCCGAGATTGTGCCACTGCACTCCAGCCTGGGTGACAGAGCGAGACTCCGTCTCAAAAAAAAAAGAAAAAAGAAAATAAAAGAATCTGACCGGGCAGGGTGGCTCACGTCTGTAATCCCAGCACTTTAGGAGACCAAGATGGGCAGATCACCTGAGGTCAAGAGTTCAAGACCAGCCTGGCCAACATGGTGAAACCCTGTCTCCACTAAAAATACAAAAGTTAGCAGGTGCCTGTAATCCCAGCTACTCGGGAGGCTTTCTCTTAGGAATTTGGAAAGACAGTAGTTCATTTCTACTAATCTTGTGAAGTGGAAGGACAGGTAAATAAAGAAGTTATGTGGAGGCTGGCTCTCCTCCTGTGCAGAGAAACATAAAAAAAAAAAAAACTGGAATGCAGAGGGAGATGGCTGAAACAGACCTGCAGAAGGAGGTGGAGAACAGAGCTCCAAGGGAGACCAACAGCATGGCTGCCTCGAACCTGGCACAGACAGGCTGTGGTTTCTTTTTGATTGTTTGTTTTTTCAGTTTTTTTTTTTTTTTTTATGTTTATCTGCACTGGACGCGTTGCCCCTGGGTACCCGCGGCCGATCAAACCCGCCGGCAACGAGTGCAGATAGCCTCCCGGGTTCACGCCATTCTCCTGCCTCAGCCTCTCCGAGTAGCTGGGACTACAGGCGCCCGCCACCACGCCCGGCTAATTTTTTTTTTTTTGTATTTTCTAGTAGAGACAGGGTTTCACTGTGGTCTCGATCTCCTGACCTCGTGATCCACCCGCCTTGGCCTCCCAAAGTGCTGGGATTACAAGTGTGAGCCACCGCGCCCGGCCTGTTTTTTTTGGTTTTTTTGAAATAGAGTTTCGCTGTTGCTGCCCAGGCTAGAGTGCAATGGTGTGATCTCAGCTCACCGCAACCTCCACCTCCTGGGTTCAAATGATTCCCCCTGCCTCAGCCTCCTGAGTAGCTGGGATTACAGGCATGCGCCACCATGCCTGGCTGATACTGTATTTTTAGTAGAGACGGGGTTTCTCCATGTTGGTCAGGCTGGTCTTGAACTCCTGAACTCAGGTCATCCGCCTGCCTCGGCCTCCCAAAGTGCTGGGATTACAGGCATGAGCTACTGCGCCCGGCTGGGCTGTGGTTTCTTAGATGTGACAACAAAAGCACCAGCAAGACATTAAAAAAAAAAAAAAAAAAGCCAGGCATGGTGGCTCACGCCTGTAATCCCAGCACTTCAGGAGGCCAAGGCAGATGGATCACCTGAGGTCAGGGTTCAAGACCAGCCTGGCCAACATGGTGAAACCCTGTCTCTACTGGCCAGGCACGGTGGCTCACACCTGTAATCCCAGCACTTTGGGAGGCTAAGGCGGGCAGATCACCTGAGGGCAGAAGTTCGAGACCAGCCTAACCAACATAGAGAAACCCTGTCTCTACCAAAAAAAAAAAAAAAAAATACAAAATTAGCCAGGCGTGCCGGCACATTCCTGTAATCCCAGCTACTCGGGAGGCTGAAGCAGGAGAATCGCTTGAACCCGGGAGGCAGAGGTTGTGGGGAGCTGAGATCACGCAATTGCGGGTGACAGAGCGAGACCTTGTCTCAAAAAACAAAACAAAACAAAACTTTCCCGCTTCAAAAGATGCTAACAAAATAGTGAAAAGACAGCCCAAAGGATGGGAGAAAACTGTCTGATAAGGAACCTGTATCCAGAATATATAAAAAACACTTGTAACTCAAAAATAAAAAGACAATCCAAAAGATGGGCAATGGATTTGCACAGACATGTCTCCTAAGATGTACAAGCTGCCAATAAGCATAGGAAATAAATAAGCCATCAAGAAACAGAAAGTTGCAATGAGACAGCACTTCACACCCTCCAGGAGGGCTCCAATCAAAAAGATAACAGCAAATGTTGGCAGGATGCAGAGAACTGGAGCCAATACATTGCTGCTGGGAATGTAAAATGGCACGGCCACTTTGGAAAACAGTTTGGCAGTTCCTCAAAACGTTAAATATGGAGTTATCCCAAGATCCAGCAATTCCATTTCTAGGTATATACCCAAGAGAATTTAAAACCTATGTTCACACAAAAACTTGGACAAAGTTCAAAGTCATTATTCGGAATGAATAATTCAAAGGTATCATTCGTAATAGCCAAAAAGTAGGAACAACCCAAATGCCCATCAGCTGATAAATGGAGAAACAAAATGTGGCATAGTCACACAATGGAACGCTATCCAGCCATGAAAAGGAATGAAGCAGTGACACATACTACCAGATGGATCCATCTGCAAACATTAGGCTACGTAAAGGAAGCCAGACACGAAAGCCCACATATTGTGTAACCGCACTTGGACAAAGCATCCAAATAGGCAAATCCAGAGAGACAGAAAGTGGATTAGTGGTTGCCAGGGACTGGGAAAGGGGAGTTTGGGAAAGGGGGAATGACTGTTAATGGGTACAAGGTTTCTGTTAGGGGTGATTAAGATATTCTATAACTAGGTAGGTGTGATGGTTGCTTTTATGGTATGTTAATTATCTCAATAAAGATGCTATATAAAAACTAAGATCTCAAGATGTGGAGGAGCTAGAACTTGCATATGCTGCTGTTAGGACTGTAAAATGTTGCAATCACCCTTTAAGATAGCTTAGCCACTTTGTTTCCTAACAAGTTAAATATATACTTAGCATATGACCTAGTAATCCCAGACATTTACCCACAAGAAATGAAAACAGATGTTCACACAAAATCCTGTACACAATTGTTTACAGCAGCATGATTCATAATCACCCAAAGCTGGAAACAACGCAAGGCCCATCAACAGGTACACGCTGTGGTACATCCAGGTGACGGGACAGTACTCGGCAATAAGAAGAAACAAGCTACCGCTACACACAGCAGCGTGAATGGATCTCGAGTGAGATCCAGAAACCAGGCAAAAATAGAGGGTTATGTACTGCATCATTCCATTTATACAAGAGTCTGGGAGTTGTCAGCCAATCAGAACAGAAAGTAAATTAGCAGCTGCCTGAGGATTGGGGAGCAAGGGAGAGACGAAGGGAGGACAAAGTAGCACAAGGACATTTGGGGAGGCGTCAGATATGTTTACCGTCTTGACTCTGAGATGGCTTCATAGGTGCAAACAGGTGAAAGCATTTCAAACTCACTTTAGTAAACATGTGCAGCCCCCTGTGTTACACCTGAAGATTACCTGCAGCGCCTCCTGGTCGGGCGGGGCCTGCCCTGGCCTGCGGTACATGCTCAGCATCTCCTGCAGCACCTTCACATGGCTTCGCACTTCCTCCACCGCACTGACCCTCTTGGACACCTTCTCCGATTTTTCTTGCTCCTTTTGGGAAAAAGGAGGATGGGAGTAAGGGAGCAGAAACCCTGACTGAAGCCTGAACAAGGGATGGGAAAGAGTCACTATTGAGAGAGCTCGCTCAAGGGCATCACCAGGATGTTAAGTGCATGGGAGAACTCACACAGTGGGTGAAAAAATACTCAAAAGCCCAGAATTCCTGGGAAGGAAAATGAAGTTTGGGGACTGGTGACCGTGACCTCTGCCTTTGTGCCACCAGCCTCAAGCCCTCTGAAAAGCAGATTCCTAAACCTGGACTTTGTCTGTACCAATACCTGTTGCTGGGACCCAAGCTGGTGTCTAGGAAATGCTTTGAGCAGCATGGATGAAAGCAGCTGAGAAGTACGGCAGCGAGATTTCTGGTTCCAATCACCACTTTGCTGCCCTTGAGGGAGCCTATGGCTGTTCCCCAGAGTTCAGGGCTAGGAACCACTCTTTCTCCCAGGCAACCATTCCTCTACCCCTCAAGCATAGGCTCATATGCACTGTCCTTCAGCCTCTGTCAAATGCTGCTTCTACTGAACCAGCTGGAAGAATTCCCACCTCCTTGACCAAATTCTTGATTAACCGGTTTGCGGCCTGAAGGTCCTCGGGGTGGTTGCTCTTTAGAAGCCTTGTCAGAAGCTGCAGAGAGTGAACAGGAAGAGTAGGTGAGACCACAACTCCCTCAGGCCCAGAGCAGAAGCAGCAGCAACAGAAGAGTTAACACTAACAACAGCACACATTTTACATGCACCATCTCACCAAATGGTCCCAAGGACACTACGATGCAGGCACTCTGACTATCCCAATACACCACTGGTTTTCTTTTCTTTTCTTTTTTTTTTTTTTTTTTGGGACGGGGTCTTGCTCTGTTGCCAGGCTGGAGTGCAGTGGCACAATCTCGGCTCATTGCAACCTCTGCCTCCCGGGTTCAAGCAATTCTCCTGCCCCAGCCTCCCGAGTAGCTGGGACTACAGGCACGTGCCACCATGCCCAGCTAATTTTTGTGTTTTTAGTAGAGACGGGGTTTCACCATGTTGGCCAGGATGGTCTCAATCTCTTGACCTCGCGATCCGCCTACCTCGGCCTCCCAAAGTGCTAGGATTACAGGCGTGAGCCGCCGCGCCCGGCCCGCCACTGGTTTTCAGTGGGGTAGGGGGATGTGGGGGATTACTTCTCCCAGGGGATGTCTGGCTAAGTCTGGAGAAATTTGGTTGTCACAACTAGAGAGGGGGTGCTACTGGCAGCTCATGGGTAGAGTCAGGAATGCTGTGAACATCCTACAGTGCACAGGACAGTCCCCAACAACAGAGAATTCTCTGGCCCAAAAGGGCACTAGGTCTGCAGTTGCCCTGGACCATGTGCTTTATGACACGACAGATGCTGGTGATCTTGTTCATCCCTTCATTTCCAGCGCCTAGCAGGATGCCTAGCACAGAGAAGTCACTCAATCTTCGTGGGACAGATGGCAGGAAAAGTGGGGATAATGAGGGCTGGTGACACAGGATTCTTTCTAAGAAGTCACACCATACCTCCTTCCTAGCTCCTCCCACCCTCTGCAAACCTAAGGCACCAAGCAGGAGGAAAGCCAAGGAGAAAGGCGGCCTGGAACCTAGACTAGCCTTGCTCGTTCTAACAACAGGGACCTGATGGCCACAGAGTATCTAGGCCCAAGGAGTGGGTACAGGGAGAGGGTGCAGTTGACAGGCAGAGCATACCACGCAGAAACGAGTACGAAGCTTGTAGCCTTCCGACGCTCCATGAACTAGACCTTGTGACTGACCAAGAACAGTCATGACCAAAAGCACTGCCAGCACTAGGCCAAAGGGCTCCCCACTCACAGGCACCATAGTTATCCCTGGGTCTTGGCCACCTTCTTCTTGTCCCTCTAGATACTGATGTCCAAGGAATAACGATTTGGGGAATTCATAGTGGATGGAAAATGGATAGGGCCGGGCTCACTGGCACTGAGAAAGAGCTGAACCAACACACAGCAGCAAGTTCTTCCACTGTCCCCACCCCAACACCACACCCACACAGGACATGACCCATCCATCACCCACACTCCCCACGGGCTATCCTTCTGCACCTTCTTTCCTCAAGGAAGGCTGTGCAGAAAAGGGAGAGGGCACAAAGAGAGGGCACAAAGTACCCTTGGAGGAGGAGCAGGAATTATGTCCTGGGCCCACATCTACACTGGGGTAAGGCAGGATCACAAACAGATGCTACCAAGACCCAGGATGCAGTGTCTGCCTAAGAACCAGGCTGAATCAAAACAGAACATACCCAAACCTTCTGCTACCTCACTCCTAAGGGCCTGTCTGGAGAGGAGAACCCATGTAACCTGCCCCCCTCCACACTCCGATTCAAGCATCAAAGGGCATTTACAGTGCCTAAGAGAAAAGGTCTGATCAGACACCATGTAGGTCTGGTTCCTTACCTTGGACTTTTCTTCATCAGCATCAAAGATGGAGCTCTTAGGCCAGGGAGATGGTGGGGGTAAGATTTTATCCACTGGTAGTTTAGGGTCTTGTTTTATAATTCCTAAAAATGCAATTTACAAAGTTAAGACACTGATATGGTACCCAGAAACTTCAGTCAGAATCCAGTAAAGTCCGGAAACCCCTGGTTCCTAATACCATGCTAGCAAAGCACTGTCAACAGCCTTCAAAGACAACACCCGTGTATGAATGAAGTTTTGCATCATCTCTTAGGAGAATCCAAGGGACCATGGTGGCCGGGACAGCAGAGCCAACTATGTCAGAGAAGAGCCAGTCCTGAAGGCCTGCAGTCTGTGGGCCTTATGCTATAAAAACATGGATCAGTTTATCCAGCTACATAACCTCCCAAGGATCAAAAGTTTCTGGAGGGTCCCTGATGAAGCTCCTGAAAATGCTGAGTGTATGTGACAGGAACAACAGTCCATCCTGAACCCGAGTTCCTATTTTTAAGAGCCCAACATAAAAAGGAATTCAGATTCCCATCTTCCAAACAGGACACACAAAGGTGGGAACTATCACCTCCACCGTGACAACAACAAAACACTAGAAAGTGTGCAAATTCACAACATTTTTGTTTTCGAGACAGATTCTTGCTCTGTCTCCCAGGCTAGAGTGCAGTGGTGTGATCATGGCTCGCTGCAGCCTCAAACTCCTAAGGTCAAGCAGTCCTCCCACCTTGGCCTCCCAAGTAGCTGGGACTACAGGTGGGCACCACCACACCCAGGTAATTTTTTTAAAAAATTTTTTTTAGGCCGGGCACGGTGGCTCACGCTTGTAATCCCAGCACTTTGGGAGGCCGAGGCGGGCGGATCACGAGGTCAGGAGATCGAGACCACGGTGAAACCCTGTCTCTACTAAAAATACAAAAAAAAGAAAAAAATTAGCCGGGCGTGGTGGCAGGCGCCTGTAGTCCCAGCTACTCGGAGAGGCTGAGGCAGGAGAATGGCGTGAACCCGGGAGACGGAGCTTGCAGTGAGCCGAGATCGCGCCACTGCACTCCAGCCTGGGTGACAGAGCAAGACTCCGTCTCAAAAAAAAAAAAAAAAAAAAAATTTTTTTTTGTAGAGATGGGGTCTCATTATGTTGCCCAGGCGGGCCTCAAACTCCTGGCCTCACGTGATTCCTCACCTCAAACTCCCTAAGTGCTGGGATCACAGGCGTGAGCCACCATGCCCAGCCTACGACTTCCTTAAATCCATCAGAGAGCTCAGATCACAGGGCAACAACCAAGTAACCTGAAATCTAAGGAAAAAAACAACCTCCAAGGATTGACAAAAGGCAATACCAACAGTAACAACTAAGCTAGAATTATTTAAAAATTGTCTACAGGCCAGTGTGAGCTACCAAGAGAATACAGAATTTCTGGAGGCTGCAACAAAAAGAAAATAAGTTCTCCAGAGGGTCACGAAAACAGCGGGAAGGCCTGAAGGCGGGATTAGGGGGAGAAGAGTAACAAACCCTGCAGCCTTAGAGCACTGGTGGAACCCACTGCAGCTAGAGAAAAAATAGGGGAGAAAAAACAAAAACAAATCCTAGTACCCTTGGAGGAGGAGCAGTAATTATGTCCTAGGCCCAGATCTACACTGGGGTGAGGCAGGATCACAAACAGATCCTACCAAGACCCAGGATGCAGTGCCTGCCTAAGAACCAGGCTGAATCAGAACAGAGACTGGCCCTGTTCACCACTCTATCCCTCTGACATGGGATGGCTGTCTACTGCTACGAGTGGCAAGAACAAGGAGAAAGGCTCTCTCTGAGGTGCAGAGGAAAGTGAAGACCTACAGCTGAGGGAACAGATACTGAAGAAAACTAACAAACTAGCCCCCAACCTAAACATCAGCTAACACTAGAGGAATCTGAAGTCTGATATAATAACTACAGCAACAACAAATCTCACACCCAGCTCAAATCCTGTCTACCAAAAGGAAAGCTCTACCCAATTCCAGGGATTAAAAACTCCTTACCTCACTGACGGATATGCCAATTACCCTGATTTGATCTCTACACATTGTATGCCTGTACCAAAATATCACATTGTACTCCAATAAATGTGTATAAGTATGTGTCAACTAAAAATAAATCCATGGCCGGGAGTAGTGGCTCACGCCTGTAATTCCAGCACTTTGGGAGGCTGAGGCAGGTGGATCATTTGAGGTTGGGAGTTTGAGACCAGCCTGAGCAACATGGTGAAACCCCATCTCTACTAAAACTACAAAAATTAGCCAGGCATGGTGGCAGATGCCTGTAATCCCAGCTACTCGAGAAGCTGAGGCACGAGAATTACTTGAACCCAGGAGGCGGAGGTTGCAGTGAACAGAGATCGCCCCACTGCACTCCAGCCTGGGCAACAGAGTGAGACTCTGTCTCAAAAAAAAAAAAAAGAAGTAAATAAAAATAAATCCACTAAATGATTATTGAAAGATCTTTTGTAACTATAAAATATTGTATCTCTGCACGTTGTTACTTTTATCACAATAGTATTTTTCAAACTCTAGCTCATAGGTAGCATTTATCTGTACTTCATAGTAAGGTTCCACTAGTTCAGGAAAAGAGGTTAAAGATGGGCATGGTGGCTCACGCCTGGGAGGCTGAGGTGGGAGGATCACTTGAGCCCAGTAGTTTGAGACCAGCATGGGTAACACTGCAAGACCTTGTCTCTACAAAAAATAAAAATATTTGGTGTAAGTGAGAGAGCAAGTGAGACAGAGACAGAGATAGAGAGAGAGGGAGAGTGTGTGTGTGTTTGTGTGTGTGTGTTGGGGTGCGGGTGGGAGAATAATAAATGAATAAATTAGTTGGGTATGGTGGCACACGCCTAGCCCCAGCTACTTGGGAGGCTGAGGCAGGAGAATGGCTGGAGTCCAGAAGGCCGAGGCTACAGTGAGCCATGACTGCACCACTGTGCTCCAGCCTAGGTAACAGGGCAACACCTTGTCTCAAAAAAAAAAAAAAAACAAAAAAACCAAAAGGTTAGTTTTTAAGCAAACAAGACTTCTAAAAGATAAATAAGTGCTTTAGTGACATAGGTAGCTTGTATTTTGACCTTTTTCATGCTGTGGTTTCCTATGATTTCCAGGCAACAGAGAAAAAAGCAAACCCTACATCATCTTTCCAGGTTTGCACTATGGCTTTTAAAGGTAAGTAGATAAAAGATTTATTGAGTAAAAAAAAAAATCAGAACTCTACCTCAGAGTCTATGGTCCTACATAAGAAGTCCAGCTTTCAACAAAAAATTATAAGGCAGATGAAAAAGCAAGAAGATACAGGCCTAGTCAAGAGGAAACAAGACACAGTAACGCAAGTCAGACCTTGTTTCTTCAGCATCTGATAGGCGTCTCGGATCTTGATGTCTTCCGGAAACCAGACTGTCCAACTAAAGAGTATTTCAATGACTCTTCCTTTAACTTTTTCTGTGGCCCAGGACCCCAGGTACTGAAAGTAAAAAGGAAAGAATTCTAGAGCTGGAAGGGACTTGGGAGACCGACACTTTAACTAAAGAGGTAGCTGCTGAGGCCCAGAGACACAAGCTCCCAGGCGCGGTATGTGTGAGGAGAGACTAGAGGCCACACCATCTGGCGCCCAGCCCCGGAGCCCTTCCTGGGATCCAAGGAATTCATTTCCACAATACTCACACTAAACCCCACCATGCAGACGCCTGGGTCAGAGCCTGGTCTACACCACTGGGGGCAGTCATTTTTTGCCTCGGACAAGAATATAATAATAAAATTTGGTCTTTGCTTCTGTTCCTGGCACAGAACTTCAAAAATCCTTGGAATTTCCTGAGTCACAACAGTGTCTTGTTATTCAAGAGACATACTCGCAGGGCGCACCTGAGTTTTCACTAATGACTTATAGTGAGTGCCTAGAGAGTTTCAAGGGCTGGCCACTCCAAAGAGATCAACCTTGTGATCAGAGGGCTGAAACCTTCAGCCCCATCCCCTGACCCGTGCCCCTACATCCCCACCCATGGAGGTGGTGGGGCGGGCAGGGGGTTGTGAACTAGAGATTGAGTTCAACTATGTGGCCAATGATTTGACCGATCATGCCTAGGTAATAAAACCTAGTGCTAGTTCAAGCCAGCAATGATGTGTAAAAAAAACAAAACAAAACAAAAAAACCTCAGATGAAAACACTGAAACAAGGAAGCTCAGAGAGCCTCTCAGTTGAACCTATGTTGGGAGGATGGCAAGCTCAGAGCCCAGGAGAGGGCACAGCAGCTCTGTCCCCTCTTGCCCCACCAAGACCTTGCCTATGTATTGCTTCCATTTGTATCCTTCACAATAAAACAGGGATAGAAAGTATAGTGCTTTCCTGTGTACGTGAATCATTCTAGGGAATTATGGAATCTGGGGCAATGGGGGTCATGGGAACCCCCGAATCTGCAGCTGGGGATGCAGAAGTGCAGCAGCTTGAGGACACGAGACTCATGGCTGGCAGCTGAAACACGGGAAGCCTAAGCAGCACTGAGCCCTCCCTGCGTGGGGTCCAGATAGTATGCAACTCTGGGGAGTGTCAGAACTGAAATGAACTGTAGGACCCACGGCCAGTGTCAGCACTGTTGTGGGAACACAGCAAGGCAGGGCTCAATGTTGGTTACCTGAGACTGGCTGAGCTAAGACAGGTGCCAGGAGGACAGGTGCAGAGGACAAGCCAGGAGGTGATAGGAAAATTCAGGCCACCCCTGGGATCTCTCACTGTCTCTACCAGGAACATGTGCCTCCAAGCTGGAGTTCCTCATCTCCTCTAGGCCACATGTCCCCCAGGCCTTCTTAAAGGGGAAATGTGAAAATGCTAACAGTGAGGGGTCAGCTAATGAGCAGAGCCTCTTCCTAGAGCTTAGAGAGGAGAGCGCTTCTTTCACAGGCAGGAGCGGGTTTTGTCCATGTGTGGGCCTGCCTCTGGCCTGAGGAGGGTGCCAGGAGTTTGACGGTGGGCGTAGGTGTGGCCCAGTCAGCAGAGCCAAGCCCAAGTACTCACCTTTGGGGACAACACTTTGATCAGTTCGTTCAGAAAACGAAATTTGGCCACCTCGCTGTGGAACTTCTCCCCACAGTGGTTCATGCACATCTCCAGCACCTGCACAGACACAGGACCCCCATGAGAAGGTGGAAAGCCAGTGGTCCCAGGCTCCCCTCCAGGCTGGTAATCACTTGCTGGAGACTGCGCTGGAACCAAGGCTAACCCTGCCTCAAGCCTATGAGGACACTGAAGTTTTGATGAAGAGGATGTTTTCAGATCAAGAAAAAAATGTCCCCTGTTCAATCTTGCTATAACTGCCTGAGGTTTATGCCCAGGAAATAGCTTAGTGGGGTATGTCAAACCCTGAGGTCACCCCACCTTTTAAGGAGACCCTTTGAGAGGGGAAAGTGGCTAAAGAACCAACTCCTCCCTAGAGGCAGAAATCTGGTATCCAGTGCCCAAGACCAGCCAGATGTCACCCACTGGCACTCAAGAGGCAAGCTGAGCCTGCAGACCCCTCCTCTGGTCCATACTGTGGCTTTCAACACTGCAAATTAGTCACCAACATCTAAACACTCAAACATATATAAAGACCTAAACTAGCAATCCTGAGCCCATACTCATACCTGCCAACAGCTAGTGGGCCCTGTGCTAGAGCTGCCCTCTTCAGACAGGGCACATGAACTTGCCAGCCCTGGTCTAAGAAGGGCAAATAAAATAAAACCTTCCTTTCCTTCTCCCACAGTAGACTCAATGCTGCCCTGAAGAAACAGATGAGAAACAGGAGGAAGAAGGGTGGGGACCCTGGCCCAGATCTCCCTCCTCCAACCTGCTATGAAGGCAAACCTCTCAGGGGACCTCCCTTCCCCAGTGAAAACGATCTGCGTGGAAGCAAAGTGCCTCTCAGCTCTCTATAGCACAAGGACAGGAAAGCTTAGGCTACAAGGCAAGCCAAACTCACCGTTAAGGCATAAAGAGCTTCCTTCTCTTGCGGAGACTGGATCTTGTGGGCCAGTAGCCAGGGCGCATGTGTGGGGCTACAGGGAAACAAAAAGACCTAGACTCTGGGCGGGCAAGAAGAAACTAACCCGATGGCTGAGCATGCTCAGTAAAGTCACTTTTCTTCCAGGGGCTGGTGTCCACAAGCAGAGGTGGAGCGTGCCTGACAAACAGCCCACGCGGGGGCCCTGGAGAGGGCCACCTCGCACCCACCCTGGTTGCACCTACAGCACCCAAGGTCCTCCTCCTGCCCCGGGCACACTGCCCTCCCCTCAGCCAACCCCCAACCCCCAAACTCCAAGCTGCCAGTCCCAGCCCAGTCCCATGCGTAGCCACAGCAGCACAGGCCCTGTATGGCTGTGATAAACGCCCAGGAAATGCTAGAGCAGAAAGTGCGATCAAACTTTGGGTTCAAACTGGCCAAATATGCGACACCACACAGATTAAACATCTGGATGGGCCAGGCACAGTGGCTCACGCCTGTAATCCCAGCACTTTGGGAGGCCAGGGCAGATGGATCACCTGAGGTCAGAGTTCGAGACCAGCCTGGCCAACATGGTGAAAACCCATCTCTACTAAAAAAAATACAAAAAGTTAGCCAGGTGTGGAGGCACACGCCTGTAATCCCAGCTACTTGGGAGGCTGAGGCAGGAGAACCGCTGGAACCCGGGAGGTGGAGGTTGCAGTGAGCTGAGATCACGCCCTTGCACTCCAGTCTTGAGACCCTCTGTCTCAAGAAAAAAAAAACAAAAAGAAAGAAAAAAGAAAACAAAACAAAACAAAAACAAAACATCTGGATGACTCATTTGATTCTGATTCTTCAGGTCCTATCCAGATGCTGTGGAAACAGAATTCAATAAAACCTTCCCCTTTTCCTTTTTCTTAAGATTACATTTAAATACACAGATCTCTTTTAATTAGGTAACGTGTCTATAGTCTAGCAGTAACATTCAGAGTCCTCAGCATTAGTGTTTTATAACACTATTTAAAATTACTGCCAGTTACAAATGAGCTATCGTGTGTGTGTGTGTGTGTGTGTGTGTGTGTGTGTGTGTGTGTCTGTGTTTCCTCACATGAATTTGCTAATTTTAGAAAAATAATGTTCTCAGGATTATGGGGGAAAATGAGAGAATGAACGCCAGCCTGACTGTATTTCTATTTTTTTGAGACAGAGTCTCTCGCTCTGTCACCCAGGCTGGGCTCAAGCAATCCTCCCGCCTTGGTCTCCCAAAGTGCTGGGATTATAGGCATGAGCCACTGATCCTTGCCTAGGGAGCTTAACCCTAAAACAGTCTCGAGAGACAACGGCAGTGTGGGGTGCCCCCAGAGTCAACTATGTGTGTGAGAAGTCACCTTACCCATTGGGGTCAGTGTTCACCTGCTCACAGAAATTCTGGATAGCTGACCAATCCTGTTCCGACATGCTTGGGTCTGTGGCTTTGTCTGTCAAATAAATAATAAAGTTAGAGAGTACATAATAAGAAGAAATTTACACCCCTCCCCATACACATGGTGGCCAAGAGCTGTCTTATCACAGATCTACAGGATCAGACCAGTGGGCAGACAGCCGGAAGGAGAGGAATTGCGCCTGCGCTGCCTACCACCACCCAGCACAGCATTGGGCACATGGTATGCCCTTACTGAATATTCGCTGATTGAACCAGCAAATTAACAAACTGGCTGGGCAGTGGCTCATGCCTGTAATCCCAGCATTTTGGGAGGCCGAGGTGGGGGGATCATTTGAGGTCAGAAGTTTGAGACTAGCCTGACCAACATGATGAAACCCCGTCTCTACGAAAAATACAAAAAAATTAGCCAGGCGTGGTGATGCATGCCTGTAATCCCAGCTACTTGGGAGGCTGAGGCAGGAGAATCGCTTGAACTTGGGAGGTGGAGGTTGCAGTGAACCGAGATTGAGCCACTGCACTTCAGCCTAGGAGACACGGGGAGACTCCGTCTCAAAAAAAAAAAAAAATTAACTGACAAGTTATCCCCCTGAAAGCGGCTCCACTTTTAGTGCAGAGGTTGGCCCGGGTGTTGTCTTCACACTCGAGTTGGGATGCCCCCACCTGGCCTGTGACAAGCGGAGACAGAAGAGAGGCCACCTGGAAGTGTCTCAGCTGTGTGACAGGAAGACAAGAACACACCACCAGAAGGAATACCATCCTTCCCGTTCATAAAACTTCCAGTGGCAGCGCGGTGGCTCACAACTGTAATCCCAGCACTTCATGGGGCTGAGGTGCATCACTTGAGCCCAGGAGTTTGAGACCAGCATGGGCAACATGGGGAAATCACATACCTACTAAAATTTTAAAAAATTAAGACCAGGCGCAATGGCTCACATCTGTAATCCCAGCACTTTGGGAAGCCGAGGCAGGTAGATCACCTGAGTTCAGGAGTTTGACACCAGCCTTGCCAACATGGTGAAACCCTGTGTCTACTAAAAATACAGAAAATTAGCTGGGCGTAGTGGAGTGTTCCTGTAATCCCAGCTACTCAGGCAGCTAAGGCAGGAAAATTGCCTGAACCCAGGAGGTGGAGGTTGCAGTGAGCTGAGATGGCACCACTGCACTCATCCTGGGCAACAGAGCGAGACTCCATCTAAAAACAAAAAAAAAAGAAAAATTAGCTGGGTGTGGTGGCATGTGACTGTAGTCACAGCTACTCAGGAAGCTGAAGTGGAAAGACTGCTTGAGCCTGGGAGGCTGAGGCTGCAGTGAGCCAAGATCATGCCACTGCACTCCAACCTGGGCAGCAAAGCAAGACCCTGTCTCAAAAACAAAAAAAAAAACAACCCTTCCAACTCCCCTCTGGCCATCTGATCCTGGCCTGCCCAGCCTCTCCGATGAGAAACCGTACTGGTTCTGACAGAGCAGCTCTTTTAGGCTCTGGAAACAAGGTGTTGCATCTTGGGGCAGTACTTCTGACATTATTATTCTCCTGGCCCGAGTGTCCGCTCTGTGCCTCTCAGTGCCCTATCCATGTTCTTCCAGACCCATCTGAATTTCCAGCTCCTGCAGAAAACTTCCTCCCGCTGCGCCAGCCCCACTGCTTCTCCCTCTGATTACTCAACACAGCACAGAGTTGAATTTTTCCTGACTGCAGTCACATTTATGTCACGTGGAAGTCATGTGTCTAGATGGGGGGGGTCAACGGACAGGTAATCACCATCTTCCTGCCCACTGACTCCATTCTAAGTGAAGAGAGAACACAAGGGCGAGGGAAGGATCAGTGATTGATTCCTACATTCTCCTCCCCACCCCTGCAAAGCTCTCTCCCCATGTTCCACATCTTAAAATCCTATCTACCCTTGAGTCCCAAGTCACATTCCACCCTAAGGACTTCTCTGACCTTTTAATCTCCCGTCCCCATAAAACAAAAGCTGTCTCCTCCTCCTCTGAACAGATACTTTATCTGCCCCTTCTCCGATAGGGATCTCCAGCTACACCCATTAGTCACATGTACTTGGACTCTCTGAGCCTCAGTTTCCTCAACTATAAAATAAAATAGGGCCAGGTGCTGCAGCTCATGCCTATGACCCCAGCACTCTGGGAAGCGAAGGCAGGAGGACTGCTTGAGCCTAGGAGGTCGAGACCAGCCTGAGCAACATAACGAGACCCAATCTCCACAGAAATTTTTAAAAAAAATTAGTCAGAAGGCTGGGCACAGTGGCTCACGCCTTAATCCTAGCACTTTGGGAGGCCGAGGGCGGATTGCCTGAACTCAGGAGTTGGAGACCAGCCTGGGCAACACGGTGAAACCCCGTCTCTACCAAAATACAAATAATTAGCTGGGCATGGTGGCGTGCATCTATAATCCCAGCTACTCAGTAGGGTGAGGCAGGAGAATCACTTGAACCCGGGGGGGCAGAGGTTGCAGTGAGCTGAGATTGCGACACTGCACTCCAGCCTGGGTGACAGGGTGAGACTCTGTCTCCAAAAAAACAAAACAAAACAAAACAAAACAAAACACAGCCAGGCATGGTGGCACACACCTGCAGTCCTAGCTACTCAGGAGCATCACTTGAGCCCAGGAGGTCGAGGCTACAGTGAGCTATGATTGTGCAACTGCACTCCAGCCTGGGGGGACAAAATGAGACCCTGTCTCAAAAATAATAAAAACAGTCTGGGCACAGTGTCTCATGCCTGTAATCCCAGCACTTTGGAAGGCCAAGGCAGGAGCATTGCCTGAGCCCAGGACTTCGTGACAAGCCTGGACAACATAGTGAGGCCCCATCTTTACAAATATATTTACAAAAAGAAAACAAGGAAAACAGTACCTTCCTCATGGGACTGTCATGGGATTTAAAGGAGAAGGTGTCTAAAATGCTTAGTACAGCAGCACGCAGTAAGAGATCTACAAAGGATAATTATTTATTATTACGTACAGTCTCTGGCTTTTACTGTAATATGTAGACATGTCTTGTCCTACCTAAAGAGAATGAAACCTTGAGGGCAGAAGCCATATCTTCCCTACAGTGCCTTACCCATAGGTACAACATAGAAACTCATCAAATAAATTATTTAAAGCAGTGATTCTCAGCGATTATGTGTCTGAATCACCTAAAGTCTATACCATTTAAGCTTCTGTTTCAGTTCACTACAAGGTCAAGGTTGACACCTCAAAAGAATTCTGACCTCAGCATGTGACTGGACCTGGAGGGAGAGAAGAGGAGAGGCAGGGAGAGAACAGGGGGAGGCAGGGAGAGAACAGGAGAGGCAGAGAACAGGAGGCATGGCCCAAGCTCCCCTCACAGAATCCAGAGCCTTCTCACTCCTCCCTGGCTGCCAAGTGAAAGAGACACAGCACTGATGGGCACCACCTTTTTTTTTTTTTTTTGATATGGAGTCTCGCTCTGTCACCCAGGCTGGTGTGCAGTGGCACAATCTCAGCTCGCTGCAACCTCTGCCTCCCGGGTTCAAGCGATTCTCCAGCCTCAGCCTCTCGAGTAGCTAAGATCACAGGTGCCCACCACCATGACTGGCTAATTTTTTGTATTTTTAGTAGAGACGGGGTTTCATTATATTGGCCAGGCTAGTCTCGAACTACTGACCTCGTGATCCGTTCGCCTCGGCCTCCCAAAGTGCTGGGATTACAGGCGTAAGCCACCGTGCCCGGCCAGCACCAGCTTTCTTTTTTTTTTGAGACGGAGTCGCACTCTGTCGCCCAGGCTGGAGCGCAATGGCACGATCTCAGCTCACTGCAAGCTCCGCCTCCCGGGTTCACGCCATTCTCCTGCCTCAGCCTCCCGAGTAGCTGGGACTACAGACGCCCGCCACTACGTCCGGCTAATTTTTTGTATTTTTAGTAGAGATGGGGTTTCACCGTGGTCTCAATCTCCTGACCTCGTGATCCGCCCATCTCGGCCTCCCAAAGTGCTGGGATCACAGGCGTGAGCCACGGCGCCCGGCCACCAGCTTTCTTAAAGAAAGAAAAAACCTCTCTGAGGTTAAATTACATTCCAGACCCTTAACCAAGGCCAAGCAGCAATACAATCTACAAAATGTAAGGCGGTTTCTTTCTTATTTGCTAGAGCTTGTATCATGAGGACTCAATCAAGATTTGTCAGTAATCCCAGCACTTTGAGAGGCTGAGGCAGGAAGATCACCTGAGTAGGGATGGGGTTTCACCATGTTAGCCAGGATGGTCTCAATCTCCTGACCTCACGATCCGCCCGCCTCGGCCTCCCAAAGTGTCAGGATTACAGATGTGAGCCACTGCGCCCGGCTCGGTTTTCTTTTACATAAGCCTCTTCGTTTGTTGAAACCATAAGATCTTCCTCACAGTGTAGAAACCTGAAAACTTCCAGCAGCCAGCAATGAATGAAAGGTAGGGGCGGGGCTGCTGGCAGGGCGGGGCCAGGTGAGCCACATGCCTAGGCTCCTGCCTCAGGATGGGAACGGGGCATGTGGAGGGGACTCTGGGCCTGATTGGTTCCTGGGAACCAGGAGGGAGCTCTGGTGGTTGGCAGGGCAACCTCCTTCAGTTGGTGGGAAGCAGTGGAAGGAAGAGGAGCTCCCTCTGTGCTCTCTTCTCCGCAATCACAGCTCTCAGGCTTGTTGTATCTAGGCCCATTTTAAAGAAACCAAACAGGTTCCCAAGTGACCCTTGTAGACAAGGCAGCTCAGGGGAGGCAGCTGAGGTGGAGTGCGGGCTGCTAGTGGGCTGGCCCTGCCAGCGTGCCTTTGCTGGGAAGAGGTATAAGTGCTGAGCTCTGCAGACTTGGAAGCAAGGGCAGGCCCAAGCTGCTGGAGAGGAACCAGGAGCCGAGCTGCCTCATGGGGAACACGCTGAGCTGTTGCTTGAGCGCCAATGCCAGCCCCAGGCAGGGTCGGCCCAGGGGGTCTACGGAGCTGTACTGTGGCTCTGACATCTATGAGGTGGTGGCAAGCAGAGGTGCAGGCCAAGGCAGAGAGGAGTGGAGGCACAGCAGATGGAACATGCTGTTCCCCAACGCCAGCCCCAAGCGGGGCCAGCGTGGGGGGTCTGGGGAGCTGTCCTGCAGTGCTGACATCTATGAGGCAGCGTCAAGCAAAGGTGCAGGCCAAGGCAGAGAGGAGCAGAGGTGACGCAGATGGAACATACTGCTCTCCAATGCCAGCCCCAAGCAAAGCCAGTGCAGGGTGTGGTGGGCGGAACCGCCCTGCAGCTATAACATCATGCAGGTGGAGGTGGCAGTAGCGCCACACCCCACTGCTGTGGAGCCTGCCCAGTCAGATTTAGGAGCCCGCGAGGGCCATGACCTGCAGCACATCAGCGACCAGGAGATGCCCAAATATTTTGCTTCTGACCATCCAGGGGAAAGTACACATTTTTTGAGAAAATATCAAATGAGTGTGCAAGAAAAGAGGAGGAGCTCTCACCTATATTACATACCTCCATGGCATCTTGATAGAAAATACACCTCGTGTTATACCATATTGCTAGATAACAGCACAGTCAGCCAGCCTGATCTTAGACACACATTAGAAAGTGTGACTTGGGCAATATATTACAACATAAAGCACAGATACACAAATAGATCTCTGGATATTTTTTGACAAGCCAATACATCCACTTTCACAAGAGAAGATCCAGGGAAATCCTTCGAGCATGATCCCAAACGCAACTGTACTTTCAGATATTTCTGTATTCTTTTTCAAGTCATAAAACTAATAGCTCCATGTGCAATCGTAGCTTTGGTGTACATCGAACGACTTTTAACTATGGTAACATCGCTCTTTGTCCTACTAATTGGAAAAAGATTGTCCTCGGAGCCATGCTTCTTGCCTCCAAGGTTTGGAGAAATTGTGGTCTGTAGAGTGTGGATGACAGCCAGAATCCCAAGGACATTGCAGTTGAGAACATGAGCAAGATGGAGAAGTGTTTTTTGGAGCTACTGGAGTTTAATATTCATGTGTCTGCCAGTGTTTATGCAAGATATTACTTTGACCTGCGTGTCTTGGCAAATGACCGTGACCTGTATTTTCTATTTAGTTTTCTTCACAAAGATAAAGCACAGAAACTGGAGGCTGTGCCATGGCCATATGAATACAAAGACTTGCATCAACATGCCGCTGCTATGACAAGGGCTATCAGCATGAATTTCATTGGTATTCGGTGCACTAATGCCATCTTAAAGAGAGAAATTAACATTATAAGATTCTAAACTTCTCAACTGTAAAGACTAGAAAATATCACTTCTGCTGAAAGAAACAACAAAATTAGGATTTTCTTTTTTTGTTGTTGTTTAGGATTTTCATCGAGAGGAAACATCTTCAAGTTAGCCACATTGTGGAACTGGGTGATGGCAGTATGAACAGTGGGTGCCAGGTGCTTTCTGCCCTTCTTGTTCCACTGGGTCCAGATGGCATTCCTAGGGCACCACCTTCTTGAACAACTCTTGGGGAGAAGGAGTGTCACATGGACACAGCACATCCCTGCTCAGAGTCCACAGTCACCCACAGTCTCAAGCAGGTGCCAGTGGTGTCCACAGTCACCCCCACAGTCACCCACAGTCCCTAGCATATGACAGTGGTATGAGCTGAGCTGGAGTCCAAAAAACTTTAGAATTGGCTCCAGATTTGTGAGAGCACCTGGGTATGGTTCTCTGTCCACTGAGGCACTGAATGCATGATGACCCAAAACTCACCAATGGTGGGAAGAGAGAGTGGCATCGGGGCAAGGCTGTCATTACTGCAAGCACCAGGGTGGCTCAGGCCTGCCCATCTAGTCTTTGGAGGGAATCTGTGCATGTGAAATGAGGCCCCTGCGTCATGATTATAAAGGAAGAGATGAAATCAGTTCATCTTCCCCCAGGCCGATAATGGTCACGCCACCTAGGGAAGCAGTAAAAGACCTGGCCTTGGGATTGTTAGGGGAGCTACCGAAGTGAAAACTGAATTTACCCAGTTCCAGGAAAACAACGAGAGAGGAACATCTGGGTTCAAATCTTTATCAGAAGATCATTTTCCCAGCTAATCTTGCTGTGGTGCACTGTATGGTCTCAGCAATTGTCAACAAAAGCCTCTTAATAATTCTAACACAGGGAAACACCGCGACTCACATTTTCCAGTGCACCTCAGTGGTTCAAGAGATTGCTGGTGCTGCCTGCATCTGTCAGTCTGTTCACATGTGGAGAGGAGCAGCGGTTCTCACAGGAGCAGCTTCTGCATCCTGAGGAAGTTTGCCCACACAGTTCTGGTTGTAATAGCTGGTGGCACCCACTGACATGCAGTCAACAAAGGGAATCCTATGGTGCACAGGACTGCCCCCCTTCTCAGTCAAGAATTTTCTGGCTTCCAAAATAGAAAGTGCTGAGGATCAACTGCCTCACAGTCTACAAGGGAAACACTTTCTGAGACTTTTTTTCTTACAAGAACATCAGATCCCCACCAATGTGAGATGTCAGATTAAGTTTTTGTACAAGGGTGGATGCAGGGGGCAGAATCCTAAGACGCCCCATGATCTCTGCTGTCTTTTGTTACACCCCGAATCCTCATCTTTCCTTGGGTATGGCCAGACCTGTGCCTTGTTCTAGACATTTGAATATGGCAAAGTGAGGGAGTGGCTCTCTGCGAGTTACCTTTCCTTTCCTTTTATCAGGAACAATAGGAATCCCTATTTTCTTTCTTGTGTTTGCTTTCACAATACAGTGGTTTGGAATATCCCACTGTCAATTTGCGATTTCCTCCTCCAACCATAGTCTATAGCCCTTTATACGTAATTGAATATTTTCATGTATTTTTTGTTCTGAAGATGAAATATTAGATGAAACATGTTAAAACATTTCATGCAGGCCGGGCGCGGTGGCTCACGCTTGTAATCCCAGCACTCTGGGAGGCCGAGGCGGG
>NW_026652281.1:75246834-75329791 GCF_009828535.3 Hylobates moloch
AAAAAAAAAAAAAAAAAAAAAAACATTTCATGCAAAGCCTTCAGTGGTTGTAGAGTCTACTCTTTGGTGAATACACAAATTGATCTATTTTATATATTAAAAATTGTATTAGTAGTAATAATGATATTTTCTTTTTTATCTTTACTTGTCAGATATAGTTTCTTAAATTTTTCCAAAATTAATGATATTATATCTTATATTTGATTTAAAATACTACTAAGATATTTGGATAGTCGAAAATAAATGGCAAAATAAGAATTGCTGAAACCTAGTGATAATGTACTTATGATCAGTTTATTAGCTATTATCCCATCATTGTTAAATTTTTAAATTTCCATGAAAACCTATACATAAGAACTTAAAATTCTGTGTAAAATACTTCATGCCCTGCACTTTAGCTCCACTGCATACTGAATAAAAGGAAAATGGATTCTCCTGTGGGGGAAAAAAAAGATTTATCATGGCTCAAAAGTAACAGTAACCGTCATTTTTAAAAGTACCTAACTATGGGGCCGGGCATGGTGGCTCATGCCTGTAATCTCAGCATTTTGGGATGCCGAGGTGGGCGGATCACCTGAGGTTGGGAGTTCAAGACCAGCCTGACCAACATGGAGAAACCCTGTCTCTACTAAAAATACAAAATTAGCCAGGTGTGGTGCTGCATGCCTGCAGTCCCAGCTACTTGGGAGGCTAAAGCAGGAGAATTGCTTGAACCCGGGAGACGGAGGTTGCAGTGAGCCGAGATTGTGCCACTGCACTCCAGCCTGGGTAATAAGAGAGAGACTCCGCCTCAAAAAAAAAAAAAAAAAAAAGTACCTACTATGGGCCAGGTACCATGCCAGATGTCCTCAGAACAATCCAGGTTGGCAAGATCATCTACACCATTTTACAGATGAAGAAACCTACCCAGCCACAAAGCAAGGGAGTGGCAGAAACAAAAATTAAGTCACAGGCTGGCCCAGCTCCACAGCCTGGATGTGTTTCTAACCACTCTTGCGGTGAGGTCTTCAGTTCCTTGACAAAGTTAGGGCCTCTCTTGGAAGCCAGCTTGATCTTCGTGCTCATAAACTCTTCGAAGGCAAAAAGCAGGCCTGTCTCATTCACTCTCACAGGCTCCAGCACCTAGAAGAGTTGCTGGCAGGTATCTACTGAATGAATGATTCCTCTTTTGCTAGACAGTGTTTGGCCAGCTGGCTGGACATACTGATAATACGGGGAGATGGCTATCTCAGTTCTAAAATAACTGGGCCCCTAAACACATAATCCCAGCCTGCACAAACTATTTCAGAAGACTTGAGCAGCTCCAAAAAATGACGCCCAGGGGGCCAGCAGCTGGGTCTGACCAGGTCACAGCAACCGCCGCAGGTCTGTTTGACACCAATCTGCTCCAAGGACTAGCTAGGGGCCAGACAAGGCACGGCCAGGGAGAAATTCAAAGGATGCCTTCTCTGTTTTGGGCTATCCCAGACTCCAAGGTGGTTTATTTATAGCTGGCACTTGAGCAGGACAGAGGGGTGCTGAGAAATAACACTGCTGCCATGTATTTCCCCACTAAAAGCAGTGTTTGTATGATTCATTTCAAGCGTGCTACAGGGCCAGAGGTGTTATGAAAACAGCTGAGACCTCCAGCTGTGAGTGAAATGGCTCATCCAAGAGTGACTAATTCAGAAGCCAAACCATCCCAAGTCAGCTGCCAACCAACCACCGGGGTCATGACCCTGGCACCAGCAGTTGCCTGTGCTAGCAAGGGGAGCCCCAAGACTGTGAGGAAGTGGTCACCCCGAGGAGTACAATGCAATCCTTCAGCAGTCCATGCTGCAGGGGTCTCCTTCCCCGGGAGGGACACATGGACCCCAAGAGTCCAGCAATCATCCAATTCAGCACATGTGAAAACCTCCAGACCCAGCATGGGAATGTCCTACACATCCCCACCTGGCAGTAGGACCAAGTGGAAGGAAGAAACAGATTTACCGAGCACCCAACTTTTACTAAGCCATGGCCTCCCTGGCAGCACTACCAGAGCTAGAATCCTAGAGCCCAAGAGGACTGAGTGCTGTTTTTAATAGCGCAAGGCTAGTAACACCTAAGATGTCCACCAACAGGGACCTGGTTAAATGGATCCTAGGACACCCACACAACGGGGCATCTAAGGCTTTTCATTTAAAAGAACAAGGCAGCTACATCTGCAGTCATGTGGAACAATGACCAAAATACATGAAGTGGAAAAAAACGCCACAGAACTGAATGACAGAATGCACAGGCGCTGCCGTTTGTATTTTTAAGGCATAAGATTCTGGTTAACGGCTTCCTGATACTCCTTTGGGAACAACCCCTCTCCTCAATTCCAGGTCCCCCATTCACCCTCCCCACCCTTGGCTCTGGGTTGGGTACTGTCCCCCACCCCACCCCAGGTCTGGCCATCTTCATATTTCATGACCCCAGGTCATGCTGACTCCAAGGTGGACACAAAACCCAAGCCAACAGGCAGAAGAACAATAACTCTTGCAAATCAATGGGGAAAAGAAATTCTGCTGGGATTGAAGTAGGGAGAAGAGCAAAGCAGAGAAAATTCAATCAAAGAAGTGAACCGTGGAGCTCCTGGACTGAGCCTACCCCTACTCTGGGACTTTCTTTACTTTCCTTTTTTTGGTAAGCGGGTATGGGTATGAGTTAGTTTCGATTACTTGCAGCTATAAAAGCCTAATGATAATAACAGCTAGCGCTTCTTGGGCACTTACTACAAGCATAGTAAGGCACTATTTTAAGTGCTTTCTGTGTATTAAAGCCTTTGATTCTCTCAACAACCCTAAGAAGAGGTTTTATTACTCTCTTCCCATCTTAAAGATACAACTGCCTTGTTTGCAGGGACCTGAGCTTGGCCAGCGACCTGAGCTTGGCCAGTCCTCAGACACCACCCCCTGGTGACTTCATGTAGCTCAGACCCATGCGCTTTTGCCTTCAACTACACCCATGTCTTGGCCATACCATCAATCCCACGACCCCCTTATCCCTCCATTGCAGCACCAATGCCCCGCCATCCCCAACAAATCTGGCTTAACCCATCGTTCACTTCATCTTCTCTGCTCCTACTCCCAGAAGAAAACAACAAATACAGCCATGAAGACTGCAACCCACATTCCTGATGTCCAGTCAGCATTCCCCAGTCCTCACTCAGGAACTCAGCAGGGAGATGAGCAGGAGTGATCCCATCCCACTCAACCCTGGGGAAACGTGGCAGTATCTGGTGACATTTTTGGCTGTCATGACTGGGAGGAAGGGTGTGAGCTTTGGTATCCAGTGGGTTTAGGCCAGGGATGCCACTAAACATCCTACAGTGCACAGGTCAGCCCCCACAACACAGAATTATCGGGCCCAAGATGTCACTCATGCAAAGGCTGAGAAACCCAGCTCTCTGTCCGGGTGGATCCCCTTCGGTTTGCCTCACCAGCCACTCCCCCACGCTTCCCCACCTTCCTCAAGTCCCCTGTTCCACTTGAGCACCTAATACTCAGGTGGCAATGGTGGCACTGATGAACTTGTTTGCATGTGCAATCATCTTGATCTCCTTCCCCAGACAGTCAGAAAAACAAAAGGTGTCCTTCCTCTCCGTGAGGCCAGGTCCCCCCTTTTTGCTCTGGCTCTGAGCTCCTTCAGCACCTTCAGGCCCCTCTGCAATGGATGGGACACTGGACCCAGAATGGGGGAGGGGCAGTTCCCCAAAGGAACATCAACACAAAGAGGGGCTCACATGCCCCCTCTCCTTCTAATAATCTCCTTTACTCCTAAATTCCCTCTCGCTATTCTCTCTCCCTCCTTCTACATTCAAGCCTCATGAAAAACGGCTGAGGAGGCCACTGGCTGCACCCTCCCCACACATTTATTCTGCCTGGCCTTCCCCAAATTACGGTCCAAAGTAGGCACCTACTTCTGAAAACCCAAGATATTTCACTTAAGAATATAGGTTCCAGCTGTTCCTGAAAAACAGGAAGATCTAGCAACTTTGGGACACTGCCCCCAAAAGCTGGAGCTTAATACAGTGTATATGCCATGAAAAAAAAACATAATAATAAAACACAAATTAGGCCGAGCACGGTGGCTCATGCCTATAATCCCAGCACTTTGGGAGGCCAAGACTGGCAGATAACTTGAGGTCAGGAGTTTGAGACCAGCCTGGCTTACACGGTGAAACCCAGTCTCTACCAAAAAATATTAAAAATTAGCCCGGGCCAGGTGCAGTGGCTCATGCACGTAATCCCAGCACTTTGGGAGGCTGAGGCAGGCAGATCACCTGAGGTCAGGAGTTTGAGACCACCCTGGCCAACATGGTGGAACCCCGTCGCTACTAAAAATACAAAAATTAGCCAGACGTGGTGGCTAACACCTGTAATCCCAGCTACTTGGGAGGCTGAGGCAGGAGAATTGCTTGAACCTGGGAGGCGGACGTTGCAGTGAGCTGAGATCGTGCCACTGTACTCCAGCCTGGACAAGAGCGAAACTCCATCTCTCTCTCACACACACACACACACACACACACACACACACACACACACACACACAAATTAGCCTGTTGTGGTGGTGTGTGCCCGGAATCCCAGCTACTTGGGAGGCTGAGGCGGGAGAATTGCTTGAACCAAGGAGGCAGAGGTTGCAGAGAGCCGAGATGGCACCACTGCACTCCAGCCTGGGCAACAGAGTGAGACTCCATCTCAAAAATAAATAAATAAATAAAAATACATTTCAAAAAGCTAGAACTGGGGAGGCTGATGCGGGAAAAACGCTTGAGCCCAGGAGGGGTAAGCTGCAGTGAGCTGAGATCATGCTACTGCACTCCAGCCTGGGTGACACAGTGAGACTCTGTTTCAAAAAAAGCTGGAGTTGAAGAACTGTGTCCTTGGGCAGCCTCAGTTCCAAGCACTCCTTTTATCTCCTCCACCTGAGGCAGCTACTTTCTCTTACTCTGGCTACTTTTTTTTTTTTTTTTTTTTTGAGACAGATTTTCACCTTGTCACCCAGGCTGGAGTGCAGTGGTGCAATCTTGGCTCCACCTCCACAACCTCCGCCCCAAGGGTTCAAGTGATCCTCCCACCTCAGCCTCCCAAGTAGCTGGAATTACAGGTGTGTGCCACCACACATGGCTATTTTTTGTATTTTAGTAGAGACGGGGTTTCACCATGTTGTCCAGGCTGGTCTTAAACTCCTGGCCTCAAAGGATCGGCCCACCTCAGTCTCCCAAAGTGCTGGGCATGAGCAGCTTTTTTTTTTTTTTTTTTTTTTCTTGCAACTCCAGTCTAAGCCTTCTGTTCTCCATTGCCTCCTAAAACTACTACCTTCTATCTCTACTGTTTAACTCAAAGATGTCTCATTAAATAACTGGTTGGTTACCAAATTCAAAGTTCCCTCTTCTCCTTCCTCATTCTCCTCCATCTTTAAGCAGCAAAACTACGTTACAACCACATCCCTCCTTTGCTATCAGTGGGTGCCCCTGCAGGTCTCCCCCTGCCTGTTTCTGCTCAGCCTTCAGTCTTCTCTTCCCAACGGCCTCTTCAATGCTGGGGCTCCCCACACTTTCTCTCCAAACCTCTGCTCTTAATATACACAAGTTTCTCCCACTAGCTCACTGCCAATGAACCAGACTCCCAAACCGTACGTCCCACACTTGCCCTCTCCAGTGCCAACCAGCTGCCTAGAGGGCATCTCTTTTTTGACTATGCCACAAGCACCTCAAACTCCACATCTCAACCTTCTCTGCCTGTTCCTCGAGCCTGAAACCCGCGATCTAGCCTAGATTTCTCCTTGTCCCCTGTCTGCATTCCAAGGCACCGAAGCTGCTGACTACACCTGCTCGTTGCTTCTCCCTCTCCCCACTGCCTTAGTCCTCCTGCAGCCCCCAACCATCACCAAAAGAGCTTTTTAGCCGCTCTCCCTGCCTGAAGTCTCACCCTCTCCGCCCAATTTAGCACCATATGGCTGCAAGTGACGCCTTTAACAGGCTTCCTTGATCAGATTCTCTGGCTGAAAACTCCCAAACAGCTCCCCCGCCCTCGGATAAAACATAAACTCCTTTCTGCAGCACACAAGGTTCTTAAAGATCTCGCCCCAATTAGCCGTGCAGCCCCTTTCCCGGATTCCTGCGCTTTAGGCTTGCACTCCAGCGGACTGACCTACTTGTTCCCGGAGTGCTCCACATTCTCTCGTCCCCAGCTTTTGCACACGCAGTTTCTTCTGCCTAGAATGCGGTTGGCTGTGACGACCCCCAGGTAAACCAACTCCTACCACCACAGGTGAAACGAACGCCCTCCTCCTCCTCGCCAATCCCGTTAGTAAGGTTATGTGACTGCCGGCTTGTACCCACTAAAAAATGTTTTTGTGAGCAAGGACCCTGTGTTATGCATCTCAGTGTTCCTGGCACCTAGCAGAGCTGGGTACAAGGGGAATATTCTTTATCCTCTTTGAACCTCAATCCCTCATTGGTAAAACGGAGATAATAATAACCCCTAAGATTACTGTGAAGCTTACAGGAGACATGCAGAAGAATTCTGGCCAAGGGGTCTGGGCCCAACCAGGGTAACATAATGAAACCCCGTCTCTTAGAGAAAAAAAAATACATATATATACACACACACACTCACATATGTGTGTGTGTGTGTTTAAAAAAAAAAGTCTAGCCAAAGTAAACACAAAAAGTAAAAAAGCTTTTTTTGACGCGGTAGCCAGATAGAGATCTTTCTCAGCCCCAAACAGACTGCATGTCTTGCACGACTGCGTCTCCTTAAGCCTCAACGTCCCCGCTTCCCTAGTGGGGTTAATAATAGAAGCCAGCTCGGGGTAGGAACGAGAATTAAGCAGGACTGAGCCGCTGTGAGCACAGTGCCTGGCGCAGGGGAAAGCGCAGGTCACGTAGCCATTGGGGTCGGGGTCGGGGTCCTGTGCTGCGGTTAAGTCGGGGGTGGGCGGAGGGGGAGGGGCAGAGCTCAGAAGGGGGCCGCAGCCCCGGCGGATGCTTGGGGCTCCTCTCGGGGGACCTCTGGGCGATCCTCCCCACCGCGCCGGGCCCAGACCCCCAACCCGGCCGCCGGCCTCCCCTGCGGCCGCCCGCCCCGAAGCAAGGCCCCGAGAGGCGGGAAGCGAGGCCTCACGTGCGGCGCAGCGGCCGCGCCGAGGGCCTGCCAGGCTACTCACTGAGCCACAGCTCCAGCGCCGCTGCCGTGCCCGGGGGACCCTGGGCCGACTCGGTTCCCGCCACAGCCCCCGCCCCCGCCGCCACCGCGGTGGCCGCCATCGCTCCAGCCCCGACGCTGCGGCCGCGGGCGCCACTGCTTCTTTAGCTGCCCTAGCCGCCTGGCGCTCTCCTCGGCTGACTGCGCGGCAGGAGCGGTGGACACGTGACGGGGCGGGCACCAATGGTGCCACGCCCACCCCAGGCCCCGCCTCCACGCGGGCTGGGCCGGGACATTTCTCAGCCCAGATCCCTCCACCCAGCGCGGGTCTTCTAAAACCAATCACCCTACGGTTGCCAGATAAAATACAAGACGCCCAGTTAAATTTGATTTTCAGAAGAACACGAATAATTCTTTTAGCATTTTTAAAGAGACGGCGTCTTGCTCTGTCACTCAGGCTGGAGTCCAATGGCGTGATCACAGCTCACTGCAGCCTCCACCTCCTAGGCTCAAGGGATCCTCCCGCCTCAATCTCCGGAGGAGCTGGGACTAGGGGCGGGCACCACCACGCCTGGCTAATTTGTGTGTGTGTGTGTTTTTGGTAGAGACTGGGTTTCATCATGTTGCCTGGGTGGTCTCAAACTCCTGGGCTACAAGATCTCTTACCTCGACTTTCCAAAGTGCTTGCATTTATTTTTTATTTTTATTTTTTTCTTTTTTTGAGACGGAGTCTCACTGGAGTGCAGTGGTGCCATCTCGGCTCACTGCAACCTCCGCTTCCTGGGTTCAAGCGATTCTCCTGCCTCAGCCTCTTGAGTAGCTGGGACTACAGGTGTGTGCCACCACACCCAGCTATTTTTTTTGTATTTTTAGTAGAGACGAGGGAGGGTTCACTATGTTGGCCAGGCTGGTCTCGAACTCCTGACCTCGTGATCTGCCCGCTTCCCCCTCCCAAAGTGCTGGGATTACAGGCATGAGCCACCGCGCCCGGCCTATGTGTTTGCATTTTTATTCACAGAAGGGTTTTCCTGGAACACTTCTTTTTTTTTTTTTTTTTAGATGGAGTCTCGCTCTGTCGCCCAGGCTGGAGTGCAGTGGCGCTATCTCGGCTCATTGCAACCTCCGCCTCCCCAGTTTCCTGGAACGCTTCTAAAATAACATGTTCTGCATTCCTCAATACTCTGCTTTATTTTCTGCATCACACAGTACACCATCGATGTATTATTTACTTATTTTGTTAAAAGATAATTTTCCCAAAAAAGTATGTCATGATTCTCATAATTATGAAATGAACATGTGTCAAATATTTTATTTAATTACGAGGGAACCAAGCAGATGTTATAATCAATCCAAAAGTGAAGTCAAAGAAGGGCAAATTTATCTGGAAAAAAAGGAATGTAAGACGAATGTGCAAATGGACGCAAAACTGGCTTTTCCACTGGGGTGAGAGCTGTCCCTCCAGTGAGGGGAATTAATTTACCTATTTATAGGCAAGAATTGTTTTGCATTGCTATCAGCTGTCTACAACTTAACAGAGTTATAAGACTTCTCAAAGACAAAGAAAGGCTAGAACCTGGAAGGTTGTGCTGTCTAGACAATGCATAATTTTCCATTGAAGCTGTTGTGCCGCACCCCTATTAACTTCAGTAGGGATGGCGGAAGAAGAGACCCAGAGCCACTGAATGAGGCAGGTTTACTGAGGAGACTTACGGGGTGGTCTAGTGGCAGTGGGCTGGACAGGAGGACCACTACCATTTATAAAGAGCATCAGTTTATACAGTATTTTCAACTAGCACCCTTCCCCTAGCAACCTCCATCTGACAACCTCAATTTAACCCCAAACAAAGGGCCTTGATCCCCCGTATGGCCTGCGTTCCACAGGATGGGGCCAAGGGTTCAGATGTTCCTCTTAGATAGAGTGAACCTCCGGGCTGGCCACTCCGTGATTCCGTAGCTTGGAACTCAGAACACACATTCTTCTTAGACCATAGGTACATACGCCATACAGAGGCACAAATTCTTCCTTGTAGGTAACTGAATAGCAATGGGTGATGATTCTTGTCTACACACATGCAAATGAATATTGTCCTGGGAACACACAAACTTCTTGTGGAAAAACCAGTTCTGCCCCCACTTGCACATCTATTTCAACATTCCTGATCTATACATGACGTCCATTTTTTGGACTGGTTTGAACATCTCACCAGTTTCCTCATTAAGGAGTTAAAGAAAATCTTTTTTTTTTGAGACAGAGTCTCGCTCTGTTGTCCAGGCTGGAGTGCAATGGTGCAATCTCTGTTCACTGCAACCTCTGGGTTCAAGCGATCCCCTGCCTCAGCCTCCTGAGCATCTGGGAATACAGGCGCCCACCACCACACCCGGCTAATTTGGTATTTTTAGTAGAGACAGGGTTTCACCAGGTTGGCCAGGCTGGTCTCAAACTCCTAACCTCAGGTGATCCACCCACCTAGGCCTCCCAAAGTGTTGGAAATACAGGCGTGAGCCACTGCACCTGGCCTAAATAAAATCTTTAATATATATTTATCTCTTGAAGATTCTAAACATCTGGCAACACTGGACCCGGCTTTCCACACTGCAACAAAACCTGGACATGACTAGAGCCTGCACATGCTAGAGGGGGCATGAGCTCTACAGTTTGCCAAGGACCATCCTTCAACTCCTGAAACTTTACTTATTGTAAGCACCTGCAATCCTTTAACATTTTTACGTTGTTGGAGCTCAGAAAACCATATCCCAGAGCACGGTATTTTGGCATAGCGAGTACTTTGAACTCAAAAACAGTGGAAAGCCTCAGAAGCAGCCTCAGAGCAAAGGTTCTCTGACCTCCTGCCCGTCTTTCTTCTCCCAAGGCAAGCCACAGAAACTCCAACTCCTCTTTCCCAAGATGGGTCAGGGAAACTCAAACCCCTCTCCCCTAAAGCCAGCCACAAAACCTAGACATATTACTCCAACCTTCCCTTATTTCTGTTTAAGAGTTGGCTATAAAGAAATTCTCAGTCAGGCACGGTGGCTCACACCTGTAATCCCAGCACTTTGGGAGGCCGAGGCAGGCAGATCACGTGGGTCCAGGTGTTCAAGACTAGCCTGGGCAACATGGTGAAACCCCGTGTCTACAAAAAAATACAAAAATTAGCTGGGTGTGCTGGTGTGCACTTGTAGTCCCAGCTACTCAGGAGGCTGAGGCAGGAGGACCCTTGAGCCTGGGAGGCGGAGGTTGCAGTGAGCTGAGATCACACCCCTGCCTCCCACCCTGGGATGGGAGTAAGTCTCTTTCGTCCCAAAAAAAAAAAAAAAAAAGAAAGAAAAGAAAAGAAAGCAATTATCTGAGCTACTTTGTCTGATAATAGGTGGTCATGTCCCCTTATTCCTGCCTTATACCTAGGAGGAAGGAGTGATATACAGGTAAGCCAAGAAGAATTTGGACAGGCCTTGCTGGGTTCCCCCACCTAAGTCTAATAGATCGATCATACCGTTTTGTTCAATCCTATTTCTACCTGGCTGTTGGTCATCAAACCTAAGCATAAAAGTAGACAGCCTTCCCTCCGTCTTTATTTCTGAAAGCTCCCATGTCAACATAAAACTTTTTTTTTTTTTTATGAAGTCCTGTCGCCCAGGCTGGAGTGCAGTGGCTCGATCTTGGCTTGCTGCAACCTCTGCCTCCCAGGTTCAATCGATTCTCCTGCCTCAGTCTCCCGAGTAGCTGGGATTACAAGCACCTGCCACCATGCCTGGCTAATTTTGTAATTTTTTTGTAGACATGGTATTTCACCATGTTGGCCAAGCTGGTCTTGAACTCCTGACCTCAAATGATCTGCCCATCTCAGCCTTCCAAAATGCTGGGATTACAAAAGTAAGTCACTGTGCCCGGCCTATAAAACTTTAATTAAATAAATCTGTTATGCTTTTCTCGTGAGCCTTTTTTTTTAAGACAGGGTCTTGCTCTGTCAACCAGGCTGGAGTTCCGTGGCACCACCAGAGCTCACTGCAGCCTTGACCTCCCAGGCTCAAATGATCTTCGCAACCTCAGTCCTCAGAGAGTAGCTGAGATGACAGGCACACACACCACCACTCCCAGCTAATTTATTTGGTTTTGTAGAGGTAAGGTCTCACCATGTTACCCAGGCTGGTCTCAAACTCCTGGGCTCAAGCAATCCCCCAAAGTGCTGGGATTACAGGCATGAGCCACCATACCTGGTCTTAACCCGTCTTTTGTTATAGGAGTGTTGGCCATGACCCTTTGGAGAGGTGAGGAAAGATGTAAGGTATAGATGTCCCACAACATCTAGATCAATGGTTTTTTTTTTGAGACGGAGTCTCGCTCTGTCCCCTAGGCTGGAGTGCAGTGGCACGATCTCGGCTCACTGCAACCTCCGCCTCCCGGGTTCACGCCATTCTCCTGCCTCAGCCTCTCCGAGTAGCTGGGACTACAGGCGCCCGCCACCACGCCCGGCTAATTTTTTGTATTTTTAGTAGAGACGGGGTTTCACCATGGTCTCGATCTCCTGACCTCGTGATCCGCCCGCCTCGGCCTCCCAAAGTGCTGGGATTACAAGCGTGAGCCACTGCGCCCAGCCTAGATCAATGGTTTTCAAACTAGCATGTGTCAGAATCACCTGGAGGGTTTGTTGCAAATTGCAGGGCCCCGCCGCACACTTTCAGATCTAGTAGGTCTGGAATGAGGCCCCAGAATTTGTCTTTGTAATAAATCTCCAGCTGACATTGATGCTGATGGTCTGGAGACCACAACAGAAAGGATAAAGGCTAAGTGGGTAGGAAGTGGTTGAGGAGTTTAATGTAGTGGTTGGGTGTGCAGGCATTGTGATTAGAACTATGTTGTTTTCATCTAAGAAATAAGGGTAAGTGCCTACTTCATGGGTTTTTTTTTTTCTTAATCTAAAAGAGATTATATATATATAAATATGTATCAGCTGGGTGTGGTGGTGCAAGTGCCTGTAGTCTCAGCCACTTGGGAGGCTCAGATAGGAAGACTGCTTGAGCCCAGGGGTTCAAGATCAGCCTGGGCAACATAATGACACCCTTCTCTAAAAAAACAAAAAAAATTAAAAGGCCAGGCATGGTGGCTTATGCCTGTAATCCCAGCACTTTGGGAGGCCAAGGCAGATGGAATATCTGAGGTCAGGAGTTCAAGATCAGCCTGGCCAACATGACAAAACCCCTTCTCTACTAAAAATACAAAAATTAGCCAGGCGTGGTGGTGTGTGCCTGTAATCGCAGCTACTCAGGAGGCTGAGACCGGAGAATCGTGTGAACCCAGGAGGTGGAGGCTTCAGTGAGCTGAGATTGTACCACTGCACTCCAGCCTGCAAAAAAAAAAAAAAATTAAAATTAAAAATAAATTACCCAGCCTCTGATATTTCTTTACAGCAACACAATGACAGACTAACACACAGCTTAAGCTGAAATACCAATCTTCTGTCCTTGGCACTCCTGGATTTCAGGCATTCAGGTTTGGATTGGAATCTACACCACTGGCTCTCCAGCTTTCAGGCCCTTCAACTACACCACTGGCTTTCCTGGGTCTCCAGCTTGCACAAGCAGATCAGATGACTTTTCAGCTTCTCTTTTTTTTTTTTTTTTTTGAGACGGAGTCTCGCTCTGTCGCCCAGGCTGGAGTGCAGTGGCGCAATCTCGGCTCACTGCAAGCTCCGCCTCCCGGGTTCACGCCATTCTCCTGCCTCAGCCTCTCTGAGTAGCTGGGACTACAGGTGCCCGCCACCACGCCTGGCTAATTTTTTTGTATTTTTAGTAAAGACGGGGTTTCACCGTGGTCTCGATCTCCTGACCTCGTGATCCGCCCTCCTCGGCCTCCCAAAGTGCTGGGATTACAAGCGTGAGCCACCGCACCCGGCCTTGACTTTTCAGCTTCTCTATCAATTTTTATTTTTTCTAGAGACAGAGTCTAGCTCTGTTGCTCATGCTGGAGTGCAGTGGCACAATCATAGGTCACTTGCAGCCTCCAACTCCTGGGTCCAAGTATCCTCCCACCTTAGCCTCCCATAGTGCTGGGATTACAATTACAGGCATAAGCCATCACCTCTGACCTATTTCTTTTTTTGAGACAGGGTCTTGCTCTGTTGCCCAGGCTGGAGTGCAGTGGTACAATCACAGCCCACTGCAGCCTCAACTTCCTGGATTCAAGTGATCCTCCCGCCTCAGCCTCCCTAATAGGTGGGACTATAGGCACATGCCACCATGCCCAGCCAATTTTTTTTTCTATTTTTTGTAAAGATGGGGTCTTACTATGTTGCCCAGACTGGTCTTGAACTCCTGGGTTCAAGCAATCCTCTTGCCTCGTTTTCCTAAAGTGCTGGGATTACAGGCATGAGCCACCACACTTGGCCTTTTCAGCTTCTATAATTTGGTGAGGCACTACCTAATAATAAATCTCTCTTACTAGATATATATCCTGTTGGTTCTGTTTCTCTGGAGAAGCCTAACCTAGGCCCTTAGAGGCCGTGATGAGAGAACATGGCTTTATCGTGAAAATAGCCCTTTTCTGTGCCTCATTTTCCAATCTTCTCCACTGGGGCTTCTTGCTTCCATCTGCTCCTGCTTAAGTCTCTCTTTGGCATAGTTGCCAGAGTGACCTTTCAAAAACCACAAATCTGCTCAGGTCATTTCCCTGCCTAAAACACTTCAGTGGCTCTGCACCTCCCTCCTTATGAAGACCCAACTCCTTGCCTTCATTAACTGAACCCCAACTTTGCTGAGGTGCCTGCCACTCTCCACCTGGCCATGCACCTCAGGGACACGCAGACCCCCTTCATCTCCAGCTCTGGATCTGACTGATTTATGGAGACCCTCACTTCCCCAGCAGGGATGGCTGAAATTTTGGAAGCTGAGTAGAGGGAGGGTACTTAGGAGTTTCCTTGCTGTTGGGAGACAGCCATAGAAAGCCACCCTCTCCCCAGCAAACATGAAGGAGGAAGTGCAGAGGCTTGACTGCTGCAGGCAGCCAACTGTGTCTGCTGCAGATGCTGTGGCCAGGAGGGTGGAGAGAGAGAAGGACCCTGGGCCCTCACTGATGTCACCACATGTGTAATTAACCAACCCTGCAGCCCACCTTACCAATGAACTTCCTGCTAAGTAGGATAATAAATCTTATTTAAGATTTATTGCTCTGTTGCCCAGGCTGGAGTGCAGTGGTGCAATCACAGCTCACTGCAGCCTTGACTTCCTGGGCTCAAGTGATCCTCCTGCCTCAGCTTCCCTAGTAGGTGGACTATAGGCACATGCCACCATGCCCAGCTAATTTTTTTCTATTGAATCTGGGTTTTATTATTTGGATCTCACATCTGCCTGGTTTCTCAGCAGCCACTTCTACCTCTCCCCTGACTCCTACCCTTGGTCCAGTCCTGATCAACTCTGTGAAGCTTTATTTTTCATCCCTCTCCTTGGAATATCCTTCCAACCCACATCTACCTGGGAAACTCCTACTCATCCCTCAGAACCCAGTTCAAAGGTCACTTAGTCTATAAAGCCCCATGACAGGCCTAAACAGAGTAAAATGTTTCTGCCTCTGGGCCCTTCTATTACTCACAGGGTCTTTGTTTTCTAAATATTCATTATGCTGGTCCTACGGAAGGCAGGACATTTTATCATAAGATACAAATATTAACTTCAAAACAAATAGACATGTATTTATTATTATTTTTTGAGACAGAGTCTCACTCTGTCACCTAGGCTGGAGTGTAGTGGCGCGATCTTGGCTCACTGCAACTTCTGCCTCCTGGGTTCAAGTGATTCTCCTGCCTCAGCCTCCCGAGTAGCTGGGACCACAGGTGCATGCCACCACATCTGGCTAATTTTTTGTGTTTTTAGTAGAGACAGGGTTTCACTGTGTTAGCCAGGATGGTCTTGATTTCCTGACCTCGTGATCTGCCTGCCTCGGCCTCCCAAAATGCTGGGATTACAGGCGTGAGCCACCGCGCCTGGCCTATCTATCTATCTATCTATCTATCTATTTATTTATTTTTATTTTTTGAGATGGAGTCTGTCACCCAGGCTGGAGTGCAGTGTTGTGATCTCAGCTCGCTGCAACCTCTGCCTCCCGGGTTCAAGCGACTCTCCTGCCTCAGCCTCCTGAGTAGTTGGGATTACAGGTGTGCACCACCATGCCTGGCTAATTTTTGTATTTTTAGTAGAGACGGCATTTCACCATGTTGGCCAGGCTGGTCTCAAACTCCTGGCCTCATGATCCACCTGCCTGCACCTCCCAAAGTGCTAGGATTACAGGCATGAGCCACCACGCCTGGCTGACATTTATATTTTTTGAGACAGAGTCTCACTCTGTCACCTGGGATGGAGTACAGTGACACAAACACAGCTCACTGCTGCCTTGACTTCCTGGGCTCCAGCTATCCTCCCGCCTCAGCCTCTCAAGTAGCTGGGACCACAAGTGCTCACCACAATGCTCAGCTAATTTCTGTATTTTTTTGTAAAGATAGGGGGGCATTTCACCATGTTGCCCAGGCTGGTCTTAAAGTCCTGTGCTCAAACGATCCTCCCCCATCGGCCTCCCAAAGTGCTGGGATTACAGGAGTGAGCCACCACACCCAGCCAACAACTTCTAATTTTAGTCCCCACTAAACACATGTCTGTCATCTGTCCCCACCCTTCACTTCTAAGCTTTGTCAAAGGTAGTCTCTCCCAGATAGCTGCATTCAATGCAAATTACAGGCAACAGACTGGACTGCTAATTATACTGGCAAATCTTGCAAAAGAGGAAAGATTTCCCCGCTTAAATGGAAGTGATACTGGTAACAGTCTGGCAGTTAGACCAGCTGATGAGTGCCACTTCTGAAGAAACTGATCTTACTAATATAGTCCTCAAACACTTTTTTCATCACGAGATCTTGACCCTTACTATGTATCTGTCAACGTGCCAGGTGCTGTGGTTATACTAAAAGACAGACTTCCTTCCTGCCATAATCTCATATTCTTTTGAGTAAGATAGAGAGTAAATATGTACAAATAAAATATATAATTTCATATAGTAAAAAGTACTATGAAGGCAAAAATAAAGTAGGATAAAGGCAGTATGAATGGGATTCCAAATTTGGCTATAAAAATATAACTTTCTAGAAAGGATACTGTCTTTTTTTTTTGAGACAGTCTTGCTCTGTCACCCTGGCTGGAGTACAGTGGCACTATCCTGGCTCACTGCAGCCTCCACCTCCCTGGGCTCAAGTGATCCTCTCACCTCAGCCACTCCAGTAGCTGGGATTACAGGTGTGCATCACTACACACCACTAATTTTTGCATTTTTTGTAGAAATGGGGTTTCACCATGTTTTCTAGGTTGGTCTCGAACTCCTGGGCTCAAGTGATCCACTGGCCTTGGCCTCCCAATGCGCTGGGATTACATGCGTGAGCCACCGTGCCCACACCTGGAAAGGATACTTTTTTTTTTTTTTTTTTTTGAGACGGAGTCTCGCTCTGTCGCCCAGGCTGGAGTGTAGTGGTGCGATCTCGGCTCACTGCAAGCTCTGCCTCCCAGGTTCACGCCATTCTCCTGCCTCAGCCTCTCCGAGTAGCTGGGACTACAGGCGCCCGCCACCACGCCCGGCTAATTTTTTTGTATTTTTAGTAGAGACAGGGTTTCACCGTGGTCTCGATCTCCTGACCTCGTGATCCGCCCGCCTTGGCCTCCCAAAGTGCTGAGATTAAAAGCGTGAGCCACCGCACCCGGCTGGAAAGGATACTCTAAACAACACTGAAAAAGAACACGCTCAGGGGAAGGAACTGGTTTCCCACTCACTGAAGTGAGTCACCTGCAGCCATGATCATAGAATATGACTCCCACTGACCACTGCTGATTGGACCAGGCGTAGACACCTGACCCAGGCTAGGCCAATCAGATTCTCCCCTGCAAATTTGTATGTGGAATATTGGTTATTTAATTGGTGGTGTAGGAGAAGAGAGATGATTTAGCTTCAGGGCTGGGGCAGTTGTTGGCCAACTGCAGAGATAAAGAGAAAGGCAGCCTGTAGAGGGAAAACAAAGTGAACAGACACACAAAGAGGGGTGAATGTTACAAACTGTGCCATCTCAGAGGGCCGAGTGGCTGCCTTTGGTCCCAACAGGTTTCTAGGTACAGATTCCATTCTCTTGTGAGGTCCTGTTGGAAGTCCTGCCCTTTAGATCTGTGAGAGTCCTAATTCTTCCAATAAATTCCTTTCATGGTTTCAGTTAGTCTGAGTGTGTTTCTACGCATTGCCACCAAGATCACTGTTTCTAAGGATGAAAATAATGGTGATAGTGATACCTAACATTTATTAAATGCCATGCAATGTTCTAAGAACTTCATATATGCTGCCAAGCGTGGTGGCTCATGCCTGTAATCCCAGAACTTTGGGAGGCCGAGGCGGGCGGATCACCTGAGGTCGGCAGTTGGAGACCAGCCTGATCCACATGGAGAAACCCCGTCTCTACTAAAAATACAAAATTAGCTGGCTATGGCAGGACATGACACATGCCTGTAATCCCAGCTACTTGGGAGGCTGAGGCAGGAAAATCACTTGAACCTGGGAAGTGGAGGTTTCAGTGAGCTGAGATCATGCCATTGCATGCCAGCCTGGGCAACAAGAGTGAAACTACGTCTCAAAAAAAAAGAACTTCGTATATGTTATCTATTCCAATCCTTACAACTCTTTGAGATGGGTACAATTCTTATTCCTATTTTACAAACAAGGAAATTGAGGTACAGAAAGTCACATGTGAATAAGGGGCAGAATGTTTCTGAATCTAGACAGCCTCTGTGCCCTTCAACGCTGCACTATACTCTCAAAACACCGGGGATGGGCTTGAGGTTATTTAAAATGTATGAAATTCCTTCAAACACTTTTACTTAGCCAGGTGTGGTGGCATGCACCTGTGATTCCAGCTACTCAAGAGGCTGAGATAGGAGGATCTCTTGAGCCCAGGAGTTAGAGCTGCAGTGAGCTATAATTGTGCCACTGCACTCCAGTCTGGGTGGGCAACAGAGCAACATCCTCTTAAAAAAAACAAAACAAAACAAAACAAAAACCAGTCTTACTGATCCTGAGCAAAACCCCCAAACAGAAGACAGATGTCTGGAGCTGCTTTCAAGATAGCACAGCACACTTCACTTGAGGAAGCAGCAACAGCTTTATTAATTTCACTTTTTTATTAATTTTTTTTTGAGACAGAGTGTCGCTCTGTTCCCCAGGCTGGAGTACAATGGTGTGATCTCGGCTCACTGCAACCTTCCATTCTGGGGGGTTCAAGTAATTCCTGTGCCTCAGCCACCCAAGTAGGTGGGATTGTAGGTTTGTGCCACCACACCTGGCTAATTTTTGTACTTTTAGTAGAGATGGGGTTTCACCATGTTGGCCAGGCTGGTCTTGAACTCCCAGACTCAAGTGATCTGCCTGCCTTGGCCTCCCAAAATGTTGAGATTCTAGGTGTGAGCCACCGGGCCCAGCTCTAATTTAGTATTTTTTAAAAACTGTGGTAAAATACAGAAAAACATAAAATTTACCATCTCCGTCATTTTTAAATTACAGTTCAGTGGCATTACATATCTTTATGTTGTGCAATTATCACCACCATTGACCCCTGTAACTTCATCTTGTATAACTGAAACTCTATACCCTAAACAGTAACCTCCCATTTCTGCCTCCCCAAGTCTGACAACCACCATCCTACTTTCTGCTTCTATAATTTTGATTATTTTAAGTAATTCGATTAAGTAGAATCTTACAGTATCTATCCTTTCAACTTTATTTTATTCATTTTTTTTTCAGACACAGGATCTTGCTGTGTTGCCCAGGCTAGAGTGCAGTGGTGCATTCATAGCTCACTGCAGCCTTAACTCCTCAGCTCAACTGATCCACCTACCTTAGTCTCCCAAGTAGCTGGGACTACAGGCATATGTCACCTTACCTGGCTAATTTTTAAATTTTTTGTAGAGACAGGATCTCACTATGTTGCCCAGGCTGGTCTCAAACTCCTGGCCTTTGACAAGCCTGCCACCTTTGCCTCACAAAGCGTTAGGAAGTATTTGTCCTTTTGTGACTAACATCTCATTTAGCATAAAGTCCTAGAGGTTCATCCATGTTGTAGATATACCAGAATCGACTTAGTATTTTGACCACTCACTTTGTTAAAAACACTCACTTGACCATGAGCCAAAGAGCTCCTTGTAACCATTCTTAATGTCTTAGAAACAGATGCTCTGACAACACTCAGTAGATCAGAGTTAAGCTTGGACTCTGGATCGGCACAGATCTGAGTTTAAATCTTGATTTTGCCTCGTACTATAACCTCGGAAGTTTTAGTTAACTTTTCAGAGCCTCGGTTTCCATATCTGTAACAGAAAAAAAAAATACTGCTTCTCTCATAGTGTTATAAAAAAAATTTACTGAGATGATGGACTAAGGCATTTACGAGCATTATCTGACACCTGGGAGAGGGTGAGGCTCATGTAAGTGCACGATAAATTATAAATATTGTTATTATTGTCCCCTTCTGTGGTCAACCACCTGTTGTTTCTGCCATTACATCTTCTTCTGGAGAAAGCTCCCTAGTTTTCCTTGGGAACAACTTTTCCTCCCTTGCATATAATCCCTGTGAAACTACCTATTACTGGCCAAGGAATGGTAGCAGCACCTCAGTTAGCCCAACAGATACTCGCTCCTCAGAATCTGAACCTTGAGCAGAGTCATCCAAAGCTGAGGGGAAAACACGCAGAAATTAACAACAACAAAACGGTTGTAGTTCATGTGTCGCCATCAAAGAACTCGGACAAGACTGGCCATTAGCTCCTGTAGCCAGTTCCCGTCTTTTCCAAGACCTGTTTTTTTGGCTTTTCGGTAGATGCTGTGGCTGTCTTATGGCCTCCAATAAACATAAGTGAGGCAGAGTTGGTTTCTATTGTTTGCAACCAACGAACTTAATGGATTCTGTATTAGAAAGAACTGGTGTATTCTTTAAGCAAAGACTAGGACTCTATGGGGCTCAACAAACTCTGTAATTGCCTTTCCACTCCCCTGGACAAAATAAACTTATTGTCTACTGGTGGAACGCAAATTATCCCCAAACCAAGTAGCTTTAAACAATAAACGTTTACTATCTCACAGTTCATGTGTGTCTGAAATTCCAGAGCAGCTTCTCTGAGTGGTTCTGGCTTAGGGTCTCCCATAGAGGTCACAAGCAAGATCAGCCAGGACTGCGGTCATGTGAATGCTTGGCTGGAATTGGAGGACGGGCTTCCAAGATGGCACACTCCCATGGCTATTGGTGGGAGGCCTCGATCCCTTGTCATGTGGAGCACCTCATAAGGCTGCTTGAGTATTTTCATGACCTGGAAGCTGGCTTCCCCCAAAGTAAGCGATCAAAGAAAACAAGACAGAAGCCATGATGTATTTTATGACTTACCCTCAGAAATCAAACTCTCATTTCTTCAATAGCGTAGTGGTTACACAAGTCAGGCCTATTCAGTGTGGGAAGGAACCACACAAGGGTGTGAATAGAAGAAGGCAGGGATGGTTGGGGGCCAACTTAGAGGCTGGCTGCCATGCAGGGGAAGCCTAGAAGCCTGGTAGGGGTTCATGTACCCTACCACCATCCTCCCTTCACTTGCTATTCCTCTTCACTGAAGACCCCAAGAAGCATATCTCATTTCAGAAACCAGCAGAGATGATGACTTGTAAGTCATGGAGGAAGGAAGAGGTGGATTTGAAGAGAAAGCCACAAAATAGGCAGGGTGAAGGTCTCCAGTCCAAGGACCAGGTCTGGAAGACTGGAAAAATGGAACAGATGACGTTTTGGGAAGGGAGACAGTCTGCCCCAAGGTTCAAGAATAAAGGGTAGCATAAGACAAGAGTGCTTACCCTTGGCAGTGGAGTCACACTTCTCCTTTTACAACCCCAAAGAAAGTCTGGTGTCCAGTTCAGCCCTGCTTGTGTCACATATCCTTTGCTGCTCTGAGTCTTTGGGGCCTGAGAACTGGGACCCATGAGTCCCGGTGCCCAGCTGCTACGGGCTGAATTGTGTCCCCCTAAATTCTTACGCTGAGAAACCCCCAGCACCTCAGAATGAGACTGTACTTGGAGATTGCGCATTTAAAGAGGTGACTAAGTTAAATCAGGCTGGTTAAAGTTAAAATCCAGTCCGACTGGTGTTCTTAGAAGAGGAACGTTGGGCACATAATGAAACCAGAGATGTGTGTGCATGGAGGGAAGACCGCACAAGGACAGTGAGAAGACAGCTGTCTGCAAGCCACGAAAAGAGGCCTTTAGGAGAAACCAGGCCTGCTGACACCTTGATCTTGAACTTCTAGCCTCCAAATGTGAGAAAATAAATCTCTGTTGTTTAAACCACCTGCTTCTGTGGCATTTTGTTATGGGGGCCCTAGCAAACTGAAACCCAAGCCTTCTGCAATGTTCCAGGATGTTAGCTTTTCTGTGAACTAACTCCGAACCGCTGCTGTGTAATGTGTGAGAAACCAGACCCGGAGAATGCATTTCCAGAGTCCAGGAGGTTAGAGGGGTTGGGCTTCCCCAGCCAACTGACAAGAATGGGCCTGTGGTGGATCCACAAATGCACTCGTGTGCAGTCAGAGATTGTTTCCACTCTTAGTTCCTTCGGCAAACTTCCCGACGGGCCCCAGGCCTCCTTCTGGTCTCTGAAAGCTGTTTCTAAGCTCACAGGTTCTTAGGGCGATCTCCACTGCCCGACACATCCTCTCCCTAGCTGGAAACCACCTTCTGGATCCGTTCCCGCACTTCCTTTGGTCCCAAGGACAACATCATCTCAGCTACAGGAGGTCCTTGCTAAGAACAAAAAGAGCAAATATTGCCTTACTACCTTAAACTGCCTAAAGAACTGAAGCTCAGCCTCAGTCTGCAGAAATTATTCACAGGCCAGCCCCCACACTGCTGCCTGTGTTCTGAGGACCAGTGCTTGTGTTACTTCCCTGGACAAGGATGGGTCCTAAGAGCCTGTTTCTCCCCCAACCGCTGCCCCCCCCCCCCCCCCCCTTTTTTTTTTTTTTTGAGATGGAGTCTCACTCTATTGCCCAGGCGAGAATGCAATGGTGCGATCTTGGCTCACTGCAACCTCTGCCTCCCAGGTTCAGGCAATTCTCGTGCCTCACCCTCCCAAGCAGCTGGGATTACAGGCGCACCACCACACCCAGCTAATTTTTGTATTTTTAGTAGAGACAAGGTTTCACCATGTTGCCCAGGCTGGTCTCAAACTCCTGACCTCAGGTGATCCACCTGCCTAGGCCTCCCAAAGTGCTGGGAATACAGGTGTGAGCCACTGTGCCTGGCCTGTTTTTCCCATATTAAGTAAGCTGTTGCTAGGTCTGTTATCCCCAATAAACTGCAAACCCCATGAAGGCAGAGATTATGTATGCGTGTTTCATTCTATACTGTATTCACTGTACCTAACACAATGCTTGCATATAGTAGGTACTCAATAGTGTCTGTTGATTGACTGAACAAGGGGAATCATCATGTTTCATTCATCTTTGTATACTCAATATTGAGCTCAGTGCCTGCGAGGAAACGTAAGCTCAAAGGATCAATGAGGGGCTCCAGGGAACAATCCAACCCATGTCCCTGCCTCACCTGCTGTCCACTGAGGGCCACCCGGAGGAGTTTCATCACATTACTGTACTTGGTGCCTTCCAGACCTTCTGATAGCTTCTTCAGTTCTCCATTCAGCATATTCTGAGTTAAGCTCATACCAGATCTTTCTAGAAGCCTAGAAGAAGAGGGCCGGTTTACAGGGCCTGCATGGGCCAATGGCAAGTGGGTGGGAGGAAGGGCTTCAGAAGGTTATTGATCAGCTACAGTACGAGCAGCACAACCAATGTTCAAGCCTGTTTTGAGGGAGGTGAAGAAGATATTGACCACTTTCTCCCTTATCCAGGTTGGGAAGGAAAAACCACCAAGGGACCACACACAGAGAAACCAGTGGTCACAATGCAGGAGGTAAGAGGTGCCATAAGAGGCTTTACTCATTGCTACCTCTGTGTCATGCAATCTTTATGCCTCAGTTTTCTCATCTGTAAAATGGGGAGAATAATAGTATCTGAGGCTGGCATAGTGGCTCACGCCTGTAACCCCAGCATTTTGGGAGGCTGAGGCAGGCAGATCACTTGAGGTCAGGAGTTCGAGACCAACCTGGCCAACACAGTAAAACCCCATCTCTACTAAAAATACAAAAATATTAGCCAGGGATGGTGGCGAGTGCCTGTAGTCCCAGCTACTCAGGAGGCTGAGGCAGGAAAATTGCTTGAACCCAGGAGGAGGAGGTTGCAGTGAGCCGAGATCACACCATTGCACTATAGCCTGGGTGACAGAGCGAGACTTTGTCTCAAAAAAAAAAAATAATAATAATAATAATAGTATCTGTCCTGCACAGGGCTATTGTAGAGAGTTAAAACTTATAAAGCACCAAGTGCCTGAACACATGATAAATACTCAGAAATATTACTTTTTTTTTTTTTTTTTGAGATGGAGTCTTGCTCTGTTGCCCAGGCTGGAGTACAATGGCACGATCTCAGCTCACTGCAACCTCCACCTTCCGGGTTCAAGCGATTCTCCTGCCTTAGCCTCCCAAGTAGCTGGGATTACAGGTGCGTGCCACCACGCCCAGCTAATTTTGTATTTTTAGTAGAGACAGGGTTTTACCATGTTGATCAGGCTGGTCTCAAACTCCTGACCTCAGGTGATCCGCCCACCTTGGCCTCCCAAAGTGCTGGGATTATAGGCGGGATTAAAGGCGTGAGCCACCATGCCCGGCCAAGTATTACATTTTGTATTTGAATTTAAAATTTTTAAAAATTAGTTAAGTACAATCAAGAGCTTTGAGACATTACAAAAGGATCTAAAAAGAAACACTTCTGCTTGCAGGCACAACAAAAAAGAAACTTAGGAATAGATTTGACATAGAATGGATAATTTCTGGGAAATTATCTGAAATACCTAGCTTTAAGATTGGTAGAGGGAGACTTCTTTGGAGACGTAGCCAAGAAGAGAAGAAATCAGAAGACCCCACCCAGCTCCAGCAATAGCCCCGCCACCAACTTGCTATGGCCGTTCTTCCACAACTTGAAGCCTCTAGGATTCCAATGGGCCAGCAACCAACCCCCACATCCTGGCAGTCCAGCTGAGTAAGATGCTCTCCCCAAAAGCTTTTGTTTCAGGAGAAATTCTCCATTCAGTTAGAGCTGGACTTGCAAAAATTTGCCCTGGCCCTGATTCTGAGTTAGTCAAGAGATGGGAATAGGCTGGTGATGAGTATATTTCACTGCAACTTCCCAGTTCCTCTCAGTTTTTAAAAATAATTAATTATTATTTTTTTAAGACAGGATCTTGCTCTGTCACCTAGGCTGGAATGCAGTAGTGCGATCACAGCTCACTGCAGCCTCAAACTCCTGGGCTCAAACGATCCTCCCACCTCAGCTGCCTGAGCAGCTTGGACCACAGGCACCCACCACCATGCCTGGCTAATTTTATTTTTACTTTTTGTAGAGATGGGGTCAAGCTATGTTGCCCAGGCTGGTCTCAAACTCCTGGCTTCAAGTGATCCTCCCCATTCACCCTCCCAGAATACTGGGATTACAGGCACGAGCCACAGTGCCCCGCCTCCCCTCAGTTATTACTGGAGATTCAGAAGTGGAAACACTGAAGAGGAACTGGGGCTGGACATCTTCCTGGTGCAGACGATCTGTGATGCCAATTCTGACCCTGCCTGCTCAAACATGTTCCAGGCAACTGCATTCCAAAGTCAACTCAGTATGGACCACTACTGTCTCAGGGAACTGGGTTCATAAGTGATTTGAAGAAACAGCCTTTTGGTGCAGACAGATTTCCTTACTGTCAGCACTGAAGCAGATGAGTTTCAATTTCAGACAAGGGTGATCGTTTCTTTTGTTGTTGTTTTTTTGTTTTGTTTTGTTTTTTTGAGATGGAGTCTCACTCTGTCGCCCAGGCTGGAGTCCAGTGGCACGATCTCAGCTCACTGCAAGCTCTGCCTCCCAGGTTCACGCCATTCTCCTGCCTCAGCCTCCCGAGTAGCTGGGACTATAGGCACCCACCACTACGCCTGGCTAAATTTTTGTACTTTAACTAGAGACGGGGTTTCACCGTGTTAGCCAGGATGGTCTTGATCTCCTGACCTCGTGATCCACCCGCCTGGGCCTCCCAAAGTGCTGGGATAACAGGCGTAAGCCACCACGCCCAGCCAAGGGTGATCGTTCTTACTGCATCATCTCTATGTTCTGAATGTTTGTGTTCCCCTAAATTCATATGTTCAAATTTTAACCCCCAAGGGGACAGTATTCAAAGGTGTGGGCTTTGGGAGGTGATCAGGTAATGCGGGCAGAGCCCTCATGCACAGATGAGTGCCTTTATAAAAGACACCCCAGAGAGGTCCCTCATCCCTCCACCACGTGAGGACACAGTGGAGGGCTGGAAAAGGCAAGGGCCCAGGAACAAGGCCCTCACCAGACACTGAATCGGCGGCACCTTGACCCTGGACTTCTAGCCTCTAGATCTGTGAGAAATAAATGTTTGTTGTTGAAGCCGCCAGTCTATGTTATTTTGCTATAGCAACCCCATGGACTGAGACAATTATTAACTGGGTCACATGAGTACTCCTTATTTACAAAAATCAGGAGATGAAATACTGAAGACATAAAATATAATGTGGGAAAAAAGCAGACACTCTCCCCAATGGCACTGCAGGGAAGCAGGCTGACGAGGAGCTGATGAAAGAATGACAGGCCCCAGGCCGGGAACAACGGCAGTTCCAGATCTGCTAGAGCTGGCTCAGAGTTAAGAACCATGGCATAGGCACAGAAGGGATTTCTAGTGATCTGGCAGCTCCTGAACATTTGAGTATCAGCTTTCCTGACTCGAGAGGGAGTCCTAGAGCAAATCTAAAATCCAACCTCGTGGTGGAGATGGGCAGTTACGACACTGAATCCCGGTGAATTAGAACTAATAGGCCCCGGCCAGGCACCATGGCTCACGCCTGTAATCCCAGCACTCTGTGAGGCTGAGGCATGAAGATCACTTGAGCCTAGGAGTTTGAGACCAGCCTGGGCAACATGGCAAGACCTTGTCTCTACAAAAAATAAAAAAACTAGCTGGGTGTGGTGGCCTGTGCCTGTAGTCCCAGCTTCTAAAGAGGCTGAGGTGGGAGGATGAGCCCTGAGCTGCTTCCTGCAGATTGCTACATAACGGAGAAATGTACTTCCACAAAGGACATGCACTGGCATTTCTTTTGTCTGGTAGAGAATCTTGCCCTCTAGTTACCTGATACAGAGCCTCTGCAGGAAAAGTGGTCAGCATCAGGGAGTAGGGGCAGAAGGGGAAAGGCAGAGAGAGAAAGCAGTACTGACTCCTGCATTAAGCTGTGCCTCAAGCAGCCCTTCTTCTAGCATCTGCAGTTACATAAGCAATCATTCTCCTCTTGCCTAAGCCAGCTTTGGTTGTGTTTGTAATTGAAAGTTATTACTGTTACAGTAAGAATTAGCATCATCTCTCTCTTACTGAGAAGGAAAAGGAAGCTCAAATAGGTACAGTAACTTGGCCAAAGTGAAGCCGCCTGAGCAAGGTGACATAATCTGGTGAGTACATGGCAGAGCTGGGATGCAACCAGGTTGGTGCAAGCAGTGAACACATGTCTATGTCCAGGGAAAGCCCGGGTCCTCCGGGTAAGCCCTCCTCACCAACGAAAGCCAGTGAAGGGTCACTTCTTCACTGGCCATGGGGTTGTGCTGGGGCCCCAACAGCCCAGCTCTGAAGGAAAGGGAGCCATGGGACAGAGAGAGGGAAGGAGGGTGTGGAACCCTGAGCTCAGCCTGCGGGTACTCACCCCAGCACACGCTTGGCAATCACATCCACCTTCTCCGAGATGGCGTCCAGCTGTGCTCGACCCACTGCAGGGCGAGTCCACAGGTAAGAGTACACTGGGGACACCAAGTCCTGCAGGCGGCAAATGTGACCCTGGGAAAGGAGGCAGTCATTGAATGCACTAGGGACAGGGCTCTGGAAGGGAGGAGGAATTGCGGCACCCAGTAACCCCTCCCTCAGCCTCCCAGAATCCTGACACCACACCTGTCTCAGCAGGAGGATCCTCTCCATGTAGACTGGGTTGAGGACATCCCTGTTTTGCAGCTGGCTCCCAAAGGCCTCCTCCACAAGGACCTGCAGCTTCCCCACCAGCTGGCGCCTCTGACTCTCATTGCTCACCAGCCGCTGGAGGTGCAGTCTGCGGAAGAAATCAAGGGGCTGCCCTGCTGTCAACACCCCAGCCCACCCAAACTGTCTCTCCCCTGGGGAAAGGGTGAAGTTGGAAGAATGACATATCAGTTCCCATGAGCCCTCCCTTTCGCAAGCTAGAAGAATTCTCTTCACGTTTATAAAAAGAAAGGGATGTGACTAAGGCCACAAACAGCCTGAAAGTCCCAAGCAACTCAGAGACATGCTTTGTTTTCAGGGGTTTAGTTTTTGTTTTTGAGAGTCTTGCTCTGTTGCCCAGGCTGGAGTGCAGTACCACGATCACGGCTCACTACAGCCTAGACCTTCTAGGCTCAAGCGATCCTCCCATCTCACCCTCCCAAGTAGCTGGGCCCACAGACACACATCACCATGCCCAGCTAATTTTTTAGTTTTTTGTAGAGACAAGGTCTTGCTATGTTGTCCAGGCTGGGCAACAAGCAATCTACCCAGCTGGGCTCCCAAAGTGCCAGGATTACAGGTGTGGGCCACCATGCCCAGCCATGTTTTCAGTGTTTTCAAAATAGTAGCTGACATTTTATTTTTGTTTATCTATTTTTGAGACGGAGCCTCGCTGTGTCACCCCGGCTGGAGAGCAGAGGTGTGATCTCCGCTCACTGCAACCTCTACTTCCCAGGTCACCTGCCACTCAGTCCTGCTGCACCTGGAGAAGCTTTTGGCCAGTTGCAGTGGCTCACTTAATCCCAGAACTTTAGGAGGCCAAGAAGGGAGGATCACTTGAGGCCAGGAGTTTAAGACCAACCTAGCAACATAGTAAGATGCCATCCCTACAAAAAAAATTTAAAATAACAAAATTAGCCTGGCGTGGTGGTACACACCTGTAGACTCAGCTACTCTGGAGGCTGAGGGGGGAAGGATCACTTCAGCCTGGGAGTTTGAGGCTGCAGTGAACCGAGATGTCACCACTGCACTCCAGCTTGGGTGACAGGGCGAGACCCAGCCACTAAAATATATAGAAAGAGGCTTTTTTTTTTTTTGAGTTGGAGTTTTGCTCTTGTTGCCCAGGCTGGAGTGCAATGGTGTGATCTCGGCTCACTGCAACCTCCACCTCCCAGGTTTAAGCAATTCTTCCATCTCAGCCTCCTGAGTAGCTGGGACTACAGGTGCCCACCACCATGTCGGGCTAATTTTTGTGTGTGTTTCACCATGTTGGCCAGGCTGATCTCGAACTCCTGACTCAGGTGATCCACCTGCGTCAGCCTCCCAAAGTGCTGCGATTACAGGCGTGAGCCACCGCACCCAGCCTACATCCACTCTTGAATGCCCCATTCAAAAGACACCCACTGTTTACTGTGTGAACTTTGGCTAGTTTCTTAACCTCTCTATGTCCTGGGTTCCCCATATGTAAAACAGGGCAAAATCATACAACTGACCTCATAGGTCTGATGGGAGAAGTAAGTAAAGTAATAGCCCTAAAATATCTGCAACTGACGTTAATTCTCTGGGCTCATGCAAGTAAATGCACTGAGGATACTGTGTCCCCAAACCAGTGCTCTAGGCAAAGTATCAGGAAGACCCTCACCCCAGATGCACACCTGGCTGATGGTCTTAACCACTAATAACTTTTTTTAAAGACAGTGTCTCACTTTGTTGCCCAGGCTGGAGTGCAGTGGTGTGATCCTGTCTCACTGCAACCTCTGCCTCCCTGGTTCAAGTGATCCTCGTGCCTCAGCCTCCCAAGTAGCTGGGACTACAAGCATGTGCCATGTCCAGCTAATTTTTTATTTTTAGTAGAGACAGGGTTTCACCATGTTGGCCAGGCTGGTCTCGAACTCCTGACTTCAGGTGATCTGCCAACCTTGGCCTCCCAAAGTGCTGGAATTAAAGGTGTGAGCTACCATGCCCAGCCAACACTAATACCCTTTGACTCAGACATGTTAACAATGATCTGAGTTGGAACGATATTTGGAGGTTTCCAAGTGAAGAGCTACTTGCAATATCAAATACATGAAATATAAAGTAGATGCCATGAGACAGTGCTCACTCACTGTGTTGGCTGGGTGTAAGGTTGGGGGCGGGGAGGTGAGTCTAAAATGAAGATACCCCTCTCCAGGCTTTGGTTGTTAACAGAGTCCACGCAAGGGGTGGCTAGGAACACAATGCTAATGATAAAAATACATGTACCATTTACTGAGCACTTTGTATGTGCCAGGGCTATCCAAGATACTTTCATGCAACACTTAATACAAGATACTTTCATAGAACAAGCATATAAGATGGGTATTGTTATTAATCCCATTTTAGAGAAGAGGAAACAGAGGCTCAAAGAGGCTAGGTGATTTAGCCATGGTCACACAGAATTAGGTACCAGAGCCCATTATACCCTCTGCTGTAGGGACCGTCATGAGCAAGAAAGCCCTTTCTCACCAGGGGATCTCCATGCTCCCCACTCACCTGTTGAATTCTGGGAGCTTCTCCATGTCCAGCATGGCTGAGTGACAGGTGACCTGGGTCAGGTCGAACTGTGTGATCAGCTCCGGCAGGGTCCTGCCCATTTGGTTCTCTGCAAAGAAGAGAGGCCCAGCTACTCAGCTTCCTCCCTCCCTTCTTCCTTCCACTTTATCTCTTTTTTTTTTTTTTTTAAGAGATAGGATCTTGCTCTGCTGCCCAGGCTGGAGTGCAATGGTACAATCATAGCTCACTGTAACCTCAAACGCCCAGGCTCAAGCGATCCTCCAGCCTGTCTTCCAAGTAGCTGGGACTACAGGCACATACTACCACACCTGGCTAATTTTTAAATTTTTCTGTAGGGCTAGGCATGGTGGCTCACACCTGTAATATCAGCGTTTTGGGAGGCAGAGGTGGGCAGATCATGAGGTCAGGAGTTCGAGACTGGCCTGGCAAACATGGTGAAACCCATCCCTACTAAAAGCACAAAAATTAGCCAGGTGTGGTGGAGCACGCCTGTAATCCCAGCTACTCAGGAGGCTGAGGCAGGAAAATCACTTGAAACTGAGAGGCGGAGACTGTAGTGAGCTAAGATTGTGCCATTGCACTCCAGCCTGGGCAACAGAGCGAGACTCCATCAAATAAACAAATACATACATACATACATACATACATTTTTCTGTAGAGATGGAGTTTCACTATATTGCCCAGGTTGGTCTCAAACTCCCAGGCTTAAATGATCCTCCTGCATTGGCCTCCCAAAGTGCTGGGATTACAGGCATGAGCCACTGCACCCACCCTCCTTCTACTTTCAAACATAAGGGAGGCTGAGTGAGCAAGCCCTGGGCCCCCCATTCCACTTTGCCCAAAGGGATTTAACTTCTAGCTATTTATATATCAAGAGCCTGAATGAGCTTTCATTTTCAGAAAGGGTTCTGTCATTAAGGAAAAAAAAGGTCTGAAAACAATCAGGCTAAACCCATCTCCATTACTCTCAAGACATGAGCTGCAGAACAGTACACCCATTGCCTGGCTGTACCAGAGACTCTGAGTCGACTGGGTTTGGTTGGGGTCTGAGCATATTTTACAAGCTTCCTAGCCGATTCCAAAGCAGTCAAGAGTTAAGAACCAGGCCGGGCGCTGTGGCTCACGCCTGTAATCCCAGCACTTTGGGAGGCCAAGGCGGGCAGATCACCTGAGGTCAGGAGTTCGAGAACAGCCTGGACAACATGGTGAAACCCCATCTCTACTAAAAATACAAAAATTAGCTGGGCGTGGTGGCGAGTGCCTGTAATCCCAGCTATTTGGGAGGCTGAAGCAGGAGAATTGCTTGAACCCAGGAGGTGGAGGTTGCAGTGAGCTGAGATCGCACCATTGCACTCCAGAATGGGGGACAAGAAACTCTGTCTCAAAAAAAAAAAATAAAAAGAGTTAAGAACCATGGTGCTGGGAGCTGCTTCTTGTGAGCAGCAGCTCAGTCCCACACGGTCAGCAGGCATCGTGATCAGGCATAGGCCTAAAGCACTATATCTCTCACTAGGTGTGTAACTTTGGCAAGTTACTCAGCTTCTCTGAGCTTCACAATCCTCTTACAAACAGTGGAGATATGTATCTACCCCTTAACAGTATGTTGTGTTAAATGAAATGAGACCAGCAGGCAGAATATTCTGGACACATTTTCAGAAATCCTTCAGGTCATCCTATTTGATGCTTGCTTCTTCAAGGTTTGGGTCTAAGTCTTGGATCATGGATAAGTGCTCAGCTTGAAATAAACTACATTCATCTGGCACTAAAATGAAGAAGGAAAAAAAGAAACTAGATCCATATTAATTCTAGTCATACTGTTAGCACACATGCTTGTAATAATTGTCATAATCATAGGGTCTGTCACTTTTTGTGCTTATAGTGTGACAGGTGCTGGGCTGGGTACCTTACACTCCTGAGCTCAGTGAATCCTAACTCTATGTGGTAGACACTTATCCCCATTTTCCAGATATGCAACTGAGGCTCAGAGACTATAAGCCCCTTGAGGGTAGGGATCATGTCTATCTTACTCACTATTGTAGCCCCAGCACTTAATGCGGTGTCTGGCAAAATAAACATTTATTGAATAAAAGAATAAACTTGTCCAAGGTCACCTGGCTGGTAAGTGGCAAAGCTGGGACCAAAGAGCAGGACTGTCTGAGCCAAAGCCCTACTCCTCCTGGCCACGCTCTCTGCTGCCAGGACCACTCAGGTGGGCGGGTACCTGAAAAACCTGAGCCACAGTTGGTGATGATGTCCAACAAGGAATCGGGCAGGAAGCCATCAGCAGCAAAGTGCTCCAGGAAAATGTCCCCTTGCCTCTTGGAGAGCTTGCTGCCATCCCTGTTAAGGAGCAGAGGCAGGTGGGCGAAGTGGGGTGGCTGCCAGCCCAGGGCCTGGTAGAGGAGCAGGTGCTTGGCAGTGGAGACGAGCCACTCAGAGCCTCGCAGCACGTGGCTGATGCCCATGTGGTGGTCGTCCACCACACAGGCCAGGTGGTATGTGGGGAAGCCGTCGCTCTTCATGATGACTGGGTCTCCCTCCACGCTGGCCACTTCATGCCTATTCCAGCCATACACCAGGTCCTGGAAGGCTGGCGCCGCCTGCTCCAGGCGGAAGCGGATCGCAGGCTTGGGGTCCTTGGCCAGCTTCTGGGCCACCTGCTCCTGGCTCATGTTCCTGCACCGATTGTCATACCTGATGGGGAGCAGAGCAGCATGAGTACTGTTGATGGACAGGTTGATGGACAGGAGTCCTACCTTTGTCATAGCTGTGTGATCTTAAGCAATTCAATTACTGCTGCAAGCTGCTTTCTCAGTCTAGAACGGGGATGATGATACAGTTGTGTGGAAAACTGAGATAACATGGTGTAGCAGACACTAATGTCTGCCTATCTACCAGCCATTCCACGCTTCTTCCTTGCTAACAAGAAAATAGCAAAATGCTCAGTCCAAGGGGTTGAATCCTGATTGGTATCGCCAATCTTGCAATCCTATTGCCCCATGCCAGTGACCAGTCCAGGCAGAAATGTAACCCCATCCTAGTCACTGGGATGCAAAGAAAAGCATGCCTGGCGGTAAGGAAGGCTTACGGTTCCGAGAAAGGTTTTTCTCTCCAAAGGACAAGGAGAGACAGCCACGGGAGGAAAATCCCTTCTTAAAATTTCCCACTACCCCACTTCTGTCCTCTTTGGATGTTGTCCTGTGAGGGGAGCATGCCTGGACCTGCCGCAGCTACTTGCAACTGCAGGAGGGAAGGCAATGAAGTCAGAGAGAAGCCAAAATAGAGCCCTGGCGTCTCCACACTGCTAGTCTCATCCTGGAGTCACCCACCTCCCGCCTTGTGCAGAATCAAAAGACAAATGTCTATGATTGATGCCCTGGCTACTCAAAGTGTGGTCTGTGGGCCCCCAGCATCAGCCTCCTGGGAGTCTGCCAAAAATGCAGACTCTTAGGCTCCACCCCAGACCTACTGAGTCAGAATCTGCACATTAACTAGGTCCCCAGGTGATTCATCTGTGAGTTAAAGTATCGTTTGTCCCTTCTAACATGGTATTCCACTAACTGCACCCAAAAGCGTTCTGAGACACAGATGGAATGCTTATAAGGTTAGTCTTTGACACAGCTAAGTGTTCAATCAATCAATAAATGGTGCACAGGGCTGGACACAGTTGCTCATGTCTGTAATCCCAGTGTTTTGGGAGGTCAAGGTAGGAGGACAGCCTGACCTCTAGAGTTCAAGACCAGCCTGGGTAACATAGCAAAATTCTGTCTCTTATTTAAAAATTTAAAATACCAGCCTAGGCAACACAGTGAGACTCTGTCTCTACAAAACAAAACAAAATCAGCCAGGTGTGATGGTGCATTCCTGTAGTCCCAGCTCTGTGGGAGGCCAAGGTGGAAGAATCACTGGAGCCCAGGAGGTTGAGGCTGCGGTAAACTATGATGGCGCCTCTGCACTCTAGCCTGGGTGACACAGTGAGACCCTGTCTCAAAAAAAACCTTTTTTTTCTCTTTTTTTTGAGATAGAGTCTCGCTCTGTCGCCCAGGCTGGAGTGCAGTGTCGCGACCTCAGCTCACCACAACCTCCGCCGCCCGGGTTCAAGCAATTCTCCTGCCTCAGCCTCCTGAATAGCTAGGATTACAGGTGCCTGCCACCACACCCGGCTAATTTTTGTATTTTTAGTAGAAATGGAGTTTCACCATGTTGGTCAGGCTGGTCTCGAACTCCTGACCTCGTGATCTGCCGCCTCGGCCTCCCAAAGTGCTGGGATTACAGGTGTGAGCCACCGTGCCTGGCCAAAAAAGTTTTTAAAAATGAGTCACTTGCACATGAGTGAACAGGAGGGTGTTCAGCTGCAGGAGCAGGGCAGCACAATGTCTAAATCAAAGGAACCTGTTTCTTCAAGCTCTTCTGGCAGCAATTCTGACAGTGAGTCTGACAAAACATTAAAGAAGAAAAAGTTAAGTTGCTCCAGAAAAACTTGTAAAGGAACAAAAGACTGGCAAAACTTTGGATGCTCTGTCATCTTCCAAACAGAGCAGCAGCACTAGACATAATAACTTGTTTCTTTTCTTTTTCAAATTTCATATAGAGATGGGGTTTCACCATGTTGCCCAGGCTGGTCTTGAACTCCTAGTCTCAAGCGATCCACCCTCCTCAGCCTCCCGAAGTGCTGCGATTAGATTACAGGCCACTGTACCCAGCTGATAACGTGTTTCAGATTGGGAAAATGAGGTACGTTAGTGTTTGGGATGTTAAAGGGGAAGTGCTAATTGATGATATTAGAGATTATTGGATGGATCTCAAAGGTTAAATAAAACCAGGAAGAAAAGGTATTTCTTTAAATCCAGAGCAATGGGGCCAGTGGAAGAAATATTCATTCATTCATTCATTCATTGAGACAGGGGACAAGGTCTCACTCCCGTTGATCAGGCTGGAATGCAGTGGTGCAATCATGGCTCACTGCAGTCTTGACTTCCTGGGCTCAGGTGATTCTCCCATCTCAGCCTCCCGAGCAGCTGGGCCTACAGGTATGCACGACTATACCCAGCTAATTTTTTGTATTTTTAGTAGAGACAGGGTTTCTTTTTCTTTTTCTTTTTTTTTGAGTCAGGGTCTCACTCTGTCACCCAGGCTGGAGTACAGTAGTGTGATCACAGCTCACTGCAACCTAGACCTTCCCAAGGGTAAAGTGATTCTCCCACTTAGCCTCCCGAGTAGCTGGGGCTACAGGCATGCACCACCATGCCTGGCTAATTTTTGTATTTTTTTTGGTAGAAATGGGGGCTCACCATGTTGCAAAAGCTGGGCTCTAGCAATCCGCCCACCTTGGCCTCCCAAAGTGCTGGGATTACAGGCATGAGCCACCACGCCTAGCTGGAACAGATATTCTACATCGATACATTTATGATGCAGTAAGAAAACTGTGAAGTCTGAGCCATACAAAACCTACACTGTCCTAGTTGGGTTTTTTTGTTTTTGTTTTTGAGATGGAGTCTCGCTCTGTCACCCAGGTTGGAGTGCAGCGGCTTATCTTGGCTCACTGTAGTCTCCACCTCCCAAGCTCCCAAGTAGCTGGGATTACAGGTGCACACCACCATGCCCGGCTAATTTCAGTAGAGACGGGGTTTCACCATGTTGGCCAGGCTGGTCTTGAACTCCTGACCTCAGGTTATCTGCCTACCTCAGGCTCCCAAAGTGCTGGGATTACAGGCATGAGCCACCGTGCCTGGCTTCCAGTTGTTTTAATCTGTCTTTTTACATTGGCTTTTGTTTTCTAAATGTTGTTCTCCAAGCTGTCATATGTTTGGATTACAGAACAACTTGTAAGATGAATACTTGTTTTAAATGTGCATTATTAAATATGTTCTGTCCAAGTGTGGTGACTCACTCCTGTAATCCCAGCATTTTGGGAGGATAAGGCAGGAGAACTGCTTGAGCCCAGGAGTTCAAAACCAGCCTGGGTAACGAGACCTTGTCTGTACTAGAAATTAAAAAAAAAAAAAAAAGAATTAGCCAGGTATGGTGGGTACATGTGTGTAGTTTCACCTACTTGGGAGGCTGAAGCAGGAGGATTGCTTGAGCCCAGGAAGTCAAGGCTGTGGTGAGTCATGATTGCATCGCTCCAGCCTGGGTGACAGAGCAACACCTTGTCTGAAAAAAAAAAAAGTTCTAAGGGAAGCTGTCAACTTTATTAAGGAGGATTGCTTTGTACCTACCACCTAGTGTAAAATAAAATCTAGTAATACAATCTCAACAGTTATGGCTCCCCACCTTTTTTTTTTTTTTTTTTTTTTGAGACAGGGTCTCATTCTGTCTCCCACGCTGGAGTGCAGTGGCACAATCTCAGCTCATTGCAACCTCCATCTCCCTGGTTCAGGTGATTCTCCTGCCTCAGCCTCCTGAGTAGCTGAAATTATGGGCACATACCACCAGGCCCAGCTAATTTTTGTACTTTAATATAGATAGGGTTTCACTATGTCGCCCAGGCTGGAGTTGTGGCCTTTTTTTGATCATAAGAGCTGGTACTGTTTAAGGCCCAAAGTAATAATTTTTACAGATCTTTTAGTTTCAACTAAGCTTTTACAATAAAAAGGACTTGTATTGCCTTGAGTTTATAAACTTTTGGTTTGTGAAGGCCGGGCGCGGTGGCTCACGCTTGTAATCCCAGCACTTTGGGAGGCCGAGGCGGGCGGATCACGAGGTCAGGAGATCGAGACCACGGTGAAACCCCGTCTCTACTAAAAAATACAAAAAAATTAGCCGGGCGTAGTGGCGGGCGCCTGTAGTCCCAGCTACTCGGAGAGGCTGAGGCAGGAGAATGGCGTGAACCCGGGAGGCGGAGCTTGCAGTGAGCCGAGACTGCGCCACTGCACTCCAGCCTGGGCGACAGAGCAAGACTCCGTCTCAAAAAAAAAAAATAAAAATAAAAAAAAAATAAACTTTTGGTTTGTGAAATCCATATTTGATCTGTTCTTTTCCAACCTAGTGTCTAGGCCTGACTTTTCCACCCCAATGACGTTTCACTCTCTTTATTAAATATTAGCAGATATACTTTGATAACCAACATAGCTTGTATGAAAACTGTGCAAGTGTCCGTCATTACCCATGGGGTTCTGTGTAGTTGTTACCTTACTGTTTAGTCTGCAAAAAATAACGACTTAGATGAGCTGTCTGATTTGCTTTTGCTTATTAAACACGTTCACGATGAGGTGATGTGTGTAACATCAGATACCGTTAAACTAGACTAGGATGTAATACAAATCCTGAAAGCTTAAAATAAATAAATAAATAAATGGCCGCACGGATTCCACAACAGGGCATGACCATAATTTTTTTTAAAAAAAAATCTGTTGGCCAGGCATGGTGGCTCATGCCTATAATCCCAGCACTTTGGGAAGCTGAGGCAGGAAGATGGCTTGAGTTTCATACCAGCCTGGGTAAAATAGGGGAATTCCATCTCTACAAAAATTTAAAAACTAGCTGTGTGCCAGCCGGGCATGATGGTTCACACTTAAAATCCCAGCACTTTGGGAGGCTGAGGTGGGTGGGTCTCCTATGCTCAGGAGTTTGAGACCAGCCTACGCAACATGGAGAAACCCCGTCTCTACCAAAAATACAAAAAAATTTGCCGGGCATGGCGGCACACACCTCTGGTTCCAGCTGTTTGGGAGGCTGAGATGGGAGGACTGCTTGAGCCCAGGAGGCAGAGGTTGCCTCGAGCCAAGATCACACTACTGCACTCCAATCTGGGTGACAGAGCGAGACCCCATCTCAAAACAAAACACTAGCTGTGTGTGGTGTGGTGCGTGGCTGTGGTCACAGCTACTTGGGAGGCTGAGGTTGTAGGATTGCTTGAACCCAGGAGATTCAAGGTTGCAATGAGCTGTGATCATACCGCTGCACTCCAGCTTGGGTCACAGAATGAGATGAGGAAAAAAAAAAATCTTCTGTCAACAGACAAATAGATTGCTTATAATAAAAAGGCAAGTGTCACCGTAAATGTCATGACCTTGGCCAAATAGCTGAGCCCTTGACCAAACAGTTCACTGGAACTGCAATGTAAATGTTACGATGCTATTGCAGATGGGAGTGTAAACAAGTAAAGGGCCAGCCACTTGGCAGTATCCATCAAAGCTACAACTCGACCCTGCAATTCCACCTCTAGGAAGGTACTCAGCAAACATACTGCACAAGTGCAAAATGACATATGTCAACATTAGTCACCACAGCTCTCTTCTTTTATAACCAAATATTAGAAATAACATAAAGGTTTGGGCCAGGCGTGGTGGCTCATGCCAGTAATCACAGCACTTTGGGAGGCTGAGGCAGGCGGACTGCCTGAGCTCAAGAGTTCGAGACCAGCCTGGGCAACACGGTGAAACCCCATCTCTACTAAAATACAAAAGAAAATTAAATTAGCCAAGTGTGGCGGCGTGCACCTCTAGTCCCAGCTCCTCGGGAGGCTGAGACAGGAGCATTGCTTGAATCCAGGAGGTGGAGGTTGCAGTGAGCCAAGATCACGCCACTGCACACCAGCATAGGCGACAGAGCAAGACTCTGTCTCCAAAAAAAAAAAAAAAAAACATAAAGGTTTATTAAGGCCAGGTGTGGTAGCTCATGCCTGTAATCCCAGCACTTTGGGAGGCCACTTGAGGATCACTTGGGCAGATCACTTGAGGTCAGGAGTTTGACACCAGCCTGACCAACATGGTGAAACCCCATCTCTACTAGAAAAATATAAAAATTAGCTGGGTGTGGTGGCGGGCGCCTGTAATCCCAGCTACTCGGGAGGCTGAGGCCAGAGAATCCACTTGAACCTGGGAGATGGAGATTGCAGCGAGCCAAGATTGCGCCACTGCACTCCAGCCTGGGGAACAGAGCAAGACTCCATCTCAAAAAGTAACAAACAAAATAAAATAAAATAAAATAAAATAATAAAATAAAATAAAATATAAAGGTTAAGACAAAACTGATTAAGTAAATGAAGTTATATCCATAAATGGAATATTATGTATTATTATGGACTGATATCTGATCCTCAAGATAGTAAGTGGACATGGTAAATTGTACCACATAGCATGTACATAGTACATTGCATGCTACCATGTGAATAAGGAAAAAAAGAAAATAATATGTACTTATTGGTATATGTACTGAATGTCTCTGGAGGAGACATAAGAAAATTTTAACATTGGTTGTTTCTGGAGAGCAGAATTGAGTGGCCAGAGTCAAGATTGGAAGAGAGTTCTTTCAATATATACCTTTGTGGACCTTTTTTTTTTTTTGAGACCGTCTCCCTCTGTCACCCAGGCTGGAGTACAATGGCACAATCTCAGCTCACTGCAACCTCCGCCTTCTGGGTTCATGCGATTCTAGTGCCTCAACCTCCCAGGTAGCTAGGATTACAGGCATGCACCACCAAGCTCAGCTGATTTTTTTTTTTGAAATGGAGTCTCGCTCTGTTGCCCAGGCTAGAGTACAACAGCACGATCGCAGCTCACTGCACCCTTTGCCTCCCAGGTTCAAACTATTCTCCCGCCTCAGCCTCCCAAGTAGCTGGGATTACAGGCACCCGCCATCATGCCCAGCTAATTTTTGTATTTTTGTAGAGATGGGTTTCACCATATTGGCCAGGCTGGTGTTGAACTCCTGACCTCAGGTGATCTGCCCTCCTCGGCTTCCCAACGTACTGGGATTACAGGTATGAGCCACCACTCCAGGCCTAATTTTTGTGTTTTTAGTAGAGATGGGGTTTCACTATGTTGGCCAGGCTGGTCTCAAACTCCTGACCTCAAGTGATCTGCCCGCCTCCGCCTCCCAAAGTGCTGGAATTACAGACGTGAGCCACCACACCTGGCCCTTTGTGGACCTTTCGTTTTTCTTTTTTTTTTTTTTTGAGATAGAGTCTTGCTCTGTCGCCCAGGCTGGAGTGCAGTGGTGCAATCTTGGCTCACTGCAACCTCTACTTCCTGGGTTCAAATGATTCTCCTGCCTCAGCCTCCCGAGCAGCTGGGACTACATGTGCACCACCACACCCAGCTAATTCTTGTATTTTTAGTAGAGACAGGGTTTCACCACATTGGCCAGGCTGGTCCTGAACTCCTGACCTCGTGATCCACCCACCTCAGCCTCCTAAAGTGCTGGGATTACAGGTGTGAGCCACCACGTCCAGCCTGTGGACCTTGCTTATTCAAAATAACAAATAATTAAAATTACTTTACACATTACTTTCTGAGACCCAATGTGTCAGGCAGCTTCTAACATGGCCCCCAGTCATTCTCGCCTTCTGGTGTTTCTGTCCTTGTGTAGTCCCCTCCCCTTGAGTGTGGGCTGGGCCTAGTGACTTCTGTCTAATGAACAAAAATAATGCCAAATATGCCTAATCTGAAATGCTCCAATGGTCCAGGTGCAGTGGTTCATGCCTGTAATCACAGCACTTTGGGAGGCTGAGGTGGGAAGATTGTTTGAGTTCAGGAGTTTGAGCACAGCCTGGGCCACATGGCGAAACCCCATCTCTATTAAAAACACAAAAATTAGCCACGTGTGGTGGCACATGCCTGTAGTCCCAGCTACATAGGAGGCTGAGGCATGAGAATCCTTTGAACCCAGGAGGTGGAGATTGCAGTAAGCTGAGATAGCACCACTGTACTCTAGCCCGGGTGGCAGAGTGAGACTCTGTCTCACCAAAAAAAAAAAAAAAAAAAAAAAACAAAAAAGACGTCAGGCGCAGTGGCTCATACTTGTAATCCCAGCACTTTGGGAGGCCAAGGTGGGAGGAGTGCTTGAGGCCAGGAGTTCAAGACCAGCCTGGGCAACACAGTGAGTTCCCCATCTTTATGAAAAGCTCAAAAAAAAAAAAAAATTAGCCAGGAGTATAGTCGTAGTTACTTGGGAGGCTGAGATGGGGGTACTACTTGAGTCCAGGAGTTGGAGGCTGCAGTGAGCCAACATCACACCATTGCACTCCAGCCTGGGTGACAAAGTAAGACCCTGACTCTATGAAAAACAACAACAACAACAACAAAACAAACAAACAAAAAAACCTCATCTGGCTGGGCGTGGTGGCTCACGCCTATAATCCTAACACTTTGGGAGTCTGAGGCAGGCGGATCACCTGAGGTTGGCCTGGCCAACACAGTGACACCCCGTCTCTACTGAAAATACAAAAATTAGCTGGGTGTGGTGGTGGGCACCTGTAGTCCCAGCTACCCAGGAGGCTGAGGCAGGATAATTGCTTGAACCCAGGAGGCAGAGGTTGCAGTGAGCCAAGATCGCACCACTGCACTCCAGCCTGGGCAACAGAGTAAGACTCCGCCTCAAAAAAAAAAAAGCCACAACTAATCTGACATTTCAAACCTCTGAGTGCTGACATGATGCCATAAGTGGAAAATTCAACACTCAACACGTGACAGGCTACAGTCAAAATAGTAAAAACTTTGTTTCATGCACAAAATTATTTAAAATATGCAGAAAATCACCTTCAGCCTATGTGTATAAGGCGTATATGAAACATAAATGAATCTCATGTTTAGACTTGGGTCCCACCCCCAAGATATCTCATTATATATATGCAGATATTTCAATATGCAAAAAATCCGAAATCCAAAACACTGCTGGTCCCAAGCGTTCCAGATAAGGAATACACAGCCTGTAAAACAAAAGTGGTGAGAAGTTGCTTCCACAACTAGGTAGACTCCAGCTTGTATCTGCTCACTCTCTCCTTGGCTGGCTTTGAGGAATGAATGCTGGCTGCCACGCTGCGAGCTGCCCTATGGAGAGGCTCACATGGCAAAGAACTGATGTCTCCAGGCAACGGCTAGCAAGGACCTGAGGTTGGCCAATAGCCTTGTGAGAGGAGATGGAAGTAGATTTTCCCCAAGCTAAGCCTTAAGAGAACTCCAGGACTGGCTAGGACCTGTAGTTTGCTTGCGGCTTTGAGAGAATCCCTGAGCCAAAGGAACAGGTGAGGCCACGCTCAGATGCCTGACCCACAGAAACTGAGAGGTAATACACATTTAGGGAAATTTCTTATGCAGCACCAGGTAACAAACACACCCAATGTCGGTGAGGCATCTGCAACAAGCTGGGTTCTTACCGGGGTGTCTGGTGGTTCCGCAAGGCCTCCTTCTTCAGGAGCTCCAGCCGCTGGGGTGAGCAGAAACAGGGGTAAGCAGCTCCGGTCTTCAGCAGTGCTTCTGTGGCCTGGGCGTACAGCTCCAACCGCTGAGATTGCTGGTAGGGCCCGGCAGGACCGCCCTGGCGGGGGCTCTCATCAGGGGGGATGCCTGGAACACAGGGAATAATGACAGCTAAGATGCACACAGCGCTCGTTCTCAGGCATTGCTCTAAGCGCTTTATGCACATATTAAAGCTTTAATCCTCCTAACAATCCATGAGGTTGGCATTAGTACAATGTCCCTGCCCCCCGCCTTTTTTTTTGAGGCAGAGTCTTGCTCTGACGTCGCCAAGTCTGGAGTGCAGTGGTGCAATCTTGGCTCACTGCAACCTCCACCTCTCAAGTTCAAGCGATTTTCCTGCTCAAGCAATTCTCCTGCCTCAGCCTCCTGAATAGCTAGGATTACAAGCATGTGCCATGTCACCCAGCTAATTTTTGTATTTTTAGTAGAGACAGCGTTTTACCATGTTGGCCAGGCTGGTCTTGAACTCCCAACCTAAGGTGATCCACCCGCCTTGGCCTCTCAAAGTGCTGGGATTACAGGCGTGAGCCACTGCACCCGGCCCAATGTCCCTTTTAGAAATGAAAAGTTAAAACACAGAGAGGTGAAGCACTCAAAGTCGCATGGGCTCATGGACTAAGGAGCAAACGGAGGTGTACGGGCTCCGAAGTCCACATCCCTAATTGTATGTCCTCTCAATCCATCGCTTCCCTGGAGAGGGAGAAACAAGCCCAGGCCTGGGAACAGCTGACTTAGGAGAAAAAAGCATGGTTCAGAGAACAGCCCATCAGGCCCTGGTGGACTCGTGGCTCTGCCACTTAGTAGCTGTGACAAGGGATCCTGAGGTGCTACCAACGTGTGAGCACCAGGGTGCTGAGCGCCATAAAAGACACTTTTCCCTGAAGCCTCAAAACCACCCTACCAGGTAGGTGCGGTTATTCCCCCATTCTGTAAGGAGGACACTGAGGCACAGAGATGCTTTGTCACCTGGCCAAGTTGAAGCGGCACGATCAGCTTCAAACCCAGACTAATGGGCACCGGAGCTGACATTCTTAACCACTCATTACACTGCTGTTTGTGTTACTTAGCCTGTCTTTTTCTAAGAGATGGGGTCTCACTCTATCACCCAGCTGGAGTGCAGTGGTGTGATCATAGCACACTGCAGCCTCGAACTTCCAGGCTCAAGCCACCCTCCTGCCTCAGCCTCCCGAGTAGCTAGGACTACAGGTGAACATCACCACATCTGGCTATTTTTTTAGTAGAGAGGGAGTCTTGCTGTGTCACTCAGGCTAGGGCGCAGTAGTGCAATCATAGCTCACTACAGTCTCCAATTTCTAGGCTCAAATGATCCTCCCATCTCAGCCTCTTGAGTAGCTGGGATTATAGGCATGTGCCACCATGCCTATAAGATTAAGCTAGACTTAATCTTTCTAAGCCTCAGTCTCCTCTTTTGAAAAGTGGAGCTAGCAGCCTCCTGTGCAGAGGGAATTGTGAGAACAAATGTGTCAGTGCTTATAAGTGCTTAGCCCAGTGGTGTATATTTAGGACAGTTTCAATATATGCTATAGAATAGATTAAATATGATCTACTGTAAGCCAAACCCCCAACCCAAAGTCCAATTCCCTCCAATTACGTAGGATAAATTCATTATGAATGCTTTCAGGAGAGGGCACAGGGACACGAGAACTGGAAGATGGTGTTTCTGACCTCAAAGAGCTTTCAAAGGAATTGGGAAGATAAGGACATTGTTCACCCTGCTACCCTCAATGCTAACACAAACTGAGCTGGGTGGGCCTGGGTTCAAATGTACCAGCCAGCTCAGAGACCTTGGGCAAGTCATCTTTCTGGGCTCTGGGTTCTCATTTGTCAAAGAAGGAAATAAGTAGTAATTTTCTCATGAGGATCATCACGAGACTAGAATAAGATGATGTAAGTAAAGTACTCATAATGTGGCCTGTGCCCAGTGCTCTCTATGCTTTGGTATTTATGTATTTATTTATTTGAGACAGGGTCTCACTCTGTTGCCCAGACTGGAGTGCAGTGGCATGATCTCGGCTAACTGAAGCCTCAACCTCTCAGGCTCAAGCGCGATCCTCCCACCTCAGCCTCCCAAGTAGCTGAGACTACAGGTACATGCCACCAGGCCTGGCTAACTTTTTTTAAGTTTTCTATAGAGGCAAGGTCTGCCTGTGTTGCCCAGGCTGGTCTCAAACTCCTGGGCTCAAGTGATCCTCCTGCCTTGGCTTCCCAGTGTTGGGATTTTAGGCGTGAGCCATGGCACCCAGCCAGCTGTAATTATTATCAGTGTTACTTGGCTCCCTCTCATGGGACCTCCATTTCTTCATTTGTCAGAAAGGAGGGCTGGATCGGGTAAATTTGGGGAGTCCCTTCCTGATCTAATGCTAAACAAGTCTCTTTAATGTGGTATCTTGGAATGCCCCAGGGTTTAAGAGGGACTCCCCTAAGAGAACTGAAAACATGTTAACTTAAAAACTGGCATGTAAATGTTCATAGAGTTTTACTGGACAGCCAAAAACCAGAGTAACCAAAATGCTCATTCACTAGTGATGAATAAACAAAATGTGGTATATCCATACGATGAATATTATTTGGCTATAAAAAGGAATGAAGCATGATAGCCCACAGATGAGCTTATGGTAAGTGAAGGAAGCCAGTCACAGAAGGCCGTATGTTGTATGATCTCATTCATATGAAACGTCCAAAAGAGGCAAATCCATGGAGGCAGAAAGAGATCGGTAGTTGCCAAGCAGTAGGAGAGGGGAGAATGGAGAACGACTGCTAATAAGGAAGAGTTTCTTTTAGGGGTGATGGAAATGTTCTGGAATTAGTGGTGACGGTTGCACAACACAGTAAATATATTGAAAACCACTGAATTGTACACTTTGATGTGGTAAATTTCATATCATGTGAATTCTATGTCAATTTTTTTTCCCCCAAGATAGAGTCTAGCTCTGTCACCCAGGCTGGAGTGCAGTGACACGATCTCGGCTCACTGCAACCTCCACTTCCCGGTTCAAGCAATTCTCCTGCCTCAGCCTCCCGAGTAGCTGGGATTACAAGCATGTGCCGCCACGCCCAACTAATTTTTGTATTTTTATTAGAGACGGGGTTTCACCACTTTGGCCAGGCTGGTCTCGAACTCCTGACTTTGTGATCCGCCTGCCCAGGCGAGAGCCACCCCAGGCGAGAGCCACCGCGCCTGGCTTATATGTCATTATTTTAAAAAGGCTGGGCATGCTGGGTCATGCCTGTAATCCCAGCACTTTGGGAGGCCGAGGTAGGTGAATCATTTGAGCTCAGGAGTTCAAAACCAGCCTGGGCAACATGGTGAAAGACTGCCTCTAAAAAAATAATAATAGCAGCAAGGCACGGTGGCTCACGTCTGTAATCCCAGCACTTTGGGAGGCTGAGGCGGGCAGATCATGAGGTCAGGAGATCGAGACCATCCTGGCTAACACAATGAAACCCCGTCTCTACTAAAAATACAAAAACAACATTAGCTGGGCTTGGTGGCGGGCACTTGTAGTCCCAGCTACTCGGGAGGCTGAGGCGGGAAAATGGCATGAACCCGGGAGGTAGAGGTTGCAGTGAGCCGAGATCACGCCACTGCATTCCAGCCTGGGTGACAGAGCGAGACTCCATCTCAATAAATAAATAAATAAATAAATAAATAAATAAATAAATAAATAAAATGAAAAAAATAAAAAAAGAAAGAATGACTCCCAAAGTAAGGTGCTCTAGAAGTCAGCCACTATGAGGTGCCTGAATACCTGCCCTCTGCCTCGCCAAAATACCAGGGTGGGGGACAAGCTCTGGGCTGCAAGCCTCATTCTCACAATGATGCTGCCCCAGGAATTCCACAAGGGTGGGACCCGCCACCATCACCATTGTTCATCACTGTATCCCTCATGCCTGGCGTGGTACCTGATAAGTAGCAGATCCTCTGTGAAACTGAAGCCTTCATCTTGGTCTGTGAGGCACCATGTAATTTGGCTCCTGGAAAGCCTTCTTCTTTTTTTTTTTTTTTTTTTTTTGAGACAGGGTCTCACTCTGTCGCTCCAGGCTGGAGTGTAATGGTGCGACTGACAGGAGACAGACAAATTCCTAGGCAGTCAGGGGCAGGTCCCTGGTGAAATCTGACTTCTAGGCCAAAGACAGCCTGAAGCCTGAAAACCAAACTGTCAGGTCAGGATAGAGTCCATGACTGGAGTGAGAACTTCTTTCTCTGTCTCGCCCACTCTCTCGATTGGTTCCTTCTGGATGATATGTTTTAACCAACTGAATGGTCCTTTTTCCAAGACCACTCATGGACCAATAGGCAGGCACTCCCCCATTCTAAGCCCATAAAAACGCCAGACTCAGCCTCACAGATGGCTACCACTTTCAGGGTCCCCTCTCACAGTGGAGAGCTTCCCTTCTGTCACTCAATAAAATTCTTCTCTGCCTTACTCACTCTACGGTACCTGCAAACCTCATTCCTCTCGGTTGCAGGACAAGAACCCAAAACTCACCAAGCTGCGGGTGACGGGAATACAAGAGCTGTAACACGCTCCCGCTCACCAGACTACGGGAGAAAGAGAGCTGTAACATGCTCCCGCTCACCAAGCTACAGGAGTGAAGAGCTGAGACAGTGCTGGGGACTCAGATCTCAGGACTCCCCAAACAAGAGCTATAACACCCCTTGGAGCTCCACGACTGCTGGCATCTCCCAAGTTTTTGGGTGCCACCATGTTCCCCTCATCTAGATGCCAGCACCCAACACAGCAGCCACTCATGGCACACCCAGTCCAGCCATGGGCTGAGTGTGGAGCCACGGCAGGTGTGGGATCCAAGTGGGCATGAGCCAAGTGCAGCCTGCTGGGCCAAGTGAGGCCACAACAGAGGTGACGGCAGCTGCAGAAATTTCTGGCTGGCAAAGTGGCACTGAAGGAATCTTGCAACATGATCACAGCTCACTGCAGCCTCAACATCAACTTCCCCAGGCTCAGGTGATGCTCCCACCTCAGCCTCCCAAGTAGCTGGGACTATAGGAGTGCACCACTACACCTGGATAATTTTTTGTAGAGATGAGGTCTCACTATGTGGCCCAGGTTGGTCTTAGACTCCTGGGTCCAAGTGATTCTCTCTCCTTGGCCTCCCAAAGTGCTGAGATTCCAGGCATGAACCCCCGTGGCCGACCTGGCAAGCCTTCTATCCTCACATCCCTGATCATTCTGCTCAATATGGTTAGACCAAGCTGGTCTTTTTGATGCTCCTCAAATACATCCAGAACATTCCTGCTGTGGGGCCTCTGCATTGGCTATTCTTTTTGCTTTGAACATTCTTCCCCCAGGTCACTATGGGGCTGGCTCCTCACTTCATGCAGGTCTCTGCTCCAGGATCACCTCCTAAGAGGAGACTGCCCTATCCACAAGGGCATCCCTCGCCCTAGTTTCTAAGCCTGTTACTCTTTTCTCCATACTAGTTATTATCATTTAGTATCCTACGAAGAATGAATCAGGAGCCAGGAGTGATGGTTCATGACCGTGATGCCAGCACTCTGGGAGGCTGAGGCAGGAGAATTACTTGAGGTCAGGGATTCAACAGCAGCCTGGGCAACATACCGAGACCCCATCTCTACAAAAACATAAATTAATAAAATTAGCCAGGCATGGTGGCACACAGCTATGGTGCCAGCTACCCAGGAGGCTAAGGTGAGAGGATCCTTGAGCTCAGGAATTTGAGATTACAGTGAGCTGTGTTTGAACCACTGCACTCTAGCCTGGGCAACAGAGCAAGACTTTGTTAAAAAAAAAAAAAAAAAAAAGAAAGAAATAATTAATCCACTTATCTGTCTTTTCCCTTGTCACTAAGCACAGGATCTTTTTTTTTTTTTTTTTTTTTTTTGAGATGGAGTCTCTCTCTGTCGCCCAGGCTGGAGCGCAGTGGCATGATCTCAGCTCACTGCAAGCTCCGCCTTCTGGGTTCACGCCATTCTCTTGCCCCAGCCTCCTGAGTAGCTGGGACTACAGGCGCCCGCCACCACGCCTGGCTAACTTTTTGTATTTTTAGTAGAGACAGGGTTTCACCGTGTTAGCCAGGATGGTCTCGATCTCCTGACTCGTGATGCCCTGCCTCGGCCTCCTAAAGTGCTGGGATTACAGGCGTGAGCCACCGCACCCAGCCAATCATTTTATACTCTTTAGGAATCCAGAGTCTAGTGAGTAATTTATCTGAGATTAGAACACACATCTCAAAACAGTCTTGGGATTTTTCTTTTTTTTTTCAACTTCTAGACTAGCAGAGTCTTGGTATTTTTCCTTGGGAATCTCCCCTTTCCTAGTCACACCTGCCCATATAGGTAGACAACTGTCGACCCAGGAAAAGGAAACACACTCCTCTTTGTTCTCCCTGACCTTAGCTGTCCTCAGGATTAAACTTCCCACAAGATCAACCTCAGAAGCTGTACGTGTTTTGTGTGGCTTATACAACGTGGTTAAAAAAAATCTGAGCCCAGATTTAATAATGGTTAAGTATTCATCCAGAAAAACTGGATTTCTGGCTCCTCTTGGAACCCAGATTGGACAAGCTGGGCCAGCATTCCCGCACGGGCACAAGGAGCTGGAGCTCAGAGGCACTCCCTCCTCTGGATGAGGTGTGGTTTTCACAGCTCAGCACCGGCCCAGCTCCTCCAGTTCCCACTTGGCCTGTGTTTCCTGCCTGGCCCCTGTAAGGAATGGACTTGAAATTCTGAGGTGAAAACAGGAATCTCAAAACAGCCTTGGCAGTGGCTCACACCTGTAATCCCAGCTCTTTGGGAGGCTGTAGCGGGAGGATTGCTTGAGCCCAGGAGTTTGAGAATAGCTTGGGCAACACAGCGAGATCTCATCTCTACAAAAAAATAAAAAACTAAAAATTAGCCAAGTGTGGTATGGTTGTGCGTGCCTGTAGTCCCAACTACTTGGGAGGCTGAGGTGGAGGATCACTTGAGCCCAGGTCGAGGCTACAGTAAGCTATGATTGTGCCATGGAACTCTAGCCTGGGTAACAGAATGAGACCCTGACTCTAAAAAATTAAAAAATAAAGAAACCAAGTTGGGCGCAGTGGCTCATGCCTGTAATTCCAGCACTTTGGGAGGCCGAGGCAGGCTGATCACAAGGTCAGGAGATCGAGACCATCTTGGCTAACACAGTGAAACCCCGTCTCTATTAAAAATACAAAAAAAATTAGCCGGGCGTGGTGGCAGGCGCCTGTAGTCCCAGCTACTTGGAGGCTGAGGCAGGAGAATGGCGTGAACCCGGAAGACGGAGCTTTCAGTGAGCCGAGATCGCACCACTGCACTCCAGCCTAGGCAAGAGTGAGACTCTGTCTCAAAAAAAATAAATAAATAAAAATAAAGAAACCAGTCTTGGAGCTGTGTTTCAGAGAGCTTTAGCATTTTTTCGGGTGGCATCTGCCACCCCGGGCAGAGCAGTACAAATGTAGCCATTTCTCCAGGAACTCCTCATTTTCCACCCTGATCTCCATGAGAAGACCCAGAGGCTTCTTTTCCTGCTTCCTTTTCCTTCCCTGCAGAAAGATCCTTTCTCTGCCAGGCTCACCTGCCCACTCCAGCATGTCCTCAATATTCTCCGCTGCCCCAGGCACAAGGCGAGTCTGATCTGTGTCCTCCAGCCTCAGGATGAAGCTCCCCTGGTACTTCTTAGCAAAGATGTAGTTGTACAAGGCAGTGCGGAGGCCACCCAGGTGCAAGAAGCCTGGAGAAGAGAACAGGGAGATAAGCTAATAGGCCTCAGCAAGGGGCAAGTAAGCACTACTGTGACAGAATGTTGTAATAAATTTCAAAGACCAGCAGGACACATTGGCTCACGCCTGTAATCCTACACTTTGGGAGGCCAAGGCCGGGGGATCACTTGAGCCCAGGAGGTTTCTGTAGGTTTTTTAAGACAGAGTCTCGCTCTGTCACCCAGGCTGGAGTGCAGTGGCACAATCTTGCCTCACTGCAACCTCTGCCTCTTGCGTTTAAGCAATTCACATGCCCAGCCTCCCAAGTAGCTGGGATTACAGGTGCATGCCACCATGCCCAGCTAATGTTTGTATTTTTGGTAGAGACAGGCATTTGCCATGTTGGCCAGGCTGGTCTTGAACTCCTGGCCTCAAGCGATCCTCCAGCCTCGGCCTCCCAAGTGCTGGGATTACAGGCAAGAGCCACCACACCTGGCCAATTTTTGTATTTTTAGTAAAGATAGGATTTTGCCATGGTGGTCAGGCTGATCTCGAACTCCTGACCTCAAGTGATCCATCTGCCTCGGCTTCCCAAAGTGCTGGGATTACAAGCATGGGCAATTGTGCTTGGCCTGAGTTTGAGATCTGCCCGGGCAACATGGTGAGACCTTGTCTTGGCAAAAAAATATAAAAATTTAGCTGGGCATGGTGGTACATGCCTGTGGTTTCAGCTACTGAGGTGCGAGGATCACCTGAGCCTGGGGACGCTGAGGCTGCAGCGAGCCATGATCACACCTCTGCACTCCAGCCTGGGCAGCAGTAGAGTGAGACTCTGTCTCAAACAAAAAAAATTAAAAATTAAAGAATTTTTTTTCAAAGACTAAGAACTAGCTACCCCTGTGCCCTGTCTCCAGACACATTTAATCCCTCATCCTGAAAATGGAAACCACCCAGGATTTGGAGCATGTCATTTTATTAAAAGGCTCCAATTTTCCCCAACTGCATCCACCACTCTATGTTGATACTTGCCTCAAGGCCAAGTTTCGCCTGAAAGAGAAGCAGAGGGTTATTCATTGAGGCCATATCATGTACATTTAACTTACAGAAATTCAATGATGTGTGCTGGGAAAAAAATTAATTACAAACGAACTAGAAATTTAAAATACTGTACAATCACATTGTGGGCCAGGTGCAGTGGCTCACACCTCTAATCCCAGCACTTACGGAGGCAGAGGCAGGAGGATCACCTGGGTCTCTAAATTTGAGACCAGCCTGGGCAACATAGTGAGATCCTGTCTCTATCAGAAAAAAAAAAAAATCGGTGGGGCATGGTGGCTCACACCTTTAATCCCAGCACTTTGGGAGGCCGAGGCGGGTGTATCATGAAGTCAGGAGTTTGAGACTAGCCTGGCCAACATGTTGAAACCCTGTCTCTACTAAAAATACAAAAAAAAAAAAAAAAAAAATTAGCTGGGCATGATGGTGGGCGCCTGTAATCCCAGCTACTTGGGAGGCTGAGGCAGGAGAATCGCTTGAACCCAGGAGACAGAGGTTGCAGTGAGCCGAGATCGCGCCACTGCACTCCAGTCTGGGCGACAGGGCGACACTCCATCTCCAAAAAAAAAAAAAAAAAAAAAAAAAATCACATTTTGCACATGCAGTCTATGCAGTGTACATGACTGTCCACATCATACATTTTAAATTTTGTCTACTTGAGATTTTTTACTTTTTTAAAAAAACCAAATTCATTTTTAAAATTTGAGATGGGGTCTCACTCTTGCCCAGGCTGGAGTCCAGTGGTACAGTCACGACTCACTGCAGCCTCAACCTCCCAGGCTCAATCAATCCTCCCACGTCAGCCTCCCGAGTAGCTGGAACTACAAGTGTACAGCACCATGCCTGGCTAATATTTGTTTTTTTTTTTTTTTTTTTGTAGAGGCAAGGTCTCCCTATGTTGCCCAGGCTGGTCTCAAACTCCTGGGCTCAAGCAATCCTTCCACTTCAGCCCCTCAAAGTGCTGGGATTACCGGCATGAGCCACCAAGCCTTGCCAAGATTTTCACCCTAATTGCTGGCTTTAAACACTAACCAAAAGCAGTGTTTGATTCCACTGTATTTCTCTTCATCAGTTTAAACTCATAAGATTTGCCTTTTTCATCATTCCTGTCTGAAAACTGAAAGTTAACAGTTTTTCCAGAGTTGTCATTACCTCTTACCCTACCTTCTTTGGACCAGCACAGCCCTAAGTCTCCACAATGAGCTCATCTACATTTACAAGTACAAGAGGCAGCAGAGGAGAGAAAAAGCTCTTCTGGGGCCAGGCTGACCCTGCTTCAACACTGATGTGTGTAACCTTCAGATAGTTACTGCAAGGACACCAGAAAACCAGTGGTATTCAGTGGCACTGAGTCCCAACAGTCCCCAAAACAAAAGAGGGACCCAGGTGCTGAAAACAAGGCCTCTTACATGAAGTACACCTGGATTCAAATTCTGCATCCACCATTTATTAGTTGCTACCCCTTGAGGAGGAACTCTACTTAACTTTTATGAGCTTCTATTTCCTCATCTGTCAGAGGGATTAAGAGCAAAAAAATAAGAATCTTCTTTATTATAGGGTTGCTCTGAGGTCTAAATGCTGACCAAAGTAAACCCTCAATTAATTTCAGCTACTGTAATGATCTGTGCCTGATAATTTTTTTTATCTGTTTATAGTCAAAAGCCTTTCCCACATGGGCTTTTCCCGCAAATGAGCAAGGAAATGAGAAGTACAACCATCATAATAAAGGCTGTTTGTTAAGTGCTTTCTGGGTGTACTAGACCTTGCTAAGTGGTTCGGCTGCATGAGCTTAACCCCATAAGACAGATGCTATTATTAGCCCTGTTTTGACAAATGGTAAAACTGAGGCTCAGATTCATTAAATAATTTGCACATTTAGGCGAGGTGCGGTGATTCACACCTATAATCCCAGCACTTTCAGAGGCCAAGGCAGGTGGATCACTTGAGCTCAGGAGTTCGAGATCAGCCTAGGCAACATGGCAAAACCCCATCTCTACAAGAAAATACAAAAATCAGCTGGGCATAGTGGTCACACACTTGTAGTCCCAGCTACTCGGGAGGCTGAGGTGGTAGGATCACTTGAGCCCTGGAGGCCGAGGTTGCAGTGAGCCGAGATTGCGCTACTGCACTCCAGCCTGGGCGACAGAGCCAAACCCTGTCTCAAAATAACAATAATAATTTGCACATCTAGTAAGTTACACATCTAATAAGTGGCCAAGACAGAAATTTGGACCCAGGCAATCCCAGGCTTTGGCATTCTACATAAGTGCTCTTCAAAGCAAAGTGTGCAATCCAGTGCTGGTCTGAAAACAGTTGTCAGTTCACAATCAAGTACAGAAACTGAGTAAAGGTTTAGAAACTTTTGTTGTTGTTGTTTTGAGATGGCGTCTCGCTGTCACCCGGGCTGGAGTGCAGGGGCACGATCTCGGCTCACTGCAACCTTTCTCCTGGGTTCAAACGATTTTCAGCCTCCTGAGTAGCTGGGATTACAGGCCTGGGCCACATGCCCGGCTAATTTTTGTATTTTAGTAGAAACAAGGTTTCGCCATGTTGGCCAGGCTGTAGAAACTTACATAGCAATCTGGCAGAATGATTTTACCTCTGCTAACCCAAATAGAAAGAGATCAGTTTGTATTTTGGATGTTTTCAAAATTTTATTTTTCTGGTCATTAATTTATATTAATTTTGTGCAAACATTGATACACGATTGGAAATTTAAAACCAGCACTTCCACAACAGATGGTTTGAAAGGCACTGCTCTATGCTATACTGCCTGCCATTAAGATCCTGTCATGTATAGCTGGAATTTTACCACAAAGATCCTTGTATGTTCATCCTGGGATTTGGGATGAGAGGCATACTCCGTGCAGAGAAGGTAGAAGGTAGCCTTACTGGTGGGAACCAGAAGGCCCTGACAAGATCTCCAACAGGCTATACAATGGGCTTCTGTCACCCTCTAGCTTGCTAAGCTCCCAACAGCACTAGCACAGTGCCTTGATACCTGCGATTTCCTCTACCCAGAAGGTTCCTTCTTTTTTGAGACAGAGTTTCGCTCTTGTTGCCCAGGCTGGAGTGCAATGGCGCGATCTTGGCTCACTGCAATCTCCACCTCCCAGGTTCAAGCGATTCTCCTGCCTCAGCTTCCCAAGTAGCTGGGATTACAAGCATGCGCCACCATGCCCGGATAATTTTGGATTTTTAGTAGAGACGGGGCTTCACCATGTTGGTCAGACTGCTCTCAAGTGATCCAACTTGACCTCAAGTGATCCACCCACCTTGGCCTCCCAAAGTGCTGGGATTACAAGCATGAGCCATCGCGCCTGGCCTCCAGAAGTTTCCTTCTATAGGCTTCACATAGCGTGCTCCTTCTTGTCATTTGGATCTCAGCTCAAATGTTACCTGCTCAGTAAAGCCTTCTGGAGCGTCCTTCTTAACCCCCAGTCTCCTATCCTGTTTCACTTCCCGCATGGCACATGTGACTCTAAAATTACATTTATTTTTGTAAGTGCCTGCGGCAGCCACTAGAATGTAGACTTCTACAGAACAAGGCCCCTACCTTTCTCAATGATCACTGTATCCCAGCGTCTACAACACCTGTCACAGTTTGTCATCAATACACATGTATGGAATGCATGAAAAAAAGATCGAAAGAGATGGGATGGCACATAAAATACAAAGAAACTCCTGGCAATCTGAATTATTTCCGCTCCTGCACCTCAGTTTCCGCCTCCGTAAAATGGGCTCGCGCTGCCTTAACCCTCCTCCGCCCGCCCACTCTGACACCACCGGAAAGGGTTCATTCGGGAACATTCGGGAGGCGGAGACGGGACAGGGGGCCTCGGCCTGTAGCGTCACGTCCGCCAAGTTACCTGTGGGGCTGGGAGCGAACCGCACTCGCACCGCAACCCCGGGATCAGTGCCCAGGCTGGCCTCGCGCCGTCCTACGGGGCGGCCAGAGGCCGCCGAAGGCCTCTCGCGCTGCAGCAGTCTCCTCAGGAGCGCCGCCATGTGGGCTGGAATAGCACGCGTGGGCTTCTCCTGCGTCACTTCCGGGAAGTGCTTCCAGCCAATCGACCTCCGCCACAGCCAGAGCAGCCCTGCCCCTTAAAGTCACAGGCCTCCTAGCGCGAAAGCCCACGTCCCCCCGGACGGCTGCGGCCGCACTCGCCACCAGAGGGCAGAGCCCAGAGAAAGGGCTATTTCCCGGACCCGCCCCCTTCGGCTTGGGAAAGCGAAAGCGTGGCAGGGGCCGGACCAGTGAGCGGAGGAGGCGGGTCTCCATAGAAACCTCCACCTGTTTCCGGCCGGGCTGTGAGAGATTAGGGGCTGCTGCGGGGGCCAATCTCAGCCAGCTCGCCTCTTCCCAGCGGCCTCTGCGGGAGCGGTGGGTGTTGTACACAATCATCATGGCGGCGGCCGGGGCCCCGGATGGTGAGTGCGGCGGGGGTAGCGGGCGCCGGGCCCGGGCTGAGGTTGCGGGCGCTCCTCTGGGGGATGCGGCCCGGCCCGGGAGGGAGAACCGCGGCTCGGGAACGGAGGTCCGGCGGCGCCCGGACAGCGTCCGTTCCCAAGCCCAGCCCGCGGCGAGCGCCCACCCCCTAACCCCCTTGCAGGCATGGAGGAACCTGGCATGGACACGGAGGCCGAGACCGTGGCGACTGAGGCTCCCGCGCGGCCCCTCAACTGCGTGGAGGCTGAAGCCGCGGCGGGAGCGGCGGCGGAGGACTCCGGCGCCGCACGAGGCAGCATGCAGCCGGCCCCGGCCCAGCCCCCTGGGAACCCCGCAGCCCAGGCCTCGGTCAGCAACGGCGAAGACGCAGGCGGCTGCGCGGGCAGGGAGCTGGTAGACTTGAAGATCATCTGGAACAAGACCAAGCATGACGTGAAGTTCCCCCTGGACAGCACAGGTTCCGAGCTGAAACAGAAGATCCACTCGATTACAGGTAATTCCTGTGGCGCTGACAGCCAGTCTTCCCCACCCCGCCTCCTGATGGCCCTTGCACCCTGCTAGGCATCTGGTGGCTTTCCTTGCATCAGGTCCCCCCATCCTCACAGCAATCTTCTGAAGGATACTTGGATGCCCATTACTCAGCTGGGGAAAGAGACTCAAGTTTATAGAGCTAGTAAGTTGCAGAGCTGGGATGGAAGCCGAAGTCTGACGTTTAGGCCCCAGTTTCTCATTAATGTTGCTCTAACGTCTCTAATTAAAAAATCACCTAAGGCACTTGTTTTACAGCTTCCGGGCCCTTTCCCAGGAGATTCTGATTCAGTGAGTCTGGGATGTAGCCAGGAATTTATTTTTAGCAAATATCTTAGGTAATTCTTCTAAGTGAGGTTTAGGAAACATTGCTATTGATTTTGATGCTGGTTTTTCACAGTTGATTATGTTTCTTAATTTTACCTTGTTTATAGCTCTTTGCCATCTGAAATTTCTTTTTTCTTTTTCTTTCTTTTTTTTTTTTTTTTGAGACGGAGTCTTGCTCTGTTGCCCAAGCTGGAGTGTACTGGCACGATCTCGGCTCACTGCAGCCTCCACCTCCCAGGTTCAAACGATTCTCCTGCCTCAGCCTCCCGAGTAGCTGGGATTACAGGCTCCTGCCACCCCGCCTGGCTAATTTTTTTTATTTTATCCGTCCTCCTCGGCCTCCCAAAGTGCTGGGATTACAGGCATAAGCCATCACTCCTGGCCTTGAACTTTTTTTTTTTTTTTTGAAGATTTCTACATGTAGCCTTGTAAACTCCATTAAGAACAGGAGTTTTGTCTCTATTGGCTTCTGTAGCTCTGATGCCTGTGGATTCTCACTTAATATTTGAATGATTCAGATGACTGAGGAACAACTTGGAAAGAATGAGAGCTAATACTTATTGGACAATTACTGAATGCTAGGCACCGTACTAAATGCCCCACATTGGTCTCTTAATCCTTGAAACAAGTCGTACAGAAGGATTTACTCTTGTAAGTCTTCTACAGTTCTAGAAACTGAGGGGTTCAGAGGTTGTAAATCTCCCAAGTTCACAAAGCTAATAGGTGGTGGAGTCAGTATTCACTTTTTGGTCTGTTACTAAATAGCTGTGTAGTATCCATACATTTTTCTTTCCTTCCTTCCTTTCACTGTCCACCTTCTACCTTTTCCCAAGGTCTCCCGCCTGCCATGCAGAAAGTCATGTATAAGGGACTCGTCCCCGAGGATAAAACATTGAGAGAAATAAAAGTGACCAGTGGGGCCAAGATCATGGTGGTTGGCTCCACCATCAATGATGTTTTAGCAGTAAACACACCCAAAGATGCTGCGCAGCAGGATGCAAAGGCCGAAGAGAACAAGAAGGAGCCTCTCTGCAGGCAGAAAGTGAGTCCATCTTGTGCTTCCTGGTCCTGAGAAATTTGAGGCTTTGTCCTCTTGAGCCTTGGCTGGTTATATTCTCCCTAGAATAAGCTCCTTTTTGGACAGGGCCCATGATGGAAATTTATGGCAGCAGTTGGGTGCCGCAGAGTGGAGGTGACAACTACCTGAGATTTGCAACTTTGTCTCATCTGGCGGGTCAGTGTGTCTCAAGTCTACCTACTTTAGGATAAGACCTTGGTAAAGGGAGGCTTCAGACCATGTGTTGAAAGGAATCAGACATGGGTTTCTCTCTCCTATTTAGTGCCAGAGAAAACTACCAGTGCTAGAAGTAAGCCCTCATTTTGTACAAGTGTTTACATTTGGCTTTTTGGTTTGTGGCTTTCCCCAAGTCAACAAGCCTGGCCAGGCATGGAAATCAACAACTCTCGGAGGTTCCTCTAAAACTGACCGTTTCAGGAAGCTGAATGAAGCTGAGTAGGAAGACAACTACACTGATGGTTTTGTTTATTTATTTTTTTGTCCTGATCTATGAAATAGGAGCTTGATTGTTTACGTTCTCTGTTCTTTTGGCTGCAAGAGATCCTGCCTTGTCTTTTGCTCATCATAGCCATTAACATTCTTTTATGTAATGAGGAAAAGTGAGATTATTTTACTATGGAAGGAACAGGTTGTAAGAATCATCACTTGTTATCTTTTTACCTGGCAAATTCTACTGATTGTTGTGTAGCCTCCTGATCATTCTTCCTAGTGTTCCAAGGAAAACAGGTATTCTCAACTGTGTCCCAAGTAGAGTAGATCAACTTGAATCAACATCATTTAGTGACCATAGACACTAAGATATATGACCAACAGTAAAAGAAGGACACAGTTTGTGTTCCAGATCCATAATCCCCCATGTGTGCTTCCAAAACCCCAAAGGAGTATAAAAACGAAAAGTGTTTTTGTAAATTTAACAGCAAAACCTGACCAGAATTAGTGTGAATTTTCCTCTTTGGTGACAAGGTATTGCCCCAGACCCCACAGAGAAGATTGTTATGTATTTGAAAGCAATATTATCTTTATAAAACTTCCAAAACCCTGAAAGTTCAAAACTCTAGGGTTTCAGATAAGGGGTTGTAAACCTATATTAATTATCTAAAAGGTGTTGATTTGGAGACTTCACCCCCACATATGGGGTCGCAGTGTCTTGAAACCAATTGAGTTTCTTCTCATATTCCTATTTTCCTTTGCCACATGTATGAAATAGTGAAATGTGAGCACGTCAGATAGGAGTGGTCGCACTGATCACACCCTTGGAGCATAACATGCCTCTTAAATACAGGCTTTTAGTTACTGATGGTAGCTTAACAGGCCTAGAACTGTTCTCCACGGTACAGGAAATCTTGTTAAAAAGGTACTTGAAAGGTATGACTCGAATTGTACTTCCAGCCCATGCTGCTGTGTTTCATTGAGGCCAATTATGACGCATCGCATGACCTAATGAGAGGGAGATAGTCCCTTGCCTTTTTATCAGCTTATTAAGGGGTCTGGGGCTGATGTCTGGAGTGACTTTTTGCTAGCAGTCTGGCAGTGCTGAGTTTATTCCTCTCAGAGGGATTCCACCATGCCAGTGAGGATTTGGGGTGGCTTGTGGCTGCCTAGTGCTTACATTTGATTAAATTGTTATCTTCTATCCATTCATTGTCCCCTAGTTCCAGCTTTACCAAGCAGTGGCTGTGCCTATAAGGCCACAGATGGAGAAGAAAGAAGACTCAGGCATTTGGGCCAGGCAGGAGAGCTGTTTAAGGGGCCCTGAACTTAGAATCCTTAAAGAGCTGCCTCAGAGTTCTTGGGGCAGGCGGTAGGGGTGGAGTTTAGAGGCTTCTTGATGTCAGGTTATAGAGTAATAAGCATTTCTTTCTGAAAGGTGGCTCTTCCAGGTTCCTGTTTAGCTGGAGTTAAGGGTAGGGCAGTGGGGAAAACTTCGGCGATGGGCTGGGTCTCCATTTGTTGAAGAACTGCTCCTTCTAGGCAGTTAGATGGATTACCAGCATCTTATAGTGTTCTCTGGAAGTTTAAGTTGAAAAAGGTGGGTGCCATCTTTTGTCTGCTAGGAAAGCAACACCCTTTGTCGCCCTCTTTAGTTTGATGGTTTAATCATTTCAGTGGCGATTTTTTTTTTTTTTTTTTTTTTTTGAGGGAAAAGGGCAATCTGGAAATCCCGTTTGCTGTAGAACTTTGATATCTAATATGGTAGCAAGCTACATGTGGCTGGTTAAAATGAAATTAAGAATTCAGTTCCTCAGTCATAGTAGCTGCATTTCAAGTGTGTAATAGTCACAGCAGTAGGTAGTGGCTAGCACAGGTACGAACATACTCACCCTCCCAGAAAGTTCTGCTGGACAGCACTGTGCTATAGTTTCAAAGGATCCATAGTCTGTTGTCATTAAAAGCTTTTGAGCCAAAACACTAAGGCTTTCTTCATCCTCTCTTTCAAGGGAATAGTAACACGACTAAATGTAGTCAGCTGTTTCATTTCATTCTCTCTTCTGACTTACAGCAACACAGGAAAGTGTTGGATAAAGGAAAACCTGAAGATGTGATGCCATCTGTTAAGGGTGCCCAGGTAAGGCGGATTTCTTGCGAGCATTCTGAAAATGAGGCAGCCCCACCGTCTGACTTGAGGTTCCTCCAATCCTGTCCCTTCTCTTTTTTCCCTTTTTTTTTTGTTTTTTTTGAGACGGAGTCTTGCTCTGTCGCCCAGGCTGGGGTGCATCACCACACCTGGCTAATTTTTGTATTTTTAGTAGAGACGGGGTTTTACCATGTTGCCCAGGCTAGCCTCCAACTCCTGACCTCAGGTGATCCACCCGCTTTGGCCTCCCAGTGTGCTGGGATTACAGGCGTGAGCCACCGCGCCTGGCCCCCTTCTCTTTTTTCCAGACCATCCCTCCATCTCTTTTTTTTTTTTTTTTTTTTTTTTTTTTTGAGACGGAGTCTCGCTCTTTCACCCAGGCTGGAGTTCACGCCATTCTCCTGCCTCAGCCTCCCTTGTAGCTGGGACTACAGGCGCCTGCCACCTCGCCCGGCTAATTTTTTTGTATTTTTAGTAGAGACGGGGTTTCACTGTGTTAGCCAGGATGGTCTCGATCTCCTGACCTCGTGATCCGCCCGCCTCGGCCTCCCAAAGTGCTGGGATTACAGGCGTGAGCCACGGCGCCCGGCCAGCCCTCCATCTCTTAACCATGCTCTTGTGCCTTCAGGAGCGCCTGCCAACGGTACCGCTGTCTGGCATGTACAATAAATCTGGAGGAAAAGTGAGACTCACCTTTAAACTAGAACAAGACCAGCTGTGGATTGGCACTAAAGGTATGTTCTTCCTCGCCTCCTTGCTGGCCCACTGCCTGCCTCTGGCACCCAGCAGCACTCATATTTTAGAGTGCGATTCCGCCCCTCCTCCTGAAACCTCTCTCTCTCCACTGTGCTTTGCTTGCTTCTGGCTTTTAAATTTGCTTTTAGACGTTCGCCTTTTGTTTGGACCCTTTTCCCTCATTGTTTTCAGTCTGATCTCAGGGCTGATCCACCAAACATTGGCTCTTCAGTTGCACACAGATTCGGAGGTCCCAAACACGTGGCCCAAGGGCCAAATCTGGTCCACAGAAAAATGTTTTGTGGGATGACACACAATCTGTAAAAATTGGGAGATTTCACTTAATCTGATTTTTTTTTTTTTGGCTTCTCTTGAAAACTCAAATGATCTGGCCCTTTGGGGCCTGCATTCTCACATGGCATCGATCCACTAGAGCCGAGTGGTGGTTTCCAGTGGGCCATACTACAGTCCTCATGGTCCCATTTATCTTAGAAGTAGCCAGCTTTGTTCATTTGTCACCTGCCTGGCCCCTGTAGGTCAGAGTTTGACCCTATAGTAGGTGAAGTTTTCCTAACCGCTGCCGAGGAATCTGCCTCTCCCTCCCCGCCTGGTTGCCCTCTGCCTGCCCCACCCCTGCCTGTGCACGGTGTCTGGATCAGCCTTGCTGTTTGCTGGGAAGTGTCTCTGACTGTCCTCCCTCTCCCTTCCCCCAGATGGTTACAAAGTCTTGTCAGTTACACTGCAGAACTGTCTGTCCTTTTCTTTGCCACACTGTTGTGCCAGTTAAAGTTCCCAAGCATCTTTAAACTTGGTCTGTTCAAAGCAAGTTACTCTGTTTCACTGCCCCATCTGTGTATTCTTCTGTCCTGTCCATCTTACCTACTGCTTTTTATCCTGGGTACCCGTGCTCAAGGACCTTTGGCTGTTTAAGGACACATTCAAATGCCTAACCATAGCGTTCAGTGTTCTCAACACTGGGCCTTAGTTTAAATTTTGGTTCCAGCTTCTGGCCGGTTTGCCCTGTGGTCCTCTGTGTATTTCAGCTGCATCTCTCTGTGAAGCTCCCAGTGTGCTTTGCACAGCTCCTTGTCTTTGCTCATGCTGTGCCCTTACCTGGAATGCCTTCTTCCCATTCCTTGTTATTAATAAAATCTACCAAGGCCCTACTTAAATGTCCTTTCCGAATGAAGCCTTCCTTGATTCTCCCCCCACCCTCCAAATGACTTGCTGCCGCTTCTGTTCATAGAGCGCTTCGTTTATATTCCCAGAGCACTCATTACTCTCTGACTTGTCTGTCCCCCTGTTAGATTCCTGGAGGGAACCGAACATGCCTAAATCACCTGTTTCTGGCCAGCACTGTAGGTATTCAGTGTTCGAGGTAAATGCTAAAGAGAAGTATAGGGGGTCCCATCATCTGACGTTCACTGGTTTCAGGGACAGACCATTTAGTGAGACTCCACTTAAAATGGGACCAAGTTTTATGGAGAATAATCGGGGCAGGGGTGGTGGGGAGAGAGAGTTTTTAATCATCTAAAACACAAAAATCAGTGTTCAACCCTATACTGATTGTTAAAATGAACAAAAATTGAAATGCCAAAAATGCTTGAGTTTTCTATCAATTTTATGATAACTTGCTATTTTCTTCATTTCACATTCAACTCTAACTGCATGGTCAAAGCAAGTTTTGCAGAATATCTGAGGGTTCCCCCCAGTTTTTGCAAGGGCCTTTGAACCCTCTGCTAGATCATTCTCTTCTGCAGAGCCTGTCCATCTTCCCCTTATCAGTAGTAAGCTGCCCAGCCTCTGTCGACTTTGCAGGTGATTTTGCTTAGTTCTGTCTCATCACATTCACTTGCTGAAGTGCATAGACTTCCTGTCTCTTGCTGGACCTCTACTTTTGCTTGTGGGCAGCCTCATTGAAGGCAGTTGCTAAGGCTGACCTGGAAAGACCCTGCCATGAGGATAGGTGCAGGCAGAGAAGTCTGGATGGGAACTAAGTCTGTAAGTGCTCGTTGGTTCCTCGGGGAATATTTCTGTGTCAGGAAGTTGTATAGGGAACACATCATAACTGCAGGAACTGATAGAACAAGAACTTCCTGAGCCTGTATTGGAGGTTTTCTTTTTGCTAGTAGGAGTAGCCGCCTTCCTGCTTTGGCCTAAAGGTAGAGCTCTAGAAGAAGCTTAATATGTTGGGGCTTCTGAGCCCTTGAAAGTCTCCTTACTCACCAGTTGTGTTGAGGAGCATGGCCAGAACTACTCATGTTTTCTAGGGTTGAACAAGGTTAAGACTTTCATTCCCACCCATAGCACTGTACCTCTGGAGCCCAAGGGGCAGGCACTCTTGCCACTTGCCCAGTCCTGTTACCTAAGTGTCATAAGCACTCATAAGAGGACAGCTTGTTCTGGGAGTTGGCTACTAGCCACTGGCTTCGTCTTTCTGCTGGCAAGAAGAAGCGGCTATGGAATTACCATCCCAGCAGCGAGTTGGCCTCTCCGTGGGGCGCTTTGCTGAGTAAGTGACCCTTAAGGGCTGCTACTCTTGACTAAACTCTGCTAGCTTGTGTAGGAGGAGGCAGTACTAACAGCCTCAAAAGAATGAGAACAAGCTCCAGGCAGGAAACTGGAAGCTGCTGGAGGAGAGCATGTACCCTGCTTGTAGGAAAGTTGAATCTGGCTGAAGGTCTGATGTAGTGATCAGGAGTGTAGGTCCAGAATTGCCCAATTTTTGGAGTTTTCAAAAGAAGCCAGAAATCTGTTGTATATTTTTGTGAAATCTCCAGACATTTCAGGATGAAAGGTGTTTTAAAAGTTTCCATCTTAAAGACAACTGCTGCCCAGGTCCTGCTTTAGGGCCCACCGTTGTAGAGCCACTAGAAGTCCAAACCTAAATAAACATCTTCAGGTCCCTTCTTCCCAGCCCCCATTTTTCAGAGACTGAGGCCCACAGAACTGAAGTAAAATGTCTTAAGTCCCCAGCTAGACCAGAACCCTGGTCTCTAAATTCCTAGTCTGTTTGGCCAACTTATCTATTTTTAGACTCTACCTTTCCAGATTTTTCTTTCTGCAAAGGCTGCAAGTTTTTTTCCACTTGGTTTAGCTGTTTGCTGAGCCTCCCCCCATCCCCCTGCGCCCCCATCCCTGAGGTGTCTGCTGCTCCAGGGTGGCCATGTCCCATTGTGCAGATGCACCTCGCCTCCCCTGACCTCACCCAGTCCCGCTTCACTTGGCTCACTCCTGGCAGTCTCATCTCACTCCAGGCATCCCTTGCTGCCGCCCTCTCTTACCTGCCATCCTCCTCAAACTTGCCTCAATGTCTTCTGACCCCATGTGATCAGTGGTATCTCAAGTGTTAATCACAAGAGGTTATAAATGTTTTAAGAGAACTTCATAAAAGTGTGTGAATAGAGTGCGGAGGAGTCGAGGAGGGAGGTGGGGGAAGGGAGCAGGGTAGTGGTGTAGAATCTAGCCCTAAAACCCAGGCCACTCCCCTTCCCTTGTGAGAACCACAGGGGAACATGTTGCCTCTTTGTTCTTAGGCCTCTTGACTCTCCCTACTGCCCAAGACCTTAGCCAATGCTGGGCTCGCATAAGGTTACGAAGGAATTTCTTGGTTATTTATTTATTTTATATTTATTATTTTTTTGTTGAGATGGAGTTTCGCTCTTTGGCCCAGGCTGAAGTCAAGTGGCATGATCTCGGCTCACTGCAACTTCTGCCCCCCGGGTTCAAGCGATTCTCGTGCCTCAGCCTCCTGAATAGCTGGGATTATAGGTGCCCACCACCACGCCTGGCTAATTTTTTGTGTTTTTAGTAGAGACGGGGTTTCACCATGCTGGCCAGGCTGGTCTCGAACTCCTGATCTCAGGTGATCTACCCACCGTGGCCAAATCCTAACTCCCAAAGTGTTAGGATTACAGGCGTGAGCCGCCGCGCCCGGCCTTTCTTGGATATTTATTAACCATCAGACTTAAAAAATAATCCCAGGGAAGATACATTTCTGCCCTCAGAGACCTTTACTATACCTTTGCCAAACCCAGTTTCCCACTTGCTCCTACAGAGTTCCCAGCTCTCACACAAAGCCCTATGTGCACTGGTCAGAAGACCCTGTCGTGTTGTCCCCAGAGGGCATGGCGCCAGTCACTTGAGTTTACTGTAGATCCCGCAGCCACCAGCCTTGATGAGGGACTGCTGAGTCAGAGGAGTTAGAACAGGAGGGCCCTTTGAATAATCACTGTAATCCCTCTCAACTTAGAGCGGACTGAGAAATTGCCCATGGGCTCCATAAAAAATGTGGTCAGTGAACCTATCGAAGGACATGAAGACTACCACATGATGGTAAGTAGCGCTGGCTGAGTCCAGCCTCTCTCACTAGACTCCCACTTCACCTGGCAGGAAACAGTTTTAACTGAGCTTGTTTAATGGAAGAAAACTCAGTCTCCAGAAGATGCACTTTTTTAAGACCCTGATGTTTTCTTCATCTACTTGGAACTGAATCCATGGCCTCTATTCCTAGTTCTGTTTATTTTGCACCCCCCCACACACACCTTCCATCAGTTTAAAGGGAATATGTTTTCTCTTACCTCTTTTAGAAAAGTCTCTCTTGCCTCCCTCTTGTCATGTGTTGTTTCTAGACCAGGAAAATAAATATAAAGAGGAGGAATGGCTTGTGGGTTTTCATTATAAGTTTTGTCTTGCTTATAAAACAAAACTTGCCCTTAGCCTTGGTGTTGGTGAGGGCACCAGGCAGCCTCTTTTCTGTAATAATGATGCCGCTCTTCCAGGCCCAGTGGCTGAGGGCCTCATGGGGAGGACGGGCTCTGTGGAGCATCTGTTCTGCATAGAGCCCACTCTGCAGAGAGCAGGCTACTCTTTCCCAAGACACAGTGTTTGGAGGTGTTCCGCAGGCCTGCAGAACAAAGCAAAAAATTCATTCATCCAGTAAAATGAGCAGCTTAGGCAAAGTTTCCAAAATTTTCCCAGCGCTCTTTGGAGGAGCCACATTGATAACAAAGTTGGTCCTGCAGTTGCCCATCAGGGGCCTGGCCTGAGGAGCTGTAATGTGAGGGCGGGGCCTCCTGCCACTGTTCATCCAAGGAGGCAGGCCTTTCAGTGTCCATCCTATAGTGATGAAGCCACATCAGCCCATCCCAGGGAAAAGAAGGAACTAGTGGTTTGACCAGTAGATTGGGATAACAAGTCCCAGGCAGAGAGATGTGTTGGAAGATCCTCTTGCTATAGAAAAAAAATCAAAGGGGCTTAAAGTATGGTGGGCAAGGGAGGCAGCCCTGTTGGCATCCTGCCTAGTGCTGCTGTAGCAAGGCTGTACCTGGGAGTGCAGTCCCTAGGCTGCGGGGCTCCTGGGGTTTTGTCTTCTGGAAGTGATGATGTCCCCTAGCAGCCATTCCACCCCTACTCTCTCTCTAGTCTTTTTTTTTTTTTTTTTTTTTGAGACAGAATCTCGCTCTGTCACCAGGCTGAAGTGCAGTGGCGCTATCTTGGCTCACTGCAACCTCCGCCTCCCAGGTTCAGGCGATTCTCCTGCCTCTGCCTCCTGAGTAGCGGGGATTACAGACTCGCGCCACTACACCCAGCTAATTTTTGTATTTTTAGTAGAGATGGGGTTTCACCATGTTGGCCAAGATGGTCTCAATCTCTTCACCTGGTGATCCGCCCACCTCAGCCTCCCAAAGTGCTGGGGTTACAGGCGTGAGCCTCCATGCCCAGCCCTCTCTCTGTAGTCTTTATTACAAGGATTGCAGACAGATTGGTTTGGCCTGGTCAGTTATTTTTTTCTGTTTTAACAGTTGGGCCGGACGTAGTGGCTCATGCCTGTAATCCCAGCACTTTGGGAGGCTGAGGTGGGTGGTTCATGAGGTCAGGAGTTCGAGACCAGCCCGACCAACATGGTGAAGCCCCATCTCTACTAAAATTACAAAGATTAGCCGGGCGTGGTGGCGGGCACCTGTAATCCCAGCTACTCAGGAGGCTGAGGCAGGAGAATTGCTTGAATTGCTTGAACCTGGGAGGTGAAGGTTGCAGTGAGCAGAGATCGTGCCACCACACTCCAGTCTAGGTGACAGAGAGAGACTCCGTCTCAAAAAACAAACAAACAAAACAGTTGGACTTGAATATTTTTAACTGGGCCCCATCACTCCTTTTTGAATAGTTTGTGTTGCCAGTCACACCCTGTAGGGTTTGTAGCCTGAATTTTCAAGCAGCCTGGTGGTAGGGAGTCCAAGGAAGTTGAGTGGACTGTTTCGGACGTCTTTGGAGGAATTGGTGTGGACGGGTAATGACTTAGTATTTCATTGAAGTGTTCATTTCTCTTGAGTTATTTCTGGCAGAGGATAGCTCTAGTAGCCCCCTTCTCTTTTCCAAACATCTTTACCTTTGTCCTAATGAAAGTACTTAGTTATCTCTTTGGGCAGATGCCATTTCTCTGCTAAATTAACATGTCATCGTTCACAGTTGGAAAACTGTGGCTGTGCTTTTTCATTTCCATCCCAGCACTTTGGGAGGCTGAGGCAGGTGAGTCACTTGAGGTCAGGAGTTTAAGACCAGCCTTGCCAACATGGTGAAACCCTGTCTCTACTGAAAATATAAAAATTTAGCTGGGCATGGTGGCACGCACCTGTAATCCCAGCTACTTGGGAGGCTAAGGGAGGAGAATCGCTTGAAAGTGGGAGGCAGAGGTTGCAGTGAGCCGAGATTGCACCGCTGTACTCCAGTCTGGGCAACAGAGCGAGACTCCAGCTCAGAAAAAATAAAAATAAAATACAGAAAAGAAAGAGAATAACCATCACAAACCCATATATCCATCACTGAGAAGTGGCAATTATAAATATTTTGTAATTTGCTTTAATTTTTTTAAATAAAAGAAATAAAGTTTATTCACAGCAATGATGGCCCCACTGTCTTCCCCTCCCCCCATTACCATCGTCATGTGTCATGTGCGTCCTTCCCATCTATCCATTCTTTGATTTACACGTGTATCACGAACAAGATGGAGTACTGTTTTGTGCTTCCAGTTTTCGTAAATGGTATCATGTATTGTTCTACAGCTTGCTTTTCTTTGGTTCAACATAAGAATCTGTCAGTATTAACTGTAGATCCATATGGACCCAGTTGATACCTCTTTAAAAAGAGCTCCAGTATTGGTGTGACTAAGCCTTGTCACTTGGAATTCTGCATTCCCTTACTGATGGATATGTAGGTTGCCCCAGGTTTTTGTGGTTTCAGACAGTGCTGCAATGAACATTCATACCTATTTTCTTGGGCATGTGTGACAGGTTTTCTAGGGCAGCATTTCTCCAACTGTGGTCCCTGGATCAGTAGTGTTGCATCACCTGGGAGCCTGCTAGTTTCTCAGGCCCAGACCTCCCCAAATTAGAAACTTCACAGGGTTGGAGCCTGCTGATCCATGTTCCAACAAGCCCTCCTGGTGGCTCTGATGACCACTCAGGTTTGAGAACTGCTGCTTTAGGGTTGGCTCAGCTTAACTCTCACCCTGCCTGTTTTTGTTTTTGGTTAGGAGAATGCTCCCCACGTGCAAAGTTTTGTTTGGTTTTTCTTCCCTTTTTAATTAATTCACATCCCAGCCCTCCCCCATGTTTGTCCTGCCTGCTTGGTCTCCCGACCTCTAAAGTACCGCTTGGTTTTCCTTTTTCCCTTCCAGGCGTTTCAGTTGGGCCCCACGGAAGCCTCTTACTACTGGGTGTACTGGGTTCCAACTCAATATGTGGATGCAATCAAAGACACTGTGCTGGGGAAATGGCAGTATTTTTGAAAGCACTTTCACCTCTGGCCCAGGAGACTGACCCGAAGTGAAGGACATTGCCGGGAGAAGCCTGCAGCATCCCTGGATTTCAGAGTTCTGGAACTTTGTTCATAAAAAAATCTATATTCAATCTGAGGTGATGTGGTGACTGAAGCCAGAGGTGATGTACTTTCACCATTAGCTTAATTTTAACTTAAAATTACCAGTTCCCTTTCTTGCAGTCAGCTTCATACCATTTTTAAAGTCAATACAATGGAAATCAATAAATCTGAATTCCGAACATGTTGTGTGGAATACTCTTAAGTGTGTTTGAGAGTAGATCTGCCAATTATGTTGACAAGGGAATGATCAAAAGCTTTGCTTTTTTAAAAAAAAGCAAATATGAAATATTTTCATACATCTTTGGTTGCAAACATTTGGACTGCATTGCAATGAGTTGGGGTGTTTTTTTTTTTTCCTTTTTTGTATAAAATTGTATGCAAAATGGGGGGGGTTAGTAAGCCATATATTTCTGTCCATTGATTCAGATTTAATTCTTTCCCTTTTTCATTCTCTCGCTTCCTCGATTTGAGTTTTTGTTTTAAGAACCCAAAGATGTCAGTTCCTCTTTTGGTACCTCATCAACGCTTCCTTTCCTGGGCTCCTTCCCGCCGTGCTGCTGCTGCCTGTGAACGCACGGTGGGAGAGGAAGAGCTGCTCAGTCTTGGGCAGGGAGCTCTCACACTTGCTGTGGTGTTCATTGAGCAGCAGAGGATCTCCCAGTGACTCCTGTTTAAACGTCTTGCCCTTTGGGCCCCCATCTCCAAGGAGTTCATTGCTGGTTGGATGATTGTCTGCACCCCTCACTGAGCTTGGCCTAGAGGCCCAGCCTGGCATGGTTGTGCCTGGGCTGTGCCACTCAACAGCCCCAGCTCCCAAGCAGACAAAGGCCTCTTCTAGGAGGAGCCAGGTAGAAGATAGACTATACAGCCATATAGCTGCAGCTCCAGATAACCTTCTTTCTTTGGAAGTTTTCAAGAAATTCTTAAGCAGTCCAAGGATGATTTAAATTACGCTTCTCCATTGGGTCCTTCTGCTCATGCGTTCAGTTCAAGTGTCCTTTATCCCAGATTCAGAGATGTTGCCTTTCTGAAGAAGACATCTGACCCTAGCAGGTTGGCCAATGTTATTGAACAACAAGAATGGGATAAATTGCTTTCATGATTAGCTCACCTTCTTCTGGTTTTAGCCCTTCTGTTCTTTGTACACGTGAACTTCTGTCATCTCCTTCTGGCTTGGTTGCCTCTGAAAGGAGGGAAAGTCTCTTGGTAAATTATCTCCTTTGTGCTGTTTGCTGTTTCTCTGCTGCCGTCTTTGCAGTTCTCCTCTCACTGGTTGCAGGCTCTCATAGTAAGGTTTGGCGAGAAATGTTCCAAACGTCACATTTTGGATTCTAGGCTGTCACCCCTCATTCTGTGAAACGTATTAGCATGTGTTCGCCCAAGATGACTATTCCTTGTGAGCCAGTTAATGATGATATTCTACGCCCTTCCCTTCTAAGCTGTAGTTCAGGAATCCAGCCCACATAGACAGACTCTTGCTTTCCATGGTGTAGTCAATGCCAAGTGATGCATCTAGGCAGGAAAATCTACTCTTTGCTTTTTTGGGGGCAATTAGTACATTTGTGAAGTGCAGCATCCAAGAAACAGCCTGTTTTTCATCCCTTGAGAAAGGAGCAGTCATTGCAGCTTTTCTGTCCTTGTCGGCCTGCAGTTCCTGGGGAAGAGAGTGCATCTGAGCTACTTGTCCAAGCCTCTGTCTGCAGGTGACAGGTTTCGGGGGAAATGAGATGCATTAAGTAGAACGTCATCTCGGGTCAGACATTGCCCCTTTTGTTTACCAATGCCCCAGTCCTAGAGACTTGTCCTGACAGTGCCGCACACCTACTTTTGATCTCTCAGAGCAGGTGGCCCCATCCCCAGACTAGCCTGGCTGCTCTCTGAGGCCCCTCCACTTGCTCCCCTTATTGCCCCATTCTTGTGGCTCACCGGGCCACTTGGCCTCCCTTCTTGCCAGTGACAGCAAGCGTTCCATCATCTCCCCACTCCCCAAGGGCCAACTGCTTCTCACTCAGGCTGGTGTCATTTCAGGAGGACCAAAGCCTGCGTGAGCCTTTTTATTTTCAGTAAAATGGTGCTTTTTTCCTTACTTCGAGATACTATATATAAATAATAATGTAAATGACACCTTTTCGTACGGAGCTGTTTGAGTATTGCTTTACAGAGCTCACTAAATCAGCTTCAACAATCTTGAGCTCTGTGGCTCCTCACCCTGTCTGCATGGAAGACCTTACTGGAAGCTCTCGGGAGAGCAGACATAGCACCAGAAGCCACTGGGAGAAGTGTTTTCGATCGTGTCTGGGCCACAGTAGTATTCACTGGTTAGTCATTGAGTTCCGTGAGCAGTCTCTTCATACATTTCTTACAGTCTGGAGTGTACTAACTGAATCTGTGTAAGCAAATTGAAATACTCTTACTCTTAGGTAGCGTCACAGTGGTTTTTTTTTTTCCTCAGGATAATTTCTATACAATTTCCTTACTGTCAGAGGGACCAGATCTTTCCCTCACTGTGGCAGGGGGCGTGCAGGTGGATAAAGGAAGAGCTGGTTTCTGGAGAGTGGCTGTAACAGTGTTGACTCGAAGCTAGAAATGGAGGGGGTGGCCATCTCTTACACATTGGACACCTGTCAGAGCCTCCTGAGGGCTTCTTTGTCTTCTAGAATCTGTACCGGTGGTCCTCCTGCGGGTTCTGGCTCACAGACATCATCATGCCTTTCTTTCCCTCCCTGAGGCGCCTTGGCAGAAGAACGTGACCCTGTGAGCCAGGCCCCCCTCAGCTCTTCTTCAGATCACAGAACGCAGACAGACTCGCGAGTTGCTGGACCTCTTTGGTATTAAGTGTTTGAATCCATGGTGGGCCTTTTGCAAGTAGCGTTAGCTCTTTTTAAATGTTGAACTGAGCTAAGGATGCACTTTCTTGTGGACATAGAAGGGGCCCACGTAAGGCCCTGAGTAGGCTCCTTAGTTGCTGCTTTACCTGATGAGGGCCAAAGAGATTAACTCTGCCTCGTTGCCATGTCTCAGAAAAGTTGCCATATTTCACCCAGAAGGGGCTCGTTTTCCTCTTACTCTTACTTTAACCATGTGCCTGGAGGAGCCGTTCTGAGCTCTTGCACTTGCCCAGCCTTTCTTTGCCAGGGGCAGAGAAGGGAAAGGGGGTAGATTGAGTGTGCCAAGGGCCGTGCAAAGGCAGGCTTGCTTTCCACCCATCTGCTGAGGGAGCCCTCTCCTATCGCTCCTTGCCTCTGTTCACACCTGTTGTCTTGGAGGAGGATGGTCCCTTTGTCTTAAGGCTTTGTGATAAAGTCATCTCCAGTTAGGATCTGCACCTGTTTCCTTCGTAATAGTGCCTGGCGGCCTTTCTGAAGCTACAGGTGGTTGGGAGCCCTCTCACGTGCAGAACATCTGGTAGATTGACCTGCCAGGCTGGGTGGTTCTACTGCTTTCTCAATTTCTAAGAACCTTTTTTTTTTTTTTTCTTAAAGAGTTCTGCAGAATTATTTGACAATATTTGTAAGTACCATGTTTCCTTGTGGTGTATGCTCTGTTCTGGTTTCTGTTTTTAAATCAAATGCCTGTTTGGGAGGAGATGAACGTATTTAGTCTATTAGATTTGCGCTGCTGGATTTTTTTTTAAAAGTGTAACCTTGACTAGCTGTCTTATTGTTTATCCTGTAAAATTAGTCAATCGATTAAAGTTTGATAATTAATGCGTCTCTTTTTCCTTCCCATTCTTCATGCGCCTAATCCATACTGGGGATTAACCAACATTTGGAATTGGACCTGGAGCCATTTCTTTGCCAGTTGTGGTCTTATTTGCTTTAAGTATATTCAGATGTATTCTCTGCTGAAACAGTTGACATTTACTCTGCAAAATGGTGAAAGTGACCGGTGTGACAGTGAGCCACACTCCTGTTAGAGCAGCATGGTCTGCTCCTTGGTGGGCCCTGGCCTCCACATGTTGGAAGAGAAGCTGCCTCCCTGTACTCACACCTCCTGACTAGTGCCTTGGGCAACCCCACCTGGCCATTTAGCCTTCGAGGACAAGTTTTAGAAAACATTGAGATTGGAGCTACAGATTTAGCCACAAGCTATAAAGACCCAGGAGTCGGGAGGAAGAAATCTGTTACCAAAAAGTGGGCCAGGCTCACTGGCTCACACCGGTAATCGCAGCACTTTGGACACTAAGGTGGGAGGATCACTTGAGCCCAGGAGTTTGAGACCAGCCTGGGCAACATAGCAGGAGCCCCATCTCTACAAAAAATACAGATATCGGCCAGGCACAGTGGCTCACGCCTTTAATCCTAGCACTTTGGGAGGCCGAGGTGGATGGATCACCTGAGGTCAGGAGTTCAAGACCAGACTGGCCAACATGGTGAAACCCTGCCTCTACTAGAAAATATAAAAATTAGCCAGATGTGGTGTCAGGTGCCTGTAGTCCCAGCTACTTGGGAGGTTGAGGCACAAGAACCCCTTGAACCCCAGAGGCAGAGGCTGCAGTGAAGTGAGGTTGTGCCACTGCACTCCAGCCTGGGTGGCAGAGCGAAATGCTGTCTCAAAAAAAAAAAAAAAAAAAAAAAAAGGCAGGGGACTGAAACAGAATCCTTGGTATATGAAGAGTGATGGAGTTTGTCCCTGCTGGTCTCACTTCTTCCTGGCAGGCGGAGGGGGTTAGCTCTTCACTTTTTCACATTACCTCATAATCCTGAAACAATACTGCTGGATGCTTAGGGATCTGACTCCTACATGGCAGAGGGGGAGCAGTGGGATTGTGTCACATGCTATACGTTGGCTGATGCCCACCTAGAGTATCTGCTATCTGGTACTTCTAGGCTGAGTGGGGTGGCTCATGCCTGTAATGCCAACACTTGGGAGGCTGAGGCGGGCAGATACCTAAGGTCGGGAGTTCGAGACCAGCTTGACCAACATGGGGAAACCCCATGTCTACTAAAAATACAAAATTAGTCAGGCGTGGTGGCGCATGCCTGTAATTCCAGCTACTAGGCAGGCTGAGGCAGGAGGATCGCTAGAACCCGGGAGGTGGAAGTTGCAGTGAGCTAAGGTCATGCCATTGCACTCCAGCCTGGGCAACAGGAGTGAAACTCCCATCTCAAAAAGAGACCACCTAGCAGGGTGTTTTGACCTCTTGCTATGTGCCAGGCAAATGCTGCTTCTCTAGGCCTCCAGCCCTGGAGCGAAGAATGGACATCACCTTTGGGCGCTCTTCCACCACGTACTTGCTCTGAACACTCTGCATTCAGATCCTGTGACATCAGCTCCTTCCTTATGTCTTAACAGTGTGAAGGATGTTACTTGCATTATATAGTCAACACTGCACCACATCCCTCCTGTGACCCCCACTTCAGCCACTAGAGGAAATCTTAGGTTCAGAGAAGTTAGATGGCTTAGCCAACATCACGTGCCTGTTACTGAGTGAAGCTATGATTCACAACCCAGCTTTGCCTGATGCTAAATTCTGTGCTCTTAGATACTTGCCTGGTACTTGAGAAGTTAGGAAAGAACCCAGCTGCTTTATTTTGCTTTCAAATTTTTTTCTTTCCTCGGTTTTGCTGTGTGCCTTCAGAGCACTAACTTGGGTGTGTGAGTTGCTTTTTTTTTTTTTTTTTAAGATGGAGTCTCGCTCTTTCACCCAGGCTGGAGTGCAGTGGCGCGATCTCAGCTCACTGCAGGCTCTGCCCCCTGGGGTTCATGCCATTCTCCTGCCTCAGCCTCCTGAGTAGCTGGGACTACAGGTGCCCGCCACCTCGCCCGGCTAATTTTTTGTGTTTTTAGTAGAGACGGGGTTTCACCGTGTTAGCCAGGATGGTCTCGATCTCCTGACCTCGTGATCCGCCCGCCTCGGCCTCCCAAAGTGCTGGGATTACAGACGTGAGCCACCATGCATGGCGTGAGTTGCTTTTTTAAACTTTGAACCTTGGCATTTGTTTGTTGGCTTTATTAATTACCTTTGCATATTAATAAAGTTCATTTGTCAGTTACATTTGTTTAATTGGTTTTATTTATTAGTTGGCTACCACTTTAAAAATTAAAACAGTAACACATTCACTTGATAAAGAATTTCAGGTGATAGGTAAGTCTTTCACTCAGTTCTAGCTTTTCAACTCCAGCACCAAATCATCCCTGAAGAATTCACATTACGCTCAAGTACTTAAGTGCTCGTCCCAGGGGCAGAGGGCCAATCATTCCCACTTAAGTCACTTCCTACAGTGGGGTGAGGGGACTCCTCAATGGGAACTTAGCAGGAGGGAGCCGGTACTGGGGAAGCACCTCATCAGCGCTCAGACTCCAAGCCTGACATTTTTCTTGAACTCTTGCACATTATCTGTTGCCTGCTCGGGTATCCTACAAACACCTCAAATTCAATGCATCAAATCCAATCCTCTGGTCCCTGCTTTAGACCACAACTCACCCAGTACTGGTAGGTTGGGAGATAGCTTAGACACAACTGATCAGATTCTGCCATTTATCTGTTTTATTTTATTTTATTTATTTTGAGATGGAGTCTGTGTTGCCCAGGCTGGAATGCAGTGGCATGATCTCGGCTCACTGCAACCTCTGCCTCCCGGGTTCAGGCGATTCTCCTGCCTCAGCCTCCCAAGTAGTTGGGATTACGTGCACCTGCCACCATGCCTGGCTAATTTTTGTATTTTTAGTAGAGACAAGGTTTCACCATGTTGGCCAGGCTGGTCTCGGACTCCTGACTTAAGGTGATTCACCCACCTCAGCCTCCCAAAGTGTTGGGATTTCAGGTGTGAGCCACTGCACCCTGCCTATTTATTTTTCAATTCTTTTTTAGAGACAGAGTCTCCCTCTGTTGCCCAGGCTGGAGTGCCATGGTGCAATCATAGCTCACCGTAGCCTCTAATTCCCTGGCTCAAGTGATCCTCCCAGGTTCTGCCGTCTTATTCCCAGAATCTCTTGCCCATCCATCTCTCTTTATCCCAACCTCCAAATCTGGGACTAACTGGTACTACAGGCATGTGACACCACACTCAGCTAATTTTTAATTTTTTTGAAGAGACGGGGTCTCACGATATTGCCCAGGCTGGTCTTAAACTCCTGGCCTCAAATCAAAGTGCTGGGATTAACAGAACAGGCATGAGCCACCGTGCCGGGCCTCTCATGACACTTTTTAAAGTCCAGGCCTTATAAACTGTCCCACCTTCTGGATTTGTTTCCTCATAATCAGATTCAAGTTAGATGATTTTAGCAAGAGTGCCTCAGAGGTGACATGACCTCGGTGCCTCACATCAGGAGCAGCATAGGAGGTTGGCTTGTTGCATTATTGGTGATGCTGAGTGTGATAGCTCCACCTAGGTTGTACCTATCTCCCTTACAAGGCGGTGAGCTCCTGGAGATGGGAAACAAACTATATGGTGTGAAACTGTGTACTCAGGCTCCAGGAGTGCTTAACACACAGTGGGTACTTCCTTGTGTGTGGAGCGAGCGAGTGAACTTGCTGTATGGAGGACACAGTGAGAAGACTGAAGCAGCTCCACTGGAGATATGGTGGGGATGGCTGGAGACAGGGCTGGGACCGGGTCATGACAGGCTTCACAAACCACCCTTTCCCAGTGGGAACTGTGTACAACAGAGGCACAGATCCTCAGAGGTGTTTTCAGCAGCTATTAAATACCATATGCATACAATTCCATTTACCCTGTTCTTGAATTCACACACACTTTGGAATGCTACATTTGGCCAGTTTGCTGCCTACCTATAGTGGCACAGAAGTCTCTCAAAAGGACATTCTGATAAGCTCTTAGAGCAGAAAGAACAGAAAGGCCTTTGCTATTGCTTGAACAACCAGACCCTAAATGGCCTTGGGATGAATGATCTGTGTGTGTGAGATCCAGTAAATGTCCTCTCTCATTCTGGCTTCTTTGGGGCTTACACCAGCTATTGGATGACGTGAATGGGCTGTTTCACTGCAGGCGTCTGGTGAAGATAGTAGCAAAGCAGGCACTCAAGTGGCAGTACAGTCAGACTTTGTGATCTTAGGCAGACACAATCACAGATGCTTTTTTTGGTAAAATGTACAGCTGCCATGGGATTTAAAATAGCCAGAACAACTTGGGGACTATCACCAAAATACCCCCAGTGCTAAACTACTGGACGTTCCAATCAAAGGAATAACACACAGCCTGTTTACTCCCTATTTGATCACCAGTCCTTAGTAAGTGCTCAAGCTATTGTTAAATAAATGCAGTTGTAAAAAAACAATGAGGAAGAGCCTTATCCTCCAATTTGGCAGTTTTCCAAGATATGTTGCCAAGTATTGAAAAAAATAAAAAAAAGGTCTAGTGTAACAATGTATGATTTTCATGACTGAGAAGGATATGCTTTCTATTGCTAAAAAGGGGCCAGGTGCAAGTGCCTCGTGCCTGTAATCCCAGCAGTTTGGGAAGTGGAGGCGGGAGGATCTTTCGAGCCCAGGAGTTTGAGACCAGCCTGGGTAAGACAGTGAGACCCCCATCTCTATAAATAACTTAAAAAATTAGCAGTGGTGTGCCTACTTGGGAGGCTGAGGCAGGAGGATGGCCTGAGCCTGGGAGGTTGAGGCTGCAGTGAGCCACTATCGTGTCACTGCACTCAGACTGGGTGACAGAGTGAATGTCTCAAAGAACTCAAAGAAGAGAAAACGAGGTTTGCATTCGACCCAGCAATCCCATTACTGGGTATATATAAAGGAATATAAATCATTCTACCATAAAGACACACTCATGCTTGTGTTCACTGCAACACTATTCACAATAACAAAGACATGGAATCAACCTAAATGCCCATCAACTGCAGACTGGGTAAAGAAAATGTGTAGGTTGGGTGCGGTGGCTCTCACCTGTAATCCTAGCACTCTGGGAGGCCAAGGCAGGCGGATCACTTGAGGTCAGGAGTTCGAAACCAATCTGGTCAACATGGTGAAACCCCATCTCTAATAAAAATACAACGTAAGTATCCAGGCATGGTGGCGGACGCCTGTAATCCCAGCTACTCAGGAGGCTGAAGCAGGAGAATCACTTGAACTGGGGAAGCAGAGGTTGTAGTTAGCCAAGATAGCGCCATACCACTCCAGCCTGGGCGACAGTGAGACTGTCTGAAAAAAAAAAGTGTGTACACACACACACACCCACACACACCATGGAATACTATGCAGCCATAAAAAATGAGATCATGTCCTTTATAGCAACATGGATGCAGCTGGAACCAGTATCCTAAGTGAACTAACACAGGATCAGAACGCCAAATACCACGTTCTCACTTGTAAGTGGGAGCTAAACATTCAGTAAACATGGACAGAAGGGAACAACAGGCACCGGGGCCTACTGGAGGGTGGAGGGTGAGGCCCCAAAAAACACCCATCGGGGACTGGGCACAGTGGCTTACACCTGTAATGCCAGCACTTTGGGAGGCTGAGGTGGGTGGATCACCTAAGGTCAGGAGTTCAATACCAGCCTGGCCAACATGGTGAAACCCCGTCTCAACTAAAAATACAAAAAATTAGCCAGGTGTGGTGGCAGGTGCGTGGTGGCAGGTATAATCTCAGCTACTTGGGAGGCTGAGGCAGGAGAATTGCTTGAACCCGGGAGGCGGAGGTTGCAGTGAGCCAAGATCGTGCCACTGCACTCCAGTCTAGGCAACAAGAGCGAAACTCCGTCTAAAATAAAAAAAACCATGGGGTATTATGCTTATTACCTGGGTGATGAAATAATCTGTACCCCATGACACATAATTTACCTATATAACAAACTTGCACATGTACCCTTGAACCTAAATAAAAGTTAAAAAAAAAAAAAAAAAGATTGTGTCTGCCTAACATGCCTGGAATAACTCTAGAGCAACCCAGAAGGAACCAGCGTATTGGTACCTGCAGGAAGGGAAGCAGATGTGAGTGTGGACCCAATCCCAGAGCTGACTCCCATCCGTCGACCACCTCACCTCTCAGCCATGAGATTTCTCTGCTGGCTGAGGGCCCCTCACCTTAGTCCCTCTGCCTCGAAGACACTACTTACCGTAGGCCTTTGGTTCCTCTTCCCTCCCCATACTAGAAATGTCAGTAAAAGCAGAGCAATTATTTTGATGTAACTCTCAAACTAAACCTCATCAAGAGCTAGGCAATGCGTACATGTTATCTACATCAACCCCAAGGAACCAACACAGTGCTAAGAGCAAAAGCGGCGGAACTGATAATGATGTGTGACAAATCAAACTGTGGTTTGGTGTGTGGCAATGTCAAACTGACTTTCCAGGAGGAAAGAGAGCCTCCCATTCTCCAAAACTGTTAAATTGTATTAATTTGGAAACGGATCTTTAGGACAGGGATGAAAAACTAGTCCCACCTGCTGATATCAGCTGACACATCTGATAATAAGCTAATGGAAACCAAAACAAAATTTTTTTTGAAGCAAAAAGTCTAATTCCATGAATATATTCACTCCTGATATGAAGGTGGGGGGAGAGCCTTACTTCAAGTACATGGCTGGAGAAGCCATTGTTTTTGACATGCATGAATACCAATGACAAATCAGACCTTTAAAAATATTAAGCAATGTCAATATAAAAACATAAAAAAGCACTTTATAGACATCATTGAAAAACTGAAGACTGGGGAAAATGTTGGTTTTATAGGTTTATTTTCAAAGAGTAAAACACTTATACAATTTAAATACAAGTCCATCAGAATCACTCTGTCAGAGTCAGCAAAAATGCCAAAATGTGTCCTCACTGCCAGACATTTGTCACTATCATCTGAGTCCTCTCTCAGCAAAGCCAAAGGGTCTGGAAAAGACAAAATAAGTTCAATGTTATTTTTGATGTATTCTTATTAATGATAAGTGACATCTTTCAGGTGCTAAAAATGCAGCCTCTGGCTGAGTGCAGTGGCTCATGCCTGTAATCCCAGCACTTTGGGAGGCCAAGGTGGGCGGATCACCTGAGGTCAGGAGTTCGAGACCAGCCTGGCCAACATAGTGAAACCCCATCTCTATTAAAAATATAAAAATTAGCTGGGCGTGGAGGTACACGCCTGTAATGCCAGTTACTCAGGAGGCTGAGGCAGGAGAATCGTTTGAACCCAGGAGGCGGAGGTTGCAGTGAGTGCCACTACACTCCAGCCTGGGCAACAGAGCAAGGTTCCATCTTAAAAAAAAAAAAGCAGGGTCGGCCGGGCATGGTGGCTCACGCTTGTAATCCCAGCACTTTGGGAGGCCGAGGCGGGCGGATCACGAGGTCAGGAGATCGAGACCACGGTGAAACCCCGTCTCTACTAAAAATACAAAAAAAAATTAGCCGGGCGTGGTGGCGGGCGCCTGTATTCCCAGCTACTCGGAGAGGCTGAGGCAGGAGAATGGCGTGAACCCGGGAGGCAGAGCTTGCAGTGAGCCGAGATCGCGCCACTGCACTCCAGCCTGGGTGACAGAGTGAGACTCCGTCTCAAAAAAAAAAAAAAAAAAAAAGCAGGGTCACTAAAAGCGAAAGACTAAAGACACTAATACAATGTTTTAATTCAAAAAGTCTTATCTGATTATTCTAGGGCCCAAATAACAAGAGCTACTATTTACTGAGAGGCTTCTTTATATCATTGTATCAAGTGATATATATACTCTCTTCAATTTTGCTTTCACAAAAGCCCCAGGTAGGTCATATCATTACCACCATATTACATATGAGGAAACTGAGGCTTACAGAGCTAAGCAGCCTGCCTGAGACCACCAGGCTTATAGTGTGTGGCAGAGCTGAGAATAAACTTGGGTGTCTCCGACTCCAAAGTCCATCCTCTTACCCATGAGGCCTCTCTTGCCTACTTAAGAGCCAGGTCACCTCAGTGTCTTACCTAGCAGGCTGGGCTTGCCTTGGCTGAGTAATTGAGGGAGACAGAGGTCTGTTTCCAGGTTACCCTGCTCAGTACTTTGTACAATATTCTGCTTTTGTGAGGAGAGCTGACAATCAAGGGAGTTCTATCCAGGAATGACAGCTCTCAACCTCTCAAAGATAAAGATCACCACCAGGGTTGGGCCCCTTTGAGTGACAGACAACAGGAAAGGGCTTGCATTTTATAAGTAGTGAAAAATCTTGGTCAAGCATTTCCATTTTCTATTTCTTCTTAAGTTTCCTTTATTGAAGAATCACAGACAAATCTATGGGTGAACATCATTTTATAAGTCTAATTATTTACCTGATACTTTATTCATATACATCCTTCTTATCTGCAATGTAATCTACAATTTCTTGTGGACACATTAACTTTTCAGCATCTGTATCAGGAATTTCAAACCCTAAAAGAAAAATATACAACAGTGTGAGTTAAAAAAAAAAATCCTTTAGAACTGAACACACCTGACCCTTCTACAACAGCTACAAGTATATCAAAACTTTCAGCAACCTTGAATCCCATTTAGGTTGTGGGCCAGTTAGCTTCTAGACAGTATGCATACAGGCTGGGTACAGTGCTTTGGAGGTATGTTTGTTTGTTGAGACAGAATTCACATAATAGAAAATTCCTCCTTGTATATACCATATAATTTGGTAGTTTTTAGTGTATTCACAACATTGTGCCACCATCACCATTGTATGAAAGAAACCCTGTGCCTGTCAGCAGTCGCTCCCCATCTTCCCTAGCTCTGGCAACCACTTGTTTACTTTCTATCTCTGGATTTGCCTCTTCTTGACATTTCATGTAAATGGTATATAACATGTCATCTTCTGTGTCTGGCTTCTTTCACTCGGCACGTTCTCAAGGTTCGTCGTGCTGTAACACACGTCACCTGTGCATTTTTTTTTTTTTTTATGATGGTTGGGTTTTGGTAGTTAGCTTACTTTGGGCCAAACACTGTGCCGAGCATTTTACACATTATCTCTAATTCTCACAGCAGTCCCAATCCTGGGGTTCCTACTATTATCACCCCTACTTTACAGCTGAGGAAACAGGCTTTGAGAGATACAGTTACTTGTCCAGGCTCATACCTGAGTAAGCTCAATTCCAGACCTGGTACTTTTAAGCACTAGGCAAAGGATTCCATCCTAGTCAGCATCATCTGTGAGGAATTTTAACTAGGCCCTGCTCTGCAGAACAGCACAGAAGTCCTTTGACTTCCTATTCAACCAACTCACGCAGAAACAGCCATGGAGCCTTAATAAAGGTCTCACTGCACAACACACAGTCCCAAACTTGGAGTGTGCTTGTGAGCCAGGATAGGGGACCAAGGCCAGAGGCTCTGGGTGCGTCTCTTGTCCTGGCACACATTACTTCTACCTGGTTCGCGTTACCCAAGCTCAGGAGGGGCTGACGTGTCATCAGCATGTGTTCCGGGGAGGTTCTTGCCCTTTGTCTTAAAACCCTGTCTGAAGAATCAGCCCCCCAGAACCATCTCTGGTCATTCGGCTCTTGGCACCACACTGGGCACTCTGCTCGGCTTGTGCAAGGTGCTTTCTGAATAAATGTACCATCCCTAAAGCTTACTTCACTTGATGGTAAGTGGGCAGGAAGGTGTGTGCGTAGGGCAGTGGATGCTACTGTTTCTATTAATATTTAATTCTAATTCCAATACAGACACCCACCATTTCTTTCAGTTTAATCCACCTTAATCAAAAATCGCAGTATGTAGATACAAAACTGAGCCTTACCAAATTCATCTTCCATGGCCATGATAATCTCCACTTGGTCCAAACTGTCTAAGCCCAGGTCTTTCATAAAATGAGAATTTACCGAAAGCTGCAAGAAAGGAGCACCAAACACAAAATTTAGTCCATGAAAGCATTTGCTTCCCAACATAACAGGGTGGTACAATGCCACTTAATCACTATATCAAATTTTTTTATTATACCTTAAGTTTTAGGGTACATGTGCAGAACGTGCAGATTTGTTACATAGGTATACATGTGCCATGTTGGTTTGCTGCACCCATCAACTCATCATTTACATTAGGTACTTCTCCTAATGCTGTCCCTCCCCAAGCCCCCCACCCCTTGATAGGCCCTGGTGCATGATGCTCCCCGCCCTGTGCCCAAGTGATCTCATTGTTCAGTTCCCACCTATGAGTGAGAACACGCAGTGTTTGGTTTTCTGTCCTTGTGACTACGTCGAATTTTTTTTTAACATACAGAGGCTGTAACTGACATTTTATGTGTAACCTATGCTGGTATGTACATAGTTTGCTTTATCTTACTCTACTTTGTTTTGAAGTGAACAATATATACATAGCTAATGAAGGATTTTACTCTCTATGTTTTTTGTCTGTTGTTTTTTGAGAGAGTCTTGCTCTGTCACCCAGGCTAGAGTGCAATGGCACGATCTCGGCTCACTGCAAACTCAGCCTCCCAGGTTCAAGCCTCCCGAGGAGCTGGGATTACAGGCGTGCACCACCATGCCCAGCTAATTTTTTTGTATTTTTAGTAGAGACAGGGTTTTTTGCCATGTTGGCTACGCTGGTTTTGAACTCCTGACCTCAGGTGATCCACCCACCTCAGCCTCCCAAAGTGCTGGGATTATAGGCGTGAGCCACCACACCCGGCCC
>NW_026652281.1:75330191-75490778 GCF_009828535.3 Hylobates moloch
CAGCCGAGATCGTGCCACTGCACTCCAGCCTGGGTGACAGAGCGAGACTCCGTCTCCAAAAAAAAAAAAAAAAAAAAAAAAAAAAAACAAACTGCCTTACCTACACAAAAGATTCAATTTTTTTTGTTGTTAGAGGGAGTTTCACCCTGTCGTCCAGGCTGCAGTGTGCAGTGGCGTGATCTCGGCTCACTGCACCCTCTGCCTCCCGGGTTCAAGCAATTCTCTGCCTCATCCTCCCGAGTGGCTGGGATTACAGGTGTCTGCCACCACGCCTGGCTAATTTGTGTATTTTTAGTAGAGATGGGGTTTCACCATCTTAGCCAGGCTGGTCTTGAATTCCTGATCTCATGATCCACTCGCCTCGGCCTCCCAAAGTTCTGGGATTACAGGCATGAGCCACCACGCCCGGCCCCACTTGTGTTTTTATTATTATTATTTTTGAGATGGAGTTTTGCTCTTGTTGCCTAGGCTGGACTGCAATGGTGCTATCTCGGCTCACTGCAACCTCCACCTCCCGGGTTCAAGCGATTCTCCTGCCTCAGCCTCCCGAGTAGCTGGGATTACAGGTATGCGCCACCATGCCCGGCTAATTTTGTATTTTTAGTAGAGATGAGGTTTCTACATGTTGGTCAGGCTAGTCTCGAACTCCCGACCTCAGGTGATCCGCCCGCCTTGGCCTCCCAAAGTGCTAGGATTACAGGCATGAGCCACAGCGCCCGGCCACTTGTGATTTTTAAAAAGGGTGAGATATACATACATATAATATACACACGTGTGCGTATACTTCTTTAACATATGCATTGAGTACCTTTGGAAACATACATGAAACTGATAGCGCTGGCTGTCTCCCAGAATGGGCCTGGGTGGCTGGGAGCCAGGGAGATTTTTACTATCTATCCCTTTGCATTTTGTACCATGTAATTAAATACTCTGTATTTAAAGAAGAAAATTCAAACCACCATCAGTTACCTTCTCTGGGTCAATCTTGTCATAGAGTTTCAATACGTAAAGAACACGGTCCTGGATGCCCTCTAACGTCAAAGGAGGCATGTCGCTATACTGGCGGCACAACTGTGTAACTCTACCAGGAACCTAGAGCAAGGGCAGGAAGGAAACACTGTCACTGAACGGAAAATGCCTCTAAATCAATGCACAAGCCTATAGGTAACTTTCACAGAACTTTCCGGGCTTTAGAGAACCACAGCATCTGATTCTCATTGTGGCCACTAGGACACACCAAGTTGCAGGACTGGGTAATCGCAGAAGCCCCAACAGTTCGGCAGCATCTCAGGCCTCCTTCCTGGGAGCCAGGACTGGCCCCTCTGCCTCCTAGGTTCAACCCTCAGACTCTGGACATTCATCCTGCTCTGCGACACTAACTGCCACTAAAATTGTCTAGCGTCTGCAGAATGCCTATGTCTTCTCATGGCATCTTTAGCATCCCGAGGCCTCTACAGGGTGCTGCCACCTTTAATAGGCAGACCCAAGTCAAAATAACCCACAAGGAAAGAGCTGTCATGGTAAACCCAAAGGCAATTCAAATTGAGGACCATACACCAGAAAGGTCTAGTTTGGCTCCAGCAGTTATCTCCCTGACCTCAGCCAGGACAAAGGAAGCTGGCCACCCACCCAAAGAGGGGATGAGGGAGCTTACAGTCATTACGTTCCAATCTGTTTCCCTTTCTGTTTCCCTTCCAGCGAGGCTTGCCTCATGGCCACCAGCCAAACCATGAGCCCTTCTGGCCTCTGCCATGTTAGAGCAATACCTCATGTATCTCTATTAGTTGGTATTAGTTGGCTCAATGTTTAGGTATTAGGGTATTGACCAGATTTCATTCCACAAATGTGGAATGAGCTGCAATTACAGGTCAGGGGGTTTAATGCTGTGGAAGGTACGATGCAGAACCAGAGAAAACAAAACAGGGTATCTGGCAGTTTTGCTCACTACAGAAATCCCTAATCTGGCTAGTCGTGGTGGCTCACGCCTATTAATCACAGAACTTTGGGAGGCCACGGTGGGCAGATCACCTGAGGTCAGGAGTTCGAGACCAGCCTGGCCAACACGGTGCAACCCTGTCTCTACTAAAAATACAAAAATTAGCCAGGTGTGGTGGTGGGCACCTGTAATCCCAGCTACTCAGGAGACTGAGGAAGGAGAATCGCTTGAATGTGGGAGGCACAGGTTGCAGTGAGCAGAGACCGCGCCATTGCATTCCAGCCTGGGCGACAGAGAAAGACTCCATCTCAAAAAAAAGAAAAAGAAAGAAATCCCTAATCTAAGTTGGTTTGTTTACCTCCTGAAGTTGATTTTAAGTCCGAGGCTTGGTGTTCTTAAGGCATTTCCCTGTAGAAAGTGGGGCTGCTTGTTAGGGCTCAGGTCCCTGAAACTCACAAAGGTCCATGAAAAATCATAATAAATACTGCCCAGGAAACCAAACCAGTATAACCTCTGTATAAGAAACATTCATCTTGCATAAAGAACAGGTATTGGGCCGGTGTGTTGTCTCACACCTGTAATCCCAGCACTTTGGGAGGCCGATGTGGGCCAATCACTTGAGGCTAGGAGTTCGAGACCAGCCTGGCCAACATGGTGAAGCCTCGTCTCTACTAAAAATACAAAAATTAGCTGGGCATAGTGGTGTGTGCCTGTAATCCCAGCTATTCAGGTGGCTGAGGCATGAGAATTGCTTGAACCCAGGAGAGAGGTTGCAGTGAGCCGAGATCATGCCACTGCACTCCACCTTGGGCCACAGAGAGAGACTCTGTCTCAAAAAAGAAAAGAAAAAGAAGTCAGTTATTAAAATCAGGTTTAGGCTGGGCGCAGTGGCTCACACCTGTAATCCCAACACTTTGGGAAGCCGAGGCGGGCGGATCACGAGGTCAGGAGTTCGAGACCAGCCTGACCAACATGGTGAAACCCCATCTCTACCAAAAATATAAAAATTAGCTGGGCATGGTAACATGTGCCTGTAATCCCATCTACTCAGGAGGCTGAAGCAGAAGAATCGCTTGAACTTGGGAGGCGGAGGTTGCAGTGAGCCAAGATCACGCCATTACACTTCAGCATGGGTGACAGAGATTCCGTCTCAAGAAAAAAAAAAAATCAGGTTTAATCAGCAAGCTAAAGAGATGAGTTGGAGAGTATGACATATTCTAACGAGCCTTTCTGAGTACTTTCAAGAGTTTTAGAGCATGTTTCTTTGTCTAAATGTCTAGTCTCCTTTCCTATTATACATGGATTAAGGAGACCTTTGATACAGGCACATCACCGGCCTACTTAACAATGACTCAAATAGGTTTCCAAGTCACAAATAAAATGGAGAAGAAAGGAATAAAGAGAAAGGGGGAGAAGAAATGAGGTAATATGGCAATGGCAGAAAAGAAGTTTCAGGTGGAGGGATCTAACAGAGACTGTGTGCTTATCAACAAATGGTACAAGGCCAGGTGTGATGGCTCACGCCTGTAATCCCAGCACTTTGGGAGGCCAAGGTGGGCGGATCACTTGAGGTCAGGAGTTTAAGACCAGCCTGCCCAACATAGTGAAACCCTGTCTCTACTAAAAATACAAAAATTAGCCAGGCATGGTGGCGTGTGCCTATAATCCCAGCTACTCAGGAGGCTGAAGTGGGAGGATCACTTGAACCTAGGAGGCAGAGGTTGCAGTGAACTGAGATCGTGGCTCTACACTCCAGCCTGGGCGACAGGGTGAGACTCTGCCTCCAAAAAGAAAAAAGAAAAAACAAAAAACAAAAGAAATGGTACGAGGCCAGGTGTGGTGGCTCACGCCTGTAATCCCAACACTTTGGGAGGCCAAAGTGGAAGGATCACTTGAGCCCAGGAGTTCCAGACCAACCTGGGCAACAAAGCAAGACCCCTGGTGAGGGTATATTCTATGTTCGTACACAGCTACCCATGAGGCCAACTAGGTTGTCAGCATTGTCTTCGGCAGCTCCGGCAAGTACCTACAGGGGCCAGGTGGGCACCATGTGATTAAATTAAATGAGTCTCTGACTGGAGGCCACATGGCAATCAAGAGTGGGTGCTGCATCAGGGTCAGCGTGAGGCAGTAAGTTAGTGGGCAAGAGCTCAGACTCCGAAACTAGACCGCCTACGCCTGCACCATGGTGCTGGCTCTCACTAGTTGTTTGGCCTTGGGTGGGTTACTTAACCTTCTACATCTCAGTTTCCTCATCTGTAAAATGGGGATAAACAATAGTAGCACACTCACAGGACTGTTGTGAAGCATCAGTGAGATGAAGTAAAGGGCTTGGACATTGGCTGGCACTTAACACAGTAAGTGCTATTTAGGGTTATTTAGTAGGATCCTGAGAACAATGACCAGCAGCAGCTAGTTTCATACCTTGGCTGTAGCGTAGCCCCAAAATACTTGATCCTACTACCTCTCATGCTCCTGCCTCTGGTCTTTTTTTTTTTCTTTTCAGACAGAGTCTCACTGTGTTGCCCAGGCTGGAGTGCAGTGTTGTGACCTCGGCTCAATGCAACCTCTGCCTCCCAGGTTCAAGTGATTCTTATGCCTCTGCCTCCCAGGTAGCTGGGATTACAGGCATGCACCACCATGCCTGGCTAATTTCTGTATTTTTAGTGGAGATGAGGTTTCACCAAGTTGGCCAGGCTGGTCCTGAACTCCTGGTCTCAAGTGATCCACTCACCTCAGCCTCTCAAAGTGCTGGGATTACATGCATAAGCCACCACGCCCCGGTCTCCATTGATTTCTTATCAAGTCAGGCTATGATATTGCCCTAAGCACTTTACACACATCATCTTTCTTCAACTCTCCAGTATTCTGGTGAGATTCATGATACTATCACCTTCCTTTTTACAGATGAGAAACTGAGGCAAGGGAAGGTTAGGTATCCCCCTCACCCCATGTCCTTCCAGCATGGCCTCTTGGAAGGTCTTGTTGCTCCTTCTAGCTGGATCTCTGTTGATTGGGAAAAAATAAAAGGGATACAAAATGGACAAGCACCTCCCCAACAGCCAACATGTGATGTTTCTGGTGTTAACTGTTCTTCCCCAAGATCTATACTTAACAATTATATGGGAAATAAACCACCTCTCCCAGACATCAGAGAAGGTACTGTTTGCAGGTAAACAGTGATGACCCTCTGGGCTAGTAATTCAAACAGATGAGGTTCCATCAGAATCCCGGTACTCCACTGGGGCCCACTTCTGCCTGAGGCAAACTCAGAGGAGGCTAAGGAGAGGGCTTTAAAGGCCGTCTCTACAAACTGCCGACTGGTCCACTCTACACAGGCAGCCCAGACCTCTCAAACTCCACCTGGGGCTTATTCCCTCAATAAGCCCTGCTTCATGTTCACTCCCTATGACCTTACAGAGAATACCCACAATTCCTCACTGCAGCATACAGCTCCCTTCATGATATGCTCACTCTCTTCCCCCCAACAATGTTCCCTTCCAGACACCCTAAGAGTCAACCACAAGGAGGTAAGTGCCAGGCTCTTCCTGGCCTCTGCACAGGCCTTCAAGATCACGTTCACTGAGAGGTTGGTCAAGTATCTCTTTTTGCTTCTGCACTACACACACCTGTTTCACAATGTCTTGCCTTTATTTACACGACTGTCTCAGAAGCCTGGGAACTTTACCTGTATGCCAAGAACTGTGCAATGGACTGGAAATGCAAAGATGAGTAAGACACAACCTTCCCCCCAGAGAAGCTTACACTCTAATGGAAAAGACCAATCCACAGATCATTTTAGTTGAAATAAAAATATGGCAAGCACCATGACAGAAGTATCTGTAGGCTGATGCAATAACAAAAATTGTCACTCAGTCCTTGAGTGGCCGAAAAGGAGGATGCCAGACTTGGATTTGGTGAGGAAAAGAGTCGAGACTGATAATTCAAGGAGAAGGAAGAACAGGTCAAGAAAAGGAAATGAGGCCAGGCGTGGTAGCGCGGGCCAGTTATCCCAGCTAGTCAAGGGACTGAGGCAGAAGGATTGCTTGAGCCCAGGAGTTTGAAGCTGCACTGAGATATGATCGTGCCACTGCACTCCAGCCTAAGTGACAGAGACCTTGCCAAAAAAAAAAAAAAAAAGGCATGAAAGTGCAGTGCCTGTGTCTATGTGAGAAGACATCAGCTCATGTCGGGAGATGGTACACAGATGACAGGCTTGGAGGCTAAGAGGGAGGGCCCAGGTCTGCAGAGCCTTAAGGGCCATGGGAAGGGACTGGGACTTTGTCTGGTCCTGGTCCCAGTCCTGGAAGAGCTAGCTTTTTTTTGCACAAGTGCTGTCTTCATCTGGGTACCATGCCCCATAGAACTGCTGGAAATTATCGTTGTGCTCCAGCTGCTGGATAGTGTAGATTCGGGGCCTGCCTGGATCAAGTATAAGACTTCCAGGCTGCATTTTAGGCCACTGCCCTTGGTTTTTGTTTCTTTTTTTGTTTTTTTCCTTGCCTTCTATTTTATATCATCTGGTATTTTTATACTCAGGAAAGCTGCCTTAGCTCCTTTTGGGAAAAAGGGTGTAAATGAGTGACTAGTTGCTCTGAAGTTGGCATAGTAGATGGATTTGAGGAGAGGAAATTTCACAGCAGGGAATAGGTAGCATGAGCAATGGTCCAAATGAGATGAACAAGGGCTGGAGGCGGCGGTCTGGGATATACAGCAATAACAGAAACCAAGAGTGAAGAGTCCAAGGAGCGTGTGTGGTAAGAGAACTCGGGAGCCCACCAACATTTAAAGGTTAGGCACACCAGGTGTGATGGCTCATGCCTGTAATCCCAGCACTTGGGAGGCTGAGGCAGGAGGATCGCTTGAGCCCAAGAGTTCACAACTAGCCTAGGCAACATAAGGAGATCCCGTCTCTACAAAAAAATACAGACATCAAAAAATTAGTCAGGCATGGTGGCTCATGCCTGTAGTCCCAGCTACTCAGGAAGCTGAGGCAGGAGGACCATTTGAGTCCAGGAGGTCAAGGCTGCAGTGAGCCATGATCATGCCATTCACTCCAGCCTGAAAGGCAAAGTGTCCCAACAAGGTAGGGGGACAAACCAACCAAGGGAGAACAGTGTCACAACAGCCTAGGGAAGAAGACAGCAGCAGAGAAGGAGCCGGCAAGTTGGACATAAGGGCTGCAAAGTGTTCAATGAAGATGTAAGCTAATGTCTTTCTTTTGTATCCATCTCTGTATCTCTCAACAGCTAGCATGAGTCCTGGCACACAGCTGGCCCTCAATATCTTTGAATGAACTTAGTCAAAACCACTTTGTAAATATAAATAAAATGGTTCCTCTGCTATATATGCAAGCCATGCCGCCATAGTGGAACATTTCTGAGCTCCTTGCCATTCAAAGCATGGTCCAAAGAACACCCGCAGCAGGATCTTCTGGAAGCCCACTGGACGTAGAAACTCTCTGGCCCCTTCCCAGAGCTGAATCAGAATCTGTATTCGAACCCAAGTGATCTGTATGTCCAATCAACTGAGAATCAAAGCTGTAAGAACAAAGACAGTCACTTCACATTTTAGCCCAATGTTGAAATTAATCTTAGGAACCAGACACTCATCAATTCTATCTACTGCCTTTTTAACCCTTTATTTTTTGTTTTTTGAGATGGAGTCTGGCTCTGTCACCCAGGCTGGAGTGCAGTGGCGTGATCTCGGCTCACTGCAACCTCCGCCTCCCGGGTTCAAGCGATTCTCCTGACTCAGCCTCCTGAGTTGCTGGGACTACAGGCACGTGCCACCACGCCCGGATAATTTTTTGTATTTTTAGTAGAGACGGGGTTTCACTGTGTTAGCCAGAATGGTCTCGATCGCCTGACCTCGTGATCCGCCCGCCTCGGCATCCCAAAGTGCTGGGATTACAGGGGTAAGCCACGGCGCCCGGCCTAATTTCTGTATTTTTCGTAGACACAGGGTTCCACCATGTTGCCTAAGAAGGTCTCAAACTCCTGGGCTCAAGCGATCCGCCCGCCTCGACCTCCCAAAGTGCTGCGATTACAGGCGAGAGCCACCACGCCTGGCCAGATGCACTTATTTTTCACACTAACATGCAGTCAAGGTTGAAACCACTATTACCTGAAGTCTATGACTTTGAAAAGGGGTTTCATAACTTGACCTTGGGAGTCTATCCTACCTTAAGAAGGTTATTTTTATTCTCAATTGCACTTCAGAGTCATCTGGAGAACTCAGAAAACAACAGCAGGCCGGGCGCGGTGGTTCACACCTGTAATCCCAGCACTTTGGGAGGCCGAGGCGGGTGGATCGCGAGGTCGGGAGTTCGAGACCAACCTGGTCAATATGATGAAACCCCGTCTCTCCTAAAAATACAAAACTTAGCCGGGCATGGTGGCGGGCGCCTGAGTCCCAAATACTCGGGAGGCTGAGGGAGGAGAATCGCTTGAACCTGAGAGGCGGAGGTTGCCGTGAGCCGGAGGCTGTAGTGAGCTGAGATCACGCCACTGCACTCCAGCCTGGGCGACAGAGCGAGACTCTGTCTCAAAAACAACAACAAAACCGAAATCACTGCCTCCCGGCGTTTCAGCCTCAAGCAGATTTCATCAGCTCAAGCTATATATTACAGTCGTTCCTTGGTATTTGCGCAGGAGATTGGTTCCAGGACCCCCGCTTATACCCAGATCCGCGCACACTCACGTCCCGCAGTCAGCCTTGCAGAATCCGCTTATAGGAAGAGCCTGCCCTCCTTATACGCGTGGCAGCACATCCCGTAAATACTGGCCGCGTTTGGTTGAAAAAAATCCGCATATAAGTAGACCCGCGCAATTCAAATCCTTATTGTTCAAAGGTCACTTGCGCTTGTTTCCTAGCATTACTTCCAGGAGTCCTGGACACAGGCAGAAGGTGCCGCAGAGAAAAGTAAGGACAGAACTGCAGAGAGAATCGCTCTGGAGAAGGCTGTAGGCCAGTGTGGCTGCCTCTTTGTATGCTGCTTTCACTACAATACGGCGACCGCTATTTTGAGACCGTACGAGGTGTTCTAGCCGCATTAACTCATCTAATCCTCATTGCTACTCCGCAAGGTAGAGACCAGGATCCCAATTTTGCAGGTGAGTGTGAGCCAGGCTAGGAGACTTGTCCAAACTTTCGGTAAGCGGCAGCCCAGCGGTTCTGGACTCGAGTCAGTGCTCCTGCTCGTTATTACGAGGTCACCCGGCCTCCCGTCAGGGGTCAACTAAACACCTTTAGGCAGAGGGGCTGCGGAGCGAGCCGGCTGCCCCCCGGGTCACCCCTGCCTGCAGCTGGCGCGGCCCGGATGCCCGGCCCCCACCCCCGCCAGGCCCAATCCCTGACCCTTGCCAAGCACCAGCAAAGTCACCGCGAGTCACCTGCGCGAGCACTGAAGCCGGCTGCAAAGGTCCGAGCCTCGTCTGGGTCCCCGCGGAGCACAGAGCGGTGCTGAGAGGCCGGGCCACGGCCAGCATCCGGACCCGGGGCAGCGGCGCAAAGGCCGCGGGCAGACGGCGGACATACGCTGAAAGGACACGAGACGCCATGGCTACGCCAACCCAGGATGCACTGCGCCGCCGCCTCCGGGCCAGGGTTCCCTTCCGGCAGCGCGCAGGCGACGAACACAGCAGCACTGTCGGGCACCGCCGGCGGTGGCGGCCCCTGGCGGCTCCTGGAGGCACTGCGCCCTCGGAGCCCATCCAGGTTCGGGGACGAACAAGTGCTTGGTGTCACAACTAAACTGTGCAGACGTCGCCGTCTTTCCCTAAACGACACGGCACGAGAAACCTACTTTCATTTTTTATCTGAACATTCTGAAATACATCTATTTAAACGTTTGGGGCCGGGCGCGGTTGCTGACGCCTTTAATCCTAGCACTTTGGGAGGCCAAGGTGGCAGGACTGCTTGAGCTCAGGAGTTCAAGACCAACCTGGCCAACATGGCAAGACTCCGTCTCTATTACAAAAAAGATTAAAAGTCGGGCGCGGTGGCTCACGCTTGTAATCCCATTACTTTGGGAGACCGAGGCGGGCGGATCACGAGGTTAGGAGATCGAGACCATCCTGGCTAACACGGTGAAACCCCGTCTCTACTAAAAATACAAAAAATTAGCCGGGCGTGGTGGCGGGCGCCTGTAGTCCCAGTACTCGGGAGGCTGAGGCAGGAGAATGGCGCAAACCCGGGAGGCGGAGCTTGCAGTCAGCCGAGATCGCGCCACCGCACTCCAGCCTGGGTGACAGAGCGAGACTCCGTCTCAAAAAAAAACAAAAAAGATTAAAAGAAAAAAAGGACAAAGTTTTGATTCCACGATTCTTCCACAGGTATTAACATTTATTGAATAGGTAAAAAATATATATAATAATGTGAAAAAATAATCAATTTCAATACATAACTAAGACTAATAAATGTGAGAATTACGATTAAAACAATACACGTTTTAAAACTTGACAGTGTATAATATAGCTGTCAGGTCCACGACTATGCCAACTGTCATGTCCACAGCCAGGTTCCAGCCCATATCGAGGTCTGAGGGGAGTGGGTAGATGAACAGATAGCTGAAAGAACACTCAGGGGATGGTAGGCAGGTGAAAGATGATTTTATTCAGCAGCAGCTCTCATCAGCAGCTTACTTACCCTAGTTCTCTCACACTGTCTGCCTTGTCTCAGCTGCTTAGTCCCGTGGCTCCCACACACAACTGCGAGGCTGGCTCTCCCTTGCCTTCAGGGTCAGCAGCTTAACTCTTTCTCTCAGCTGTGATCTGGCTCCCAGTCTGTCTGCAAAGACTGACAGCTCTGGCTCTCTCACTCTTTCTCTGGGCACGAACGCCTGTACAGTATCATTAGGGCAGTTACACCTTTTACAGAAAATAGTAGCTTAGAGCCAAGTGATGGCCTTCCCATGTTATGGCTACATGGCTGTGATAACAAGTGGAGTTATACGCCTGTGTCTAAACTTGCTGAGTCACGCAGGATGTAAATATCTTACCTTGGCCTATCCTTGACCAAAGCACAGCCACGTTCCTTACAATAGCTAACAAAAATAGGTAAGCGAGCGAGGAGTTTAAGAAGGCTAATTCCTATTTCTAAGCAGGGAGCTAAAGGATATTGACTGAAATTGAAACACATGGGATAATGATTCCAAATTCTGAGATCTGCCTGAATGAACGATCCAATAATGCCATCAGTTTTACCTCAATTTCTTTTTATTTTTGTTAAATCCAAGTAAAATAAAATGTAATGGTATGCTGCCAGGCGTGGTGGCTCACACCTGTAATCCCAGCACTTTGGGAGGCCAAGGTGGGTGGATCACGAGGTCAAGAGATCAAGACAATCCTGGTCAACATGGTGAAACCCCATCTCTACTAAAAATACAAAAATTAGTTGGGTGTGGTGGTGCGTGCCTGTAGTCCCAGCTACTCAGGAGGCTGAGGCAGAAGAATCGCTTGAACCCGGGAGGCGGAGGTTGCAGTGAGCCGAGATTGCGCCACTGCACTCCAGCCTGGCAACAGAACAAGACTCCATCTCAAAAAAAAAAAAAAAGAAAACAAAACATTATCATCCCAGTGTTGTAAAATAATTTCTATTTCTTATAGCATTCCCTTAAAAATCGAGTGTCTGGGGGCTGGGCGCAGTGGCTTACACCTGTAATCCCAGCATTTTGGGAGGCTGAGGCAGGTAGATCACCTGAGGTCAGGAGTTCGAGACCAGCCTCGACAACATGGTGAAACCCTGTCTCTACTAAAAATACAAAAATTAGCCAGGGGTGGTGGCAGGCACCTGTAATCCCAGCTACTCAGGAGGCAGGAAGCTGAGACAGGAGAATGACTTGAACCCTGGGGGTGGAGGTTGCAGGAAGCTGAGATCGTGCCATTGCACTCCAGCCTGGGCAACAAGAGTGAAACTCCGTCTCAAAAAAAAAAAAAAAAAATTGAGTATCTGTTATGTACTAATTGTTGAGGCTGCAACAGGGAGCAAGCCAGACAGGCATGCCTGGTTCAGTGGCTCACTTCTGTAATCCTAGCACTTTGGGAGGCCAAGGGAGGTGGATCGCTTGAGCCCAGGAGTTTGAGATCAACCTAGGCAACACAGGGAGACCTTGTCTCCACAAAAAATTTAAAAAATTAGCCAGGTATGGTGGTGTATGTCTATGGTCCCAGCTGCTTGGGAAGCTGAGGTGGGAGGACCAATTGAGCCCAGGAGGTCAAGGCTGCAGTGAGCCATGATTGTGCTACTACACTCCAGCCTGGGCAACAGAGTGAGACTCTGTTTCCCAAAAAAATGTAGGTCTTAGCTTAGGAAGAACCTAATTCTACTAAGTTCACACTTGGGGCCATCTCTTCCCATGACCTATCTAGTCTTTCAGTGTTACATGTATGTGTATATATGTATGTATGTATGTATTTATAGAGATGGGGTTTCACCGTGTTAGCCAGGATGGTCTCAAACTCCTGACCTCATGATCTGCCCGCCTCAGCCTCCCAAAGTGCTGGGATTACAGGCGTGAGCCACTGCACCCGGCCTCAGTGTTACATTTAATCCTTTTGGTAAAACATAACAAATCATCTCTTATTTAAATAATTTGGGAGAGCTACTTTTCCCTTCAGGAAACAAATAAAGACAAAATATCAGCCTACATGGCCTGTAGGGTAAAAGTCCCAATATTAAGATCACGTCCTTAGCAGATGAGGAAGAGTTAAAAGACAACACCGGTGCTTTTCAGTAGCATTCCCATCAAAGGATGGATAAGCATAAAAGCTGTCAGCTTCCCAGCACAAACTATCCCACCAACCCACCATGATCGCTCTCTCTGCCAGCCAATTTGCATGGCAGTCTCATCTCCTCCTGTTCCCAATGGGACCTTGTACCACCAGTTAGCTCTTCTTCCCTACATCTCAAAGGTCTCTCTTCTGGCTCTTTCTCCTGAACCCATAAACACATCAAAGTTTCTCTTAGCCTAAAAACAAAGTCATAGGACCCTCCACTGATCCTTTATAGATCTCTAATACCATTCCTCCTTCCTTTCATAGACAAGCTGTTACACTTTTTCTTTTTGTCATTGTTTGAGACAGAGTCTCGCTCTGTCGCCCAGGCTGGAGTGCAGTGCGCGATCTTGGCTCACTGCAACCTCTGCCTCCCGGGTTCAAGCGATTCTCTGCCTCAACCTCCCGAGTAGCTGAGACTATAGGCGCCTGCCACCACTCCCGGCTAATTTTTGTATTTTTAGTAGAGACTGGGTTTCACCATTTTGGCCAGGCTGTCCTTTCTGCCCAGAATATCCTTTGCTTCTGCTTTGACCTCCTTATCCCACAAGGCTCAGCTAAATTGCCATCTTCCATGAAGCTTTTCTGGGACTCCTGGGTTGTCCCAACTGCTCAGCCTTGAGCTTCCATAATAGCACCTGGAACATATCCCTTACATTTTTTTTTTAGCTTCCTTTTTTTTTTTCTTCGAGATGGAGTCTTGCTCTGTTGCCCAGGCTGGAGTGCAGTGGTGCAATCTCTGCTCACTGCAATGTCTGCCTCCCAGGTTCAAGCAATTCTCCTGCCTCAGCCTCTCGAGTAGCTGGGATTACAGGTGTGTGCTACCACACCCAGCTACTTTTTGTATTTAAGAGACAATGTTTCACCATGTTGGCCAGGCGGGTCTCGAATTCCTAACCTCAAATCATCTGTCCACCTCGGCCTCCAAAGTGCTGGGATTATAGGTGTGTGCCACCGTGCCAGGTCTGAAACATACCCGTTAAATTAAAAGTACAGTACTGACTGCTTTATGTGACAGTCTCCCCCACTAGACTGTGTACTTCTCAACGGCAGAGGTGTCACAGCAATCATTTACATACCTACTGTGTCAAGTAGATGCTCAGTTTGTGTAACCATTACTGACTAGAATTACTTTGTACCTTAGTTTTGTTAACTCTTGGTATTATCAAGATAATAATACAGGTTTCTCAAGGTTCATGAGTAAATTAAATCTTTACAAAAAGTTCTCTAGTATCTATGATGCACTATCAAATAATTTGAGGTTAAAAATTGTGGGTATAGAGTTTGTGAAAGAGGCTGGGTGTGGAGGCTCACACCTGTAATCTTAGCATGTTGGGAGGGGATGTCACATTGGATAGATGGCTTGAGCCCAGGAGTTCGAGACCAGCCTGGGCAACATAGTGAGACTCTGTCTCACAAAAAAATTTTTTTTTAATTAACTGGATATGGTAGCCCATACCTTAGTCCCAGCTACTGGGGAGGCTGAGGTTGGAGGATCACCTGAGCGTGGGGAAGTCAAGACTGCAGTGAGCTGTGATCTCAACACTGTACTCCAGCCTGGGCAACAGAGAGACTATCTCAAAGAAAATATAATAGACATCCTTTGAAAATAAAAAATTAAAAAAAATACCAGAATTTGTAAATGAGCAAAAACTATAGTATTATAAAAATGTATCTTTTTGTGTGTGTGTGATCCACCCACCTCTTGTGATCCACCCGCCTCAGCTTCTCAAAGCGCTAGGATTGCAGCACTGCGCCTGGCCAAAAATGTGTCTTTTTGTTGTTGTTGTTGTTGAGACAGAGTCTTGCTCTGTCACCCAGGCTGGAGTGCAGTGGTGCGATCTCAGCTCACTGCAACCTCCACCTCCCAGGTTCAAGCGATTCTCCTGCCTCAGCCTCCCGAGTAGCTGGGACTACAGGCGTGTGCCACCACGCCCGGCTAATTTTGTGTATTTTTAGTAGAGACAGGGTTTCACTGTGTTAGCCAGGATGGTCTCGATCTCCTTACCTAGTTATCTGCCCACCTTGGCCTCCCAAAGTGCTGGGATTACAGGCATGATCCACCGCGCCTGGCCCAAAAATGTGTCTTTAAAAAATATAAGCTTCTTCAGCTGGGCACAGTAGCTCATGCCTGTAATCCCAGTTCTTTGGGAGGCCGACGTAGGCAGATCACCTGAGGTCAGGAGTTCCAGACCAGCCTGGCCAACACGGTGAAACCCTGTCTCTACAAAAAATATAAAAATTAGCCAGGTATAGTGGAGCACGCCTGTAATCCCAGCTACTCAGGAGGCTGAGGCATGAGAATCGCTTGAACCTGGGAGGTGGAGGTTGCAGTGAGCCGAGATCACCCCACTGCACTCCAGCCTGGGTGATAGAGGGAGACTCCGTTCTTAAAAAAAAAAAAAAAAAAAAAAAAAAAAAAAAAAAAAAAAAAAAAAAAAAAAAAAAAAAAAAAAAACCAAGAAAAAAGAGAGACAGTGGTTCATGCCTGTAATCCCGGCACTTTGGGAGGCCAAGGCAGGTGGATCACTTGAGGTCAGGAGTTCAAGGCCTGCCTGACCAACATGGTGAGACCCCTGTCTCTATTAAAATACAAAAATTAGCCAGGTGTGGTGGTGGGTGCCTGTAATCCCAGCTACTTGAGAGGCTGAGGCAGGGCAATCACTTAACCTGTGAGGCAGAGGTTGCAGTGAGCCGAGATCATGCCACTGCACTCCAGCCTGGGTGACAGAGTGAGGCTCCATCTCAAAAAAAGGTGACTCTAGTGATAATGCAGCACTGGCATGAAAGATGCATGAGAATGAAAAAGAGTAAGAGTATCCCTAAATTAGGATATTTTAGTAGGTTTCATATTATTTTAGTATGTATGTAAAAATAAAGTATTACAAATAGCAGAAGTATATTGTGTATTAGTGTAGTAAGTTAACTGAACTGAAATTTACACTTACTAGGCAAACACTATTGATTAAATATCCTAGTTGTGTAATAATTAGTTCTTGCTTCTGCAAATGATCTTGAAAGAATGGGAAACAATAATATGCCAAGCAGAATGTATAAAAATAAATATTTATTGCCATTTGAAGCTTTATGTACACCTTTAAAAGCACATGTACAAATGTGGGAAATTACAAAAATCAACCTAAAACCCTTTTTCTCAAAGTAAACATAAATGTACATCCAAGATCAGTGGTGCCACCATCATCAGAATAAAAAATAAGTCTGTCTGGACATATACAAGTAATTATTTTAAACGTCATTCAGACATTCTCCTTTATATTTAAAACTCCAAAAAATACTAAGAGGCCCAATATATCCAGAAAATTGTGTTTTCGCTTTATCCTAACTTATGAATAGTGGTATACAAATATATTTCCATCTTTTTGTCCAGCTAGCAAATGAGAGTCTGTACCTGACCATTTCACAAAAGACCAATGTTGGTCAGAGATAGGTGGGAGGAGCGCAGTACACTGACCGAGAAGTAAGTCCCAAATGGCAATTGTTCCAGAAGTCAAGATTGCTGCTGCACAGTGATCTTTCACGTCACCTTCCAGGAACCTGATCGCATACAAAGAAGATATAATTCAGATTACATATCCAAAAAACAATTGAAAAAAAAAAGGTCAAAACCACGTTCCCAAAACCAGCAACAGGAACAAAAATCCCTGTAACTATGAATGCCTACATTTGCAGTCTTAGAGGTCTGTTGGCTATTGTGTTGCAGTTTTAGACAGAATCACATGTCCAGTTCCTGCCAATCTCTCTGATGCATCTTGTACCAATTGAAGGCTGGCGCACAGTGGCCTTCCTTCCACTCTCTATCATTCTGGCCAAGCTCAGTCCCAACTCAGTGTCACTGCTCTTGCCATTCTTTCTCCCTGGCAGGCTCTCGCCCCACCTCTTAGCATGGCTGAGTTCTTGTCATCATTCAGGCCTGTTACGTTCATAGAAAGGTCACCCCTAATCCTCTATCTGAGGCAGTGTGCACACACATATGGAGTCTGTTCCATCTTTTATCTTCATTGTACTTTTCACTATTTGAGATTATCCTGTTTCCATATTCAGTGGGTATTTCCCCCATAAAAGATGCCATCTATGACGCAGAAACCTACCTGGTTGCCTTTTTTATTTAGACAAGGGCTCTGCAGTCAGCTACCTGGGTTTAAATTCTAACTCTACAAAGTAAGAGCTGTGCAACCCTGGGCAAATTATTTAACTTTATCAGTACAATAAGTATGATTTTAAGAGCACATACTTGACAGGACTGTGGTAAGGTTAAATGAAACAGTTCCTATAAAAGGCTTAGCACAGTGCCTGGCACACAGGAGGTGCTCAATAAAAATTAGCTATTATTAGCCGGGCATGGTGGCTCACGCCTGTGATCCCAGCACTTTGGGAGGCCAAGGCAGGTGGATCACCTCACTCCATGTTGGCTAGGCTGGTGGGTCACTTCACTCAAGCCGGTCTCTACTAAAAATACAGAATACTCAAGCCTGGCAACAGGCTAGTCTCAAACTCCCAACCTCAGGTGAGTGAAGTGGCATGATTTCAGCTCACTGCAACCTCCACCTCCCAGGTTCAAGCCATCCTCCCACCTCAGCCTCCCAAGTAGCTGGAAGTACAGGTGCATGCCAGCATGTTTGGCTAACACATATATATATATTTACTTTTTTTGGTAGAGACTGGGTCTTGCTCTGTTGTCCCATTGGTCTCAAACTCCTGGGCTCAAGCTCTCCTCCCACCTTGACCTCCCAAAGTGCTGGGATTACAGGTATGATCCACCATACCCTGCCAAAATATTTACCTTAGGGGAAAAAACAGGGCTTGAATAAACACTATTAAAAACCTATATAACCCCATGCTAGTAGAGATCAGGATGCAGGGAATCTGGGGTTTGACTCAAGTCCACTAATCTTCATCCTACTTCTGAATATTCCTATCATGACATATAGTATTTTATGTTTTCCATTCTTCTAAGTGACACAAAAATATCTAGTTTTTGTGTTTACACAGTGCCTGTCAGAATGTCCCACCCATGGAGTAGCAGTTATGCACACTTGCCTGCCAGCCTGCCCTGGAGGAAGACAGTACAGCATCACACCCACGCTGAGAGTCGTCTTAGGGTTAATCACAATCAGCTGGAACACAGGGCTTCGCAACAACTCACTCTCTTTGGCACAGGGATGACTCAGGACAATAAAGAGAAGCCCCTAATTTAGGAGAAAAATAGACTGTCAAGAGTATGTCAGGAAAAATAAAGATCTGGCAGAGACAAAAACCAAACAATTAAAGCAATGATCTATAGGCTCTAACGTATCCAGGATTTAACCACTGGCTTGATTTTTTCCCTGCCGTCTAGGAACTGTTGAGATTATTACGGGGCTGGACTTCTGGCTTCTTCTTCTTCTTCTTTTTTTTTTTTTAGAGACAAGGCCTTGCTATGTTACCCAGGCTGTTGTTGAACGCCTGGCCTCAAGGGTTCCTCCCACCTCAGCCTCCCAAAGTGTTGGGATTACAGATGTCAGCCACCGCGCTCAGCCAACTTCTAGCTTTAGTTTCTCCTGCTTCCGGTTCCCAGTGTTTGTTTTAGCCAGTCTTGCCAGGCATGAATCTGATTCATCCACTTCTTTCCCCTTAGATAGTACTACATTTCATGCCATTCATTTGGGGAAATATTGGCAAAGAAAGAATGAGGACATACATGTGCAGGGAGTGCTCAAATTAGAAATATTCATTTGTAAATTGGTTTTTGAACATTCAGAACATGTTTTCCCATAAAAACAATTTTGTATATGGTGGCTGGTTTCTCAGACCAGCCCACAATAGCCTATTTAAAACCCTGACACTACTACTCTCTATTAATAAGGGTGACCAAAAAAAGATACCATCACCTACGGCTGTTTCTGTGGGAAAATGTGTTAAAGTTTTCTCCTGGCTTTAAAATTACAGGCTCTAATAATAATATTACTGTATGTATGTATATATATATATATATATATATACACACACACATATATACAGATTTTTTTTTTTTTTGAGACGTAGTTTCGCTCTTGCTGCCCAGGCTGGAGTGTAATGGCATGATCTCAGCTCACTGCAACCTCCGCCTCCCGGGTTCAAGTGATTCTCCTGCCTCAGCCTCCCGAGTAGCTGAGATTACAGGTATGCGCCACCATGCCTGGCTAATTTTTGTATTTTTAGTAGAGACAGGGTTTCACCACGTTGGCCACGATGGTCTCGATCTCCTGAACTTGTGATCCACTCACCTCGGCCTCCCAAAGGGCCGGGATTATAGGTATGAGCCACGGCGTCAGGTCGAATGATTGAATTTATTAATGAAAATAAAATATTTTTATATTTAGAAAACAACTGAGGTAACTCGGGAGGCTGAGGCAGTAGGATAGCTTGAGACAAGCCTGGGAAACACTGCTGAAGACCTCATCTTCTAAAAAAATTAAATTAAAAGTTAGCTGGGTGCTGTGGCTCATGCCATGTAATCCCATCAACTTGGCAGGCTGAGTGGGGAGGATCGCTTGAGTCCAAGAACTCAAGGCTACAGTGAGCTATGATGGCGCCACTGATCTACAGCCTGAATGACAGAGTGAGACCCTATCTCTAACAGGGAAAAAAACTGAGGATTTAAAAATGTTAAATGCTATACAGTTAAGAAGAGGCTGACAAACTATGGCCCACCAAGTAAATCTAGCCCAACGCATTTTTTTTTTTTTTTGAGACGGAGTCTTGCACTGTCGCCCAGGCTGGCGTGCAGTGGTGCAATCTCTGCTCACTGCAAGCTCTGCCTCCTGGGTTCACGCCATTCTCCTGCCTCAGCCTCCAGAGTAGCTGGAACTACAGGCGCCCACCACCATGCCCGGCTAATTTTTTGTACTTTTAGTACAGACGGGGTTTCACCGTGTTAGCCAATATGGTCTCGATCTCCTGACCTCAAGATCCGCCCGCCTCAGCCTCCCAAAGTGCTGGGATTACAGTTGTGAGCCACCGTGCCCAGCCGCCCAACACTTTTTTTGGGGGGACAGGGTCTCACTGTCACCTAGGCTGGAGTACAGTGGCATAATCAGCTCACTGCAGCCTCAAATTCCTGGCCTCAAGCAATCCTCCCTCCCTGGCCTCCCAAAGCACTGGAATTACAGCTGTGAGCCACCATGCCTGGCCCCAATGCTTATTTTTCCATGGCCAATAAACTAAGAATGTTTTTCAGATTTTGAAATGGCTGAAAAACATCAGAAAAATAATATTTTGTGACACGCCAAAATTAATATATGAAGTTCAAGTTTCAGTCTCCATAAAGTTTTATTAGAACACAGCTACATCCATCCATTTGCATACAGTCTACGGCTGATTTGGGGCCACAATGGCAGAGTTGAGTATTTAAAACAGAGATTGTAAGGCCAGCACAGCTGAAAGTATTTGCCATCTGGTTGTATATGGAAAAAGTTTATCAATCCCTGCACTAAACAGTTAAATAAATAATACAATGTTATTTCTTTTTTTTTTTTTTTTTTTTGAGACAGAGACTTGCTTTTTCTCCAGGCTGGAGTGCAGTGGCAGGATGTCATCTCACTGCAACCTCCGCCTCCTGGGTTCAAGCAATTATCCTGCCTCAGCCTCCCAAGTAACTGAGACTACAGGTGTGCACCACCATGCCCAGCTAATTTTTGTATTTTTAGTAGAGACGGAGTTTCACCATGTTGGCCAGGATGGTCTCAATCTCCTGACCTCATGATCTGCCCGCCTCAGCCTCCCAAAGTGCTGGGATTACAGGTGTGAGCCACCACGCCCGGCATAAAATATTATTTCTGAAGATTGGCTTTATGGGGGACTTTTACTTACTATCTTACACGTCTGTGTGAAATGTTTTAATATCAAGTGGGTATTAGTGTTGTAATATAAAAGGTATAACATTATTTAAAGGCTTAATAAGTAAATTCTAGGCCGGGCGTGGTGGCTTACACCTATAATCCCAGCATTTTGGGAGGGTGAGGCGGGTGGATCACGAAGTCAGGAGCTCAAGACCAGCCTGGCCAACTCGGTGAAACCCCGTCTCTACTAAAAATACAAAAAAATTAGCCGGGCATGGCAGCAGGCACCTGTAATCCCAGCTACTTGGGAGGTTGAGGCACAGAATTGCTTGAACCTGGGAGGCAGAGGTTGCAGTGAGCTGAGATCACATCACTGCACTCCAGCCTGGGTGACAGAGCAAGACTCTTGTCTCAAAAAAAAAAGTAAATTCTAGAGATGAATTCAACTGTCAGTCTGTCTGTCTATCTATCTATCTAATCTATCTATCTATCTATCTATTGGTTGTTGTTGTTGTTGTTTTTTTTTGAGACAGAGTCTTCCTCTGTCGCTCAGGCTAGAGTGCAATGGCACGATCTTGGCTCACTGCAACCTCCGCCTCCAGGTTGAAGCGATTCTTCTGCCTCGGCCTCCTCAGTAGCTGAGATTATAAGCACCTGCCACCATGCCCGGCTAATTTTTGTATTTTTTAGTAGAGACAGGGTTTCATCATGTTGGTCAGGCTGGGTCTTGAACTCCTGACCTCAGGTGATCCACCTGCCTCAGCCTCCCAAAGTGCTGGGATTACAGGCGTGAGCCACCATGCCCAGCCTAGTTATTACTATTATTATTATTTTTTGAGATGGAGTTTTGCTCTTGTCGCCCAGGCTGGAGTGCAGTGGCGCACTCTTGGCTCACTGCAACCTCTGCCTCCTGGGTTCACGCAATTCTCCTGCCTTAGTTTCCCTAGTAGCTGGGACTACAGGCACACACACCACACCCATGTAAATTTTGTATTTTTAGTAGAGACAGGGTTTCACTATGTTGGCCAGGCTGGTCTTGAATTCCCCACCTCAGGTGATCCACCCGCCTTGGCCTCCCAAAGTGTTGAGATTACAGGCGTGAGCCACTGCACCTGGACTATTAGTTATTTTTGGGACAGGGTCTCACTCTATCACCCAGGCTGGAGTACAGTGGTGCCATCATGGCTCACTGCAGCCTGGAACACCTGGGCTCCAGTGATCCTCTCCCTTGAGCCTCCTGAGAAGCTGGTATTACAGGCATATGCCATCACACCTGGCCACAACTGTCTTATTTAAAGGAGGACAAAGGTTAGGCTCAAGATTATGTGTTGGATTATATAAGATCACACAACTTTTAAATTCAATTCCACAGATCCTACTAGGCTAGGGAAAGATGCAGTCTTTGTGTTCAGAGCCTCTGGATGCTGATCCTCTCACTGTAATCACCAGGCAAGTCAGTCTCTATACAAATGCTGAGCCTGCTGCCATTGTCTCTGCTCATGCCTTCAACAGTGAATACTCAAGTAGTTATTCATTACTCCTAGACAACTACTTTCCCACTGTAACTAGATTGTGAGTCAAGGCTTTTTTTTTTTTTTTGAGACGGAGTCTCGCTCTGTCACCCAGGCTGGAGTGCAATGGTGCAATCTCAGCTCATTGCAACCTCTGCCTCCCGGGTTCAAGCGATTCTCTTTCCTCAGTCTCCCAAGTAGCTGGGATTACAGGCGTGCACCACCATGCCCAGCTAATTTTTGTATTTTTAGTAAAGGTGGGCTTTCACCATATTGGTCAGGCTGGACTCAAACTCCTTACCTCAGGTGTTCCACCCACCTTGGCCTCCCAAAGCGTTTTTTTTTTTTAATAATATAAAATATTTTATATATTTATGGGGCACATGTATTTGTTATGTGCACAGAGTATATAATGATCAAGGCGGGGTATTTGGGGTACCCATCACCTTGAGAATCTATCATTTCTATGTATTGGGAACATTTCAAGTCCTTTCTTCTAGCTACTTTGAAATATATAGCACATTGTTGGCTAACTACAGTCATTCTACTCTGCTACTGAATATTGGAGCTTATTTCTTATTTCTAACTGTATGTTTGTACCCACTAGCCAAGATTATTAGTGCAAGAGCTGAGTAACTGTATTTGTTTCTGTGTGAGAAGACTAAAGCCTAAGAGTAAAGCATGTTAGCCGGGCACTGTGGCTCACATCTGTAATCCCAGCACTTTCGGAGGCTGAGGCGGGTGGATCACCTGAGGTCAGGAGTTCGAGAAAAGCCTGGCCAACATGGCGAAACCCCATCTCTACTAAAAATACAAAAATTAGCCGGGCCTCGTGGCGGGCACCTGTAATCCCAGCTACTTGGAAGGCTGAGGCAGGACAATTAATTGAACCTGGAAGGCAGAGGTTGCAGTGAGCTGAGATCACACCATTGCACTCCAGCCTGGGCAACAAGGGCAAAATTCCGTATCAAAAAAAAAAAAAAAGTATTTTTGGGATCATTTAATCATCCTTCCTGAGGCTACTTAAACACGGCAATGTGGTTGGGAGTCAAGTCTGATAACAGGCATAATAGTTCTCAGTTCAAATCCACAGCTAGAAATAAATATTTGCCCTCAGGTCCTACAGCTAGAAAATTTACCAAGCAATCACTGTACCAACACTTATTTTCATCCTAAATTTCAAGAAAGGACAAACATTGCTATCCAATTTTGAAAAAAGACGCCACAGGGAAGGTTTGTTCATTACTGCTTATGACTTACTGCTCTCACTTAATGAGACCAACAGTAACACACAAAGTGGTCCCAGCCAGTCATTACTTACCATTTCAGAATAGGCTTTGTGACAGACTGAAGCTTGGTAAGAATCATCAATGTGCATCTTTTTCAGGAGTTGACCAGTTTTTAAATTCCTTAGATAACAAAAATAAATAAGCTGATCACATTCTTCCAACAAACCAGTTTTCAGAAAATATTTTCTTGTTCATCATAGCATGTCTTAGGAGGTGACCAGGGAAAAAACTAAGAGCTCCTTACTTTTCTTTAGTCATAGATTTAGGTAAAAGTAGAACTGTGGGTTAATTTTGCCAATAGTTTAATTTGATAGTTCAGCCTTAGATTAAATCTACTATGCCCCTAGGGATAAATCTCTCCAAATTCCATGAGGAAGGTTCCATCATGTCATTCAACCTGGTATTGAAATCAGGCCCATGGTATAGCAGTATCATGATTTTGTGAAACTTCTTGTTATGTCTAAATTTGTCATGGAAGACAATGGCCAGGAAACCAAATTTGGTAGGGCAAGAGACTACACCTAAAAGAAACTTACAATTATATCTCTATTACATGTATTTATACTACAGCTAGACCAAAATAATGGATAGAAGGAAGGATTGAGGTGGGGTAGGAAGAGAGGGGTGAATATAAAGAATAAAAAAGATAAAGTTTGTTGGAATCACTCCCCAGCTTTTTTTTTTTTTTTTTTTTTTTTTTTGAGATGGAGTCTCGCTCTGTCACCCAGGCTAAGTGCAGTGGCACCATCTTGGCTCACTGCAATCTCCACCTCCCAGGTTCCAGCAATTCTTCCACCTCAGCCTTCCAAGTAGCTGGGATTACAGGCACCCACCATCATGCCTGGCTAATTTCTGTATTTTTAGTAGAGGCACGGTTTCACCAGGTTGGCCAGGCTGGTCTTGAACTCCTGACCATAGGTGATCCACCTGCCTTGGCCCCCCGAAGTGCTGGGATTACAGGCATGAGCCACTGCACCTGACCTGCTCCCCAGCTTTTTGAGGATTTGTGACATTGATAACTGCTTTGTCATGATACTCTATTTTTTTGTTTTTAGAGCTTAGGGTCTTGCTCTATTGCCCAGGCTGGAGTGTGGTGGCATGATCATGACTCACCGTAGCCTCAACCTCTGGGGCTCAAGCGATCCTCCCACCTCACTGCCCCAAGTAGTTGGGACGACAGCTGCGTGCCACCATGCCTGAATAATTTTTTAATTTTTTGTAGAAACAGGGTTTCACTCTATTGCCCAGGCTGGTCTCGAATTCCTGGGCTCAAGCAATCCTCCCACCTCAGCCTCCCAAAGTGCTGGGATTACAGGTGTGAGAGACTGCACCCGGTTCATGTTACCCTGTTGATGAAAAACTTTCAGTTGGCTCCCATTAGCCACAACATAAAGTCCAAGTTCCTTTTTTCTGAGATGGAGTTTTGTTCTTGTTGCCTAGGCTGGAGTGCAATGGCACAACCTCGGCTCACTGCAACCTCTGCCTCCCGGGTTCAAGCAATTCTCCTGCCTCAGCCTCCTGAGTAGCAGGGATTACAGGCAGGCGCCACCACGCCCAGCTAATTTTTGTATTTTTAGTAGAGACAGGGTACACCATGTCGGCCAGGCTGGTCTCGAACTCCTGACCTCAGGTGATCCATCCGCCTTGGCCTCCCAAAGTGCTGGAATTACAGGCGTGAGCCACCGCGCCTGGCCCCCAAGTTCATTTTAATGGTATTTATAACTCTCATGAATCCAGCAGTGCAATATTACATTATCACTCATTGCTCCATTTCCTGAAATCTTTCTGCCTGAAGAACATATGTATTTCCTTGACTCTAGATTTTGCTCAAGCTATGCCTTCCAATGACCCCTGCTCCCCCAACTCCCTGCTGCCCATTACAGAAGAGTTCCTATCCCTGTTACTGACGAATTCCCATCCATTTCTTAGGGCCTTGTTATATCCCACCCCCTCCAAGCTGCATGAACTCACTTGAGACTACAGCAGTCCACAGTCATCTCCTCTCCTTTAATTCTGTCCATATACCTCATTTGGTATGTAATATACTACTGGCAATACTGTATCATGTATTCACTCAACAAATACAGAATTCTATGGGCCAGGTACTGTGTATAAAAAACTGAAGAAGGAAAATTAAATTTTTATGTGCATATGCAAGGATTTCCTCCTATCAGGGACACCAGATGGGTGTCCTACAGAGTTTCATACATGGTCTGTATTTAGTAATTGTTCTTTCCTCAAATCCCAAATCACTTTGTCCAAATCTCTATCACTTTGACCTTATGTGAATTGTAGAAAGGATTGTATTGAAATTGTAGGCTTTGATTGTAAAGGCATCTTATTTACCTACTAGATTATAGGGGCCCTGGGACCAGGATTCATACCTGATTCATCTCTGCATCTCTCACAAAGAATGAGACATAAGTAGAGACCCAGATACCTACTGAATGTTTGAAAGATATTAAATGAAATGTCTCAGTGAATATGGACAGCAAGACTTCCTTACACACTGGGCCCTCAGTGTTTAAGAATGTTTTAACGTGTTTCTTTGGTATGACTTCATTGTAAACATTAAGCTTAAGAAATTTTTTTTTTTTTTTTTTTTTTTTGAGATGGAGTCTCACTGTCGCCCAGGCTGGAGTGCAGTGGCGCGATCTCAGCTCACCGCAAGCTCCCCCTCCTGGGTTCATGCCATTCTCCTGCCTCAGCCTCCCAAGTAGCTGGGACTACAGGCACCCGCCACCACGCTTGGCGAATTTTTTGTATTTTTAGTAGAGACGGGGTTTCACCGTGTTAGCCAGGATGGTCTCCATCTCCTGACCTCGTGATCCACCCACCACTGCCTCCCAAAGTGCTGGGATTACAGGCGTGAGCTGCCGCACCCGGCCAAGCTTAAGAAATATCTAGACCTTCAGCAGTTTCCCAAAAAAGCCACTTGACGCTTGAGTATAACATGAATCACTTGAGACATCTAACAAATCAGGAGTTAAATAAGAACAAATACTACATGTAAGTATAAAATTATACAGAGCCCAAAAGGTAAGTAATAGCTTTTGACAGACAATATGATTACTATACCTTTGAGTAACTACCCTAAACATGGAGCTAAAGCAGGCACCAAGAATAGATAAGAGACATGGTACCTGTCTTCAAAAACGAGAGAGGATAAACAACACAAAGCAGCAAATACTAAATTAAAAATCAAGGCAGGCCAGGCGTGGCGGCTTATGTCTACAATCCCAGCACTTTGGGAGGTGGAGGCGGAAAGATCACTTGCATTGAGGAGTTCATGACCAGCCTAGGCAACATGGGGAGACTCTGTCTCTACAAAAAAAAATTTAAAAAAAAAAAAAAAAAATTTTTTTTTTTTTTTATTAGTCAGGCCTGGTGGCATGCGTCTGTAGTCCTGCTACTCAGGAGGCTGAGGTGGGAGGACTGCTTGAGCCTGAGAGGTTGAGACGTCAGTGAGCCATAATCATGCCACTGTACTCCAGCATGGGTAAGAGACTGAGACCCTCTCTCAAAAAAACAAAAACAAAAAAACAACCAAGGCAGTATGAATTCGGAGAAGGAAACATCAATGAAGGCTGGAATAGTATAACAGAACTCAAGGTAACTGTGGGGCTGAAAATATCCCCTAAGGGGAACTTAGAAGCCAAGTATAGAAATCCCTCCCCAACTTCCCAGCACTCTAGAAGGCCGAGGTGGGAGGGTTGCTTAAGTCCAAAAGTTCAAGACCAGCCTGGAAAAAATAGCAAGACCCTGCCTCTACAAAGAAAAAGAAAAATTAGCCAGGCATAGTGGTGTACATCTGTGGTCTCAGCACTTTGGGAGGCTGAAGTGGAAGGATTGCTTGCGCCCAGGAGTTCAAGACCAGCCTGAGTAACATACCAAGTTCTCATCTCTACAAAAAATTTAAAAATTAACAGGGCATGATGGTGTGTGCCTGTAGTCCCAGCTACTCAGAAGGCTGAGGTGAGAGGATTCCTTGAGCCCAGAAGTTTGAGGATGCAGTGAGCTACCTCAGAATGCAGTGAGTCATGCCTATGCACTCCAGCCTGAGTACTGAGTGAGACTCTGTTTCAGAAAGAAATCCCTCCCCAACCTCAAATTCCGTGACCTCTTACATACGAAATGCCTCTTATATACTTATAGAAAAAGGGTAGAACTGAGAGATGGGAAGGAAAAAGGGAGGAAAGGAGGACGGCAGAGCTGGAGAGGACGTTTTTGTACTAGAGCACTGGGGAAATAAAAACTGAAGGAAAGCAAACATGGGCCCCTGTAAAGGTTTTCTTTTGAGGGATGAGGGTAGGGTTGGAAGAAAGAGTATTTACAAAGTAGTCGAATAAAAAATGACCTGCGTTTGAGCCCAGGCATTCGAGGTTGCAGTGAGCTATGGTCACGCCACTGCACTCTAGTTTGGGTGACAGAGTAAGACATAGTCTCTAAAAAAATTAAAAAAAAAAAATCAAGTTTGAATATTGATTAATGGCAAGAAGACAAACTGCTAGATTATTTTAACAGTTCAGGAGACAGATAATGAAGATGTGGACTATGGAAATAGCACAAAGAATAGAAAAGACAACTTCTGGAAGAGCACTGTCCTCAAATAACACCTCTCAGCAGAAACCCTGGTGAAAGTGCTCCAAGTGGCCAAGTGCTACCCTAGACATCAGGACATCTGAAAACAGGGTCTTCTGGCAGATCAGAACATAGTCAAATTTCAGAGGCTTTCTGGTGGGAAGGGCAAAACCTTTCTCTCAAGGGCCATACTTTTCTAGTTTATTCCTAGAAGGTTAGGGTTGTAAGTCACCATAGTGTTTAAAAAAAAGAAAACAAAAAAAGGTTAGGGTTGGATGGTACAGAAGAGCTAGGGTAGTGGTCCCATTAATATCATAACTTCCTCTTACCAAGACCCATTCTGGCCCTAAGGAAACAGTTAATAGACAAGGCTTCTGAGAAAAGAAAAAAAATCAAGCGATTCTCCTAATACAAATTAAACTTGCAAGTAAGTGCCTCTGGCTGGGTATGGTTCTCCCTGTAGTCAGAAAAGAGATGGCTGGGGACTCCTGTGATGGTTTCCCTATCACAAATCTGTTAATTTGGTTCCTGTGATCACACTTCTTTCTTTCCTTTTTTTGAGACAGAGTCTCACTGTCACTCAGGCTAGAGTGCAGTGGCGTGATCTTGGCTCACTGCAACCTCTGCCTCCTAGGTTCCAGCGATTCTCCTGCCTTAGCCTGGCACCACCAGGCCTGGCTAATGTTTGTATCTTTAGTAGAGACAAGGTATCTTTAGTAGAGATGGGGTATCTTTAGTAGAGACGCCACACTTTTTTTTTGTATACTGAGTAACTTTGGACTGTATCCTAGTTACAGTGATATTAATATGTTGCAAAAACTTTGTATTCTGTTAGGTTCCTCTGACAAACACTGATGTTTTTTCTTTTTAAAAATATTTTTAAAAAAGGAATTTTAACATTTACTGAATACCTCCTATGTGCCAGACAATATGGTAAGTACTTTTTAAATATAATTCTATTGACTTTAAAAAAAAATTTTTTTTTTTTTTGAGACTGAATCTTGCTCTGTCGCCCAGGCTGGAGTGCAGTGGTGCGATCTTGACTCACTGCAACCTCCGCCTCCTGGGTTCAAGTGATTCTCCTGCCTCAGCCTCCTGAGTAGCTGGGATTACAGGCATGCACCACGACGCCTGGCTAATTTTTGTATTTTTAGTAGACCTGGGGTTTTGCCTTGTTAGCCAGGCTGGTCTCGAACACTTGGCCTCAAGTGATCTGCCTGCCTTGGCCTCCCAAAGTGCTGGGATTATAGGCATGAGCCGCCGTGCCCGGCCCTGATTTTTTTGGTTGTAAGTTTGTCTGTCCTGGTAAACAGTTAACTTGGCTGAACTCGAACTCCAAATGCCAAAACTGAAGTTCAGTTCTTTCAGTCTTACCTGAGCTGCTTGGAGTCTGACCTATGAATATGCAGTTTAAGGGTCAATCAGATATTTAGGTAAACATTATAGCTAGAATTTAGGGTTCTTTTTTTTTTTTTCTCTCTCTCCTTTTTAGGACTTTTCCCCTCCCTTTCTAGCAGCTGTGATCACCCTGAACTCTGTCCTTTGGTTCTCTAAGCCAGTGGTACAGAAGATCTTCTATTAGGCTTCCAGTCACCCAGTGAGCAGAGTGGGCCTTGCCCCCTATCTTAAAGCCATAATAGGAACGTTGCCTAGTGCCGTTTCCTTCACCTAAAGGGAGAAACCCCTCCAGTATGTTTCTTCTTTTTCTTTCTCGCTGGTGCCTTTAGAAAGCTGTTTTTTGTATTTTGTCCAGAGTGTATAGTTATTCGAAGGTAGAGTGTTGGTCTGACAGAAGCTACTCAACCACTAACCAAAAGCAGAAAGAAGTGTACATCTTTGAAAATAGAATTCCATTTATTTTTAAATAGTCTACTCAGACTGATCTTTTTCGGTATGTCTCAATTAATATGATGTTGTTGGTAAGACAAGTATATAGTATCTGACAAAAAAACCACAATCAGGCCGGGCACAGTGGCTCACGCCTGTAATCCCAGCAATTTGGGAGGCCAAGGTGGGCAGTTCACTTGAGGCCAGGAGTTCGAGACCAACCTAGCCAACATGGTGAGACCCCATCTCTAGTAAAAAATACAAAAATTAGCCAGGCATGGTGGCTCACTCCTGTAATCCCTGCATTTTGGGAGACTGAGGCAGGCAGATCACTTGAGGCCAGGAGTTCAAGACCAACCCGGCCATGATGAAACCCTATCTCTACTAAAAAATAAAAAAATTAGCTGGGTGTGGTGGCACATGCCTGTAATCCCAGCTACTCGGGAGGCTGAGACAGGAGAATCATTTGAACCCAGGAGGCAGAGGTTGCAGGAAGCCGAGATCACACCACTGTACTCCTCCCGCCTGGGTGATAGGAGGAGACTCTGTCTCAAAACACAACAAAAACAACAACAGCAACACAAAACCACAATCATGTTTACACATGCTCTCTTATTTAATCTTCACAACAACCCTGTAAAATTAGATGTATATCCTCATACTACAGATGAGGGAACTGAGGACCTAGAGGGAAAGCTTACCAAATAACAATGTTGTTCATAATAGTAGTACCAAGCAGAGCTTCTTGCATCCCTTGGACCTCAGCAAAAGTTAGTATAGTCTCCTCAGGAGGCATCAAAAACTGGTTTTCTTTGCCTCTGCAATTAAAACAGTATGAAAAGTCAGTACTTTGCACTAAAGCAGTTTCTAGGTAGCCCTTCTCCACACTGTTGAACTATGCATAATATAAACTAACCTAATACCAGGAAAAAAAAAATCTAACCCAGAAAACGTGTATACTAAACTTTCTACAATGAACATATATTACTTTCATAATATCTACTTAGATATGCTGCAAGCACCTCAAATTCATTACATTCAAAATTAAACTTGTTAACTTTCTCTATAAACCTTTTGTTTCTTTCTGCATTCCTATCTCAATGAATTGCATCACCATCTAATGTCCAAGTTTCAGGGTTGGTCACCACTCAAGTGACCACCTAGACTGGGAGGAGACAAGGATAATATCCACGTTTCGAGCTTGGTCACCACTCAAGTGACCAACCCTACCATGTTGATGTTTTCTCTTTCCTCTCAATCTCGTCAATCACCAAGTCCCAGTAATTTTATCTTCTCATCCCTCAGAAATCTGTCTGCTTCTTCCCATCTCCACTAACATACTCCTAATTTAAGCAAACAATTATCATCTCTTGCCTCGATAACTGCAACAGATCATGAATAAATAGGCCAAAGTTCCCTGCCCTCCATTTTTAGAAAAGACAGATGAATAATAACAATGAAGTGTAATAGAAAAATAAAAATAAAAATAAATAAAGTCTTATGAGTATATGATAGAGAAGATGCTGTAAGTTCAGTTTGCAACATTTTGAATGTGAGGTGTTCCCAATATGTCTAATAAATAGGTCTGCAGGTCTAGAGTTCAAGAAAGAGCTCAGAGGTAGAAATGTATGTTTGCAAGTAGTCAGCACCAAGATGGTCAGTGAAGCAATGGACACCAAGTGTGTGGAACGAGGAAAGGGTCTAGGACCTTACGGTATTTCTATATTTTAAAAAATATTTGTGTGTGTGTGTGTGTTTAAGATTAGGTCTCGCTCTGCTGCCCAAGGTGGACTGTGGTGGCGTGATCACAGCTCATTGCACCCTTGAACTCCTGAGCTCAAGTGATCCTCCCACCTCAGACTCCCTAGTAGCTGGGACCACAGGCATGCTCTGCCATACCCAGCTAATTTTTAAATTTTTTTGTAAAGATAGGGCCCCGCTATGTGGCCCCAACTGGTCTTAAACTCCTGGCCTCAAACTTCTGCCTTGGCCTCCCAAAGGGCTGGGATTATGGGCATGAGCCACTGTGCCCAGCAGAGGTATTTCTAACATTTAAGGGACACACAGAGATTTCAAAGAAGACTGAAGAACAAACTACATTTGCTGAGCCTCTCCCCTTCTTTGACTTCATCCCTGACATGTCTGGCTTCCACTTCACTAACCTGCTTCTATGTCATAACCTAGTGTTGATGCCATACATGCTTATATTACACGCACAGCACAGAAAAACAAGATCCTAGTGACCCAACTTTCTCTGAAACCTGTGATAAAATCATTCTTCATCTAATAGTTAAAAATCAATCAATGCTTTTCTTACCCTCCATCTTCTGCAAACGTCATGACTTCTACTTGTTGATCAGAAAGGGTCCCACTGCTACTCACTAGCCTCCTCTTTGTCAGGCCAAGCACAGCTTTTATATTTCCAGACTTCAGTAGTACTTGCTTTTCACTTTCATCATCAGAGGAACAAAGCAATGCCCTAAGCCAAATATAAGGAAAAACAGGGTGATGTCAGGAGTAATCCTTTAATATTAAAGGACTAGGTTCACTTTTTTTTTTTTTTTTGAGACGCAGTCTTGCTCTGTCGCCCAGGCTGGAGTGCAGTGGCGCAATCTCGGCTCACTGCAACTCTCCCTCCCAGGTTCAAGCAATTACCCTGCCTCAGCCTCCTGAGTAGCTGGGATTATAGGCGCATGCCACCATGCCTGGCTAATTTTTCTGTATTTTTAGTAGAGACGGGGTTTCACCATGTTGGTCAGGCTGGTCTCGAACTCCTGACCTCATGATCCACCTGCCTCGGCCTCCCAAAGTGCTGGGATTATAGGCGTGAGCCACTGTGCCCGGCCTTTTTTTTTTTTGAGATGAAGTCTCACTCTGTCATCCAGGCGGAGTGCAGTGGCACGATCTTAGCTCACTGCAATCTCTGTTTCCCGGGTTCAGGCAATTCTCTTGCCTCAGCCTCCCGAGTAGCTGGGATTACAGCTACTCGGGAGGCTGTAATCACCCGCCACCACACCAGGCTAATTTTTGTATTTTTAGTAGAGACACAGTTTCACCACGTTGGCCAGGCTGGACTCAAACTCCTGACCTCAGCTGATCCACATACCTCGGCCTCCCAAAGTGCTGGGAATACAGGCGTGAGCCACTGCGCCCAGCCTAGGTTCACATTTTAAATAGAAACTTCAGTCAGGGATGTCAATCTATTGATTTTTTTTTTTTTTAAACAAATCTCTCTCTCTTTAGATCTTTCAGATTCTTTCAAGACTCAAGCCTAGGTTATTACCTGCACTCAAAACCAGCTGACAGAGACAAAGATGAAGGAAAAACAAATCACTCCTTGGGAATTACATACCTGATCTCTCTGATTTCCAAATTTCCCAAAGCTACACACACGAGATTATACACATCAGGGACTGGAACTATCTGTAATACTGGAACCTAAATAAAACAAAGCAGCCAAAAATTATACTTGGTTGTTTCATTTTTGTTTAATCCAGATTTTCCAAAATTTATCACATTCTTTTGTATTCTCACTGTACAGGATAATTTTCATCATTTAAAGGCTCAGAAAACACTCTTTTTATTAGCTGTAAATCTAAGTAAACTATATGCATAATAGTGCTTACTGAGCATTTACCTAATGCAATGTATAATTCTAACAATAGGGAAATAATTGGGCATATTCTGGCATGTGAATGAAGAGAGTATTTATGCAGCCATGTAAAAGTATATCTATGTTCACTGAACAAATATTTATTGGGCACCTCTGTGCAAGGCACAGTGTTAGATGTTATATATATCTGGACAGCAAGAATGAGGTATATGCAAGTATGAAGACTACAAAACAAGGAAATTTTTCTTTTTTTTGAGATGGAGTTTCACTCTTGTTGCCCAGCCTTGAGTGCAATGGCACGATCTCAGCTCATTGCAACCTCCACCTCCTGGGTTCAAGCAATTCTCCTGCCTCAGCCTCCTGAGTAGCTGGGATTACAGGTATGCACCACCACACCTGGCTAATTTTTTTATTTTTAGTAGAGACGGGGGTTTCACCATGTTGGTCAGGCTGGTCTTGAACTCCTGACCTCAGGTGATCCACCCACCTCAGCCTCTCAAAGTGCTGGGATTACAGGCATGAGCCACCTCGCCTGGCCAGAAAAATGTTTATACATATGGTGAGAAAAGACAGATCTAAAAATTTTTTTTTTTTTTGAGACGGAGTCTCGCTCTGTCGCCCAGGCTGGAGTGCAGTGGCGCAATCTCGGCTCACTGCCAGGTCCACTTCCCGGGTTCACGCCATTCTCCTGCCTCAGCCTCCCGAGTAGCTGGGACTACAGGCGCCCACCACTGCGCCCAGCTAATTTTTTGTATTTTTAGTAGAGACAGGGTTTCACCGTGGTCTGGATCTCCTGACTTCGTGATCCGCCCGCCTCGGCCTCCCAAAGTGCTGGGATTACAGGCGTGAGCCACCGTGCCCGGCCAGATCTAAAAATTTTAAGCACACTAAGATTGCAAGCATGTAAGACGTATATGATGGTGGAAAAAGACCAGAAGGAAATACACGTAAAAAAGAAGCAAAATAATGCCTTGGTGAAGGGCAAGGAGTATAAATATCAGCAAGTGTCAAAGTCAGAATAGACATAAAATTCTAAGCTCCTCCAACAGGTCTAGTGTAAAAACCCATCTCTAGGCTGGGTGTGTTGGCTCACGCCTATAATCCCAGCACTTTGAGAAGCCAAGGAGGGTGGATCATTTGAGGTCAGGAGTTAGAGACCATCCTGGCCAACATGGTAAGACCCCGTCTCTACTGAAAACACAAAAATTAGCTGGGCGTGGTGGTGGGCGCCTGTAGTCCCAGCTACTCGGGAGGCTGAGGCAGGAGAAATGCTTGAACCCGGGAAGCGGAGACTGCAGTGAGCCAAGATCGCCCCACTGCACTCCAGGCTGAGTGACAAGTGACAGACTATGACTCTGTCTCCAAAAAAAAAAAAAAACAAAAACAAACAAACAAAAAAACCCATCTCTAGATAAACCTGTGATCGGCTGGGCATGGTGGTTCACACCTGTAATCCCCATCACTCTGGGAGGCTGAGGCAGGTGGATTGCTTAAGCCCAGGAGTTCAAGACCAGCCCAGGCAACATGGCAAAACCCTGTCTGCATGAAAAATATAGGCCCGGTGGGGTGGCTCACACCTGTAATCCTAGCACTTTGGGAGGCTGAGGCAGGCGGATTGCTGGAGGTCAGGGGTTCAAGAACAGCCTAGGTAACATGGCGAAATTCCGTCTCTACTAAAAATACAAAAAAATTAGCCAGGCATGGTGGTGGGCACCTGTAATCCCAGCTACTCAGGAGGCTGAGGCACAAGAATCCCTTGAACCTAGGCGGCAGAGGTTGACAGTGAGCCGAGATCATGCCACTGCGCTCCAGCCTGGGTGACAGAGCAAGACTCTGTCTCAATAAAAAGAAGAAGAAGAAAAAAAAAAACAACAAAAAATTAGCCAGACATGGTGGTGCATGCCTGTGGTCCCAGCTACTTGGGAGGCTGAGGTGAGAGGATTACCGAGCCTGGGGAGGTTGAGGCTGCAGTGAGCCATGATCATGCCACTACACTCCAGCCTGCATGACAGAGTGAGACCCTGTCTCAAACAAACAAACAAAAAATTTGTGATAACGCAAATAAAGCAGGATGTTAATGGTAGAGTCTAAAATGGTGGGTATATGGGTGCTCACTATACAACTTTTCTGGATGTTTGAAACTTTTCATAATAAAATGTTGGGGGAAAAAACCTCATCTCTGTTCTGCCTTGCATGGTCATAGCTCCCAAGTTTGGTAAGCTGCCCATCTACATTATCAGGCAAATGGCTGCAAAGATCTCTTTCAGCTCGAGATTCCCACTTACCTCTGTGAAGTGCCAGGTATAAAGTTTTTCCCACTGCCAAGCATCCAGAGCTTTCCAAAGAGAAACTACATCTTCACAAGCGGTTATGATACATGGCTCTTTACAACCGGCTCTCTCCCAAAACATGGCACTCACATCTACGGAACAGGAACCTGAAGGATTCTGACACAAGGGCAACAACAGTTCTGTTAAAGTGGTACTCGAGGGCTGTTTTTTGCAAAGCATAAGTATGCAAAGTGATGAATTATAATTCAATGAAACAGTAGGTATGTAAAATTTAAGTCTTATGCAGGTGAAAAGAAAGAGCTTTGTGGTTCTTATGTACCTAAAAAATTGCCCATCAAACTTACATCATGAAAGATTTTATTTTTTATTTTATTTATTTTATTAATTTTAATTTTTGGGCTTTTTTGGGACCGAGTCTCACTTGATCACCCAGGCTGGAGTGCAGTGGTGCAATCTCGGCTCACTGCAACCTTCGCCTCCCGGGTTCAAGCGATTCTCCTGCCTCAGCCTACCAAGTAGCTAGGATTACAGGTGCCTGCCACCACACCCAGCTAATATTTGTATTTTTAGTACAGACAAGGTTTCACCATGTTGGCCAGGCTGGTCTTGAACTCCTGACCTCAAGTGATCCATCTGCCTCGGCCTCCCAAACTGCTGGGGTTACAGGCGTGAGCCACCGTGCCTAGCCCGTGAAATTTTAAAATGTATAGTCCAGATGGAATAAATTCAGATATAACCACAAAAAGATATCCTGTAGAACTTATCCATTTGAAAATCAAACATCCTAATGAACCACTCATGGGCTGAAACCACAGGTTTCAGTGTTATTCCTCGGAGGAAATAACACTGAAATGACATACATTATACTATCTACTATTATGACCATGCGAGCACTATGTATCCAAACCACAGAGCATGGCCAAAGCAGTATTTCCAAGAAAATTTGGAAATTTCTAAGAAAAATCATAATCACAAAGGCATTTATAAGAAAACAAGAAAGATTAAAATCAAGTAAGCATGCAGCTCAGGAAGTCAGTGCAAGAACAAAATAAGAACAATAAAAAAACAGTAGGAAGGAATTATTTAGTTATCCTGTTTATTATAAAAACAGAAATAAATGAACTAGAAAACCAAACAACAACAAAAAGACACAACCCAATTAATAATCAATACAACCAAAAACTAGTTTGTTTGGAAGACCCACGTAATGGCCAAATCTCGTCTAATGTAGAAAAACAATAATTTTAGAAATGGGAGAATGGGGAAGACAGGCTTAATTGCATATGTACAGATTTTAATAATCTATAAGAAGTAACTTTTAACCTACAAATTTGAAAATATGAATGAAATAGTTGATTCTTTAAGAGACTAAGTTATTAGGACACTGGGCATGGTGGCTCACGCCTGTGATCCCAGCACTTTGGGAGGCCAAGGCAGGCGGATCCCCGAGGTCAGGAGTTCAAGACCAGTCTGGCCAACGTGGCAAAACCTCGTTTCTACTAAAAATACAAAAATTAGCAGGGCGTGGTGGTGCATGCTTGTAATCCCAGCTACTATGGAGGCTGAGGCACGAGAATTGCTTGAACCTGTAGGCAGAGGTTACAGTGAGTGGAGATTGGAGATTGCCCCACTGCACTCCAGCCTGGGCAACAAACTGTGTCTCAAAAAACAAAATAAAAATAAATTATTAAAATTGACTCAAGAATAAATTCCAAAACAGAGCATAGGTATTACTATGTATCCTTTATAGAAAAGGAATCTGGGGGCCGGACGTGGTGGCTCACGCCTGTAATCTCAGCACTTTGGGAGGCTGAGGCGGGCGGATCACGAGGTCAGGAGATCGAGACCATCCTGGATAACATGGTGAAACCCCGTCTCTACTAAAAATACAAAAAAAAATAGCCAGGCGTGGTGGCGGGCGCCTGTAGTCCCAGCTACTCGGGAGGCTGAGACAGGAGAATGGCATGAACCCAAGAGGCAGAGCTGGCAGTGAGCCGAGATCATGCCACTGCACTCCAGCCTGCGCGACAGAGCGTGACTCCGTCTCAAAAAAAAAAAAAAGAAAAGAAAAGAAAAGAAAAGGAATCTGGGGCTCAGAGGTTACACAATTTGTCCAAGGTGACATAGCCAGTAACTGGGAAAACTTTATGTGGATTTGAAGTGCTTTCCTTCACACCAGTGGTTCTCTGGGAGAGCTTCTGCACCCCCATCTTCACCCCTACCCCTAGGACATTTAGTAATGCTACATTTTCAGTTACCACACTGCACAGAAAAGATTAACCACTAAACTGCTCCCCATTTTCTTATAAATCACCATAAATGATTCTTCTAGAAACATTACACCATTTGAGTAGGAGAGGCATGAATAACTCTCATTTCACTCTCTGTCAAAATGCCTGAGTTAGATTTATTTTATTTTATTTTTGAGACGGAGTCTCACTCGCCCAGGCTGGAGTGCAGTGGTGAGATCTTGGCTCACTGCAACGTCTGCCTCCCGGTTCAAGTATTCTGTTCCTCAGTCTCTCTAGTAGCTGGGATTATAGGCGCCCACCACCACGCCCGGATAATTTTTGTATTTTTAGTAGAGATGGGGTTTCATCATGTTGGCCAGGCTGGCCTCAAACATCTGACCTCAAGTGATCCACCCGCCTCAGCCTCCCAAAGTGCTGAGATTACAGGGGTGAGCCACCGTGTCCAGCTCCCTAACTTAGATTTAGATATGAAGTTCAGTTACTTAGCCTAAGTTGTTCTTGCCAATAGGTTGGCATAGAAACTTCAAGAGGAGAGCTCAAAACATAAACAGAGGTAAATATTGGGAAAAATAACCAATCCAAATCTGTTTTTCTGAATCTGTTTACCAATATCTTTAATAGTATTAGAGAACAAGAAGCTGTATGACCAAATTCTTTTCAATTCATTAAAGTTTTCATATGTAAGACACAAGACACTGGAAGAGAATATTCTTCTGACCTTTAACTTTGAAACCAATTGTAGGTTGCCTCGGTTTATGCTAACAGAAGCAGGAAGCTCTGCTGTTTCAGTCTGTGAAAACAAAAGTCACATCATTAGTCTACACTTTATGTATGTCTGCCTGCATTACCCACTCATCAAAATGTCTACTTCATATTGTCTTTATTTCCTCTTATAACAGCAGCAAAGCTCCAAATGCAAACTGTTTCACTGATAACAAAGAGAATAGGACCTCCCATATTTAAAAGAAACATTTTAATGAACCTTAATTTCCGCAGAATGAACTTAATGATTACAATGAAGTCATATCAAAGAAACATGTCAAACCATTCTTAAACATGGAAGGCCTAATGCGCAAGCAAGTCATGCTGTTTGGCCGGGCGCGGTGGCTCACGCTTGTAATCCCAGCACTTTGGGAGGCCGAGGCGCGCGGATCACGAGGTCAGGAGATCGAGACCACGGTGAAACCCCGTCTCTACTAAAATACAAAAAAAATTAGCCGGGCGTGGTGGCGGCTGCCTGTAGTTCCAGCTACTCGGAGAGGCTGAGGCAGGAGAATGGCGTGAACCCGGGAGGCGGAGCTTGCAGTGAGCCGAGATTGCGCCGCTGCACTCCAGCCTGGGCGACAGAGCGAGACTCCGTCTCAAACAAACAAACAAAAAAAAGTCATGCTGTTTACATTCACTAAGGCATTTCATTCCTTCAGAGAAAATTTCACAGAGGAAATGGATTGTACCTGTTCGACGAAATGTTTATGCAGCTCCTGGCATGTGTTTCTACAGAGCTGATTTTCTTTAAAAGTGAATGACTCAATGGGTGGAGGTGTTCCTGGCGGGACAGAGTCACAATCACAGGTAGGTTGTCCTTGCCTGCCTGACACTTGCAGGGTGGTATGTGGTTTTGCTGGGCTGCTTGAACTGTCGAATTGTTTACTATCACTGGCAAGACAGACTGAGTCTTTCAAATGAGCAAGCTGGGGTGTGCAGCAAGTTCGTCCAGTGACCTCTGTAGATGCTTTTTCATAGGAGCCTTGAGGGCCAAAGGCTGGAGTAGTACCTAAGATGGGGAAAGCAGGTGAACACACGTCTGCGGTAGGCCTGTCATTATCCTCAGGCGCAACCGTATTTAAAGGAGTATAAAGTAATATGGATGAAGAAAGGCCTGTCTTTGTACTGTGGCTTTGTGGGTTTGGCCTTTTGGGATGTGATTTTCCTGGTAGAACAATAAGGTCCTCTTCTAAGTCCTCCATTTCTGTATCCATGCGTTTAGGACTCAGTTCCTCTGGAAAAATACAGTTTCCCTCTTTAAGATGTCCCTCTCCAAACATTTTTGATTCAAAGGGCTCCACTGGTTTTTCTGAGCAGGACTTCAGTTTTTCAAGCTTAAGAGGTCCAAAGTCTTCATCAGGTAACTGAAAGTCTGTGATACTGAGAAAAGACAGTAGTTGCTTTAAACTCAGCATACCATCCTTATGAAATGGAGCCGTGAAAGCATCATCATCTAAGGATAAATAAGCACTATTACTCCAAGAAAGGGAATCCTCTTTTTGATGACGACTTTTCTTCCCTGAAGAAGAAAAATAAGTCACAAAAATAGTAACAAAACCCAACAAAACAATCTGTTTCACTGATGACAAAGAGAACAGGATCTGCTAGATTTAAAAGAAACATTTTAATGAACCTTAATTTCCCCAGAATGAACTTAATGTTTACAATGAAGTCCTATCAAAGAAACATGTTAAACCATTCTTAAACATAATACCCAACAAAGAGTGAGCTTCTAAACTCAAATATACTAAAAAATGTTCATTACTTTTCCCATTCATGACTCAGAAACTTGGGTGAAGGGTTCAAACAACGGTCATGAGTTAGTGATTAATTAGCAGCTATTTTTCTGCACTACCCAAAACAGTGTATTGCTAGCCAGGTATGGTAGCTCACAGCTGTAATCCTAGTACTTTCAGAGGTCAAGGTAAGAGAATTGCTTGAGCCCAGGAGTTCGAGACCAGCCTGGGTAACACAGTGAGACTGTCTTTAAAAACAATAAATAAATAAATAAAAATTAAAGAAAATAAGGCCAGGCATGGTGCCTCACACTTGTAGTCTCAGCACTTTCAGAGGCTGAGGCAGGCAGATCACTTGAGGTCAGGAGTTCAAGACCAGCCTGGTCAACATGGTGAAACTCCGTCTCTACTAAAAATACAAAAAAAAAAAAAAAAAAAAATTAGCCGGGTGTGGTGGCAGGTGCCTGTAGTACCAGCTACTCGGGAGGCTGAGGTGGGAGAATGGCGTGAACCCAGGAGGCGGAGCTTGCAGTTAGCGGAGATCGCGCCACTGCACTCCAGCCTGGGCGACAGAGTGAGACTCTGTCTCAAAAAAAAAAAACAAAAAAACTAAACTAAAAAAATTAGCTGGGCATGGTGGTGCACACCTGTGATCTCAGCTACTCGGGAAGCTGAGGTAGGAGAATCACTTGAACCCGGGAGGCGGAGGTTGCAGTGGGCTGAAACTGCGCTACTGCACTCCAGCCTGGGCAACAGAGCGAGATTCCGTCTCAAAAAATAAATAAATAAATAAAACCAAACCAAACAAAACAGTGTATGGTCAACAGTATAAATAAATAAATACATAAATAAATAAAACCAAACAAAACAGTGTATGGTCAACAGTATTAACCAGGAGAAGGGACTGAGGACAAGTCTCAACTCAACCACTGATCTGCAGTGAAACCTTAGGCAAATCGATTTATTTCATTTTCCCTTTTCTCATTGTCTCTCATAAGGGAAGTGAACTAAAAATATCTACATTCTTTCCTACCTCTAAAACTGTGATTTCAACAGGCTGCCAGAGTATGGTCTACAAAATGCTGGCTCTTCTCACTATGGAAAACTTAGTCCCCTTTTGAAGCAAAGAGTAATTTACTGCTTTTTGTTTGCTTGTTTGTTTCAAGACGAGGTCTCACTCTGTTGCCCAGGCTGGGGTGCAGTGGCGAGATCCTGGCTCACTGCAACCTCTGCCTCCCAGGCTCAAGCAATCCTCCCACATCAGCCTCCTGAGTAGCAATTTACTGCTCTTATTGCAAATGGTATCCTACACCATTCAAAATGTTGCTATATCCTCAATGATGAATGCATAAACAAACTGTGGTATATACATACAATGGAAAACTAGTCAGCTATAAAGAGGAACAAAGTACTGACGCATGTTACAACAGAAACATACCTTAAAAACATTATGCTAAGTGGCCAGGCTCAGTGGCTCACACCTATAATCCCAGCACTTTGAGAGGCTGAAGGCAGGTAGATCACTTGAGGTCAGGTAGATCACTTTGAGGCCAGCCTGGACAACATGGTGAAACCTCGTCTCTACTAAAAATACAAAAATTACCCAGGCATGGTGGCAGGCGCCTGTAATCCCAGCTACTCAGGAGGTTGAGGCAGGAGAATCACTTGAACCTGGGAGGCGGAGGTTGCAGTGAACCAAGATTGTGCCACTGCACTCCAGCCTGGGCGACAGAGTGACACTCCATCTCAAAAACAAACAAACCCATTATGCTGAGCAGCCAGACACAAAAGGTCACATACTCTATGATTCCATATATATGAAATACCCAGAATAGGTAAATCCATAGAGATAGAATGCAGATTGGTGGTTGCCCAGGGATGAAGTAGGGGGTGAGGGGAGAGGAAATGGGTAGCAGCTGCTTAATGGGTATGGGGTTTAGGGGTGATGAAAATGTTTTAGAATGAGATAAGGTGGTGGTTGCACAACACTGTAAATGTACTGACTTGTTCACTTAATTTAAAATGGTTAACTTTGTTATGTGAATGTCGCCTTGAGAAAAAAAGTTTTTAAATGTAGCTGCAGGTTACTACAATTATAGCAGACTATTTCAAACTACTGGCTGGGCCTGGTGGCTCACGCCTGTAATCCCAGCACTTTGGGAGGCCGAGGTGGGTAGATCACCTGAGGTCAGGAGATCGAGACCAGCCTGGCCAACATGGCGAAAACCTATCTCTACTAAAAATATAAAAATTAGCTGGGTGTGGTGGTGGGTGCCTGTAATCTCAGCTACTCAGGGGGCTGAGGTGGGAGAATCGCTTGAACCTGGGAGGCAGAGGTTGCAGTGAGCTGAGATAGTGCCATTGCACTCCATCCGGGGCGACAAGGGTGAAACTCTGTCTCAACAACAATAAAAAAAACCTACTGTGTAAAAAACAGTATTTCTAGATTACTGGATTGCCTACTTTTTGATGATTTTGTATTCTTGTTCGCTTAAAAGATGATGAAAAGTCACAATTATTATTTTTGATTAGTCATAGCTCATAGACCAAGTCCATGTCCAATGGTACAGAGCAGCCTGCTACCTATTTTTGCACATAAAGTTGTTTTTTTTGTTTTAGGAACCTGGCTGTAAAATGCATATAAAGGTGCATTGGAACACAGTCACAGTTACAAGTTGACTTTGGCTGCTATGGCACATAGCTGAGTAGTTGAGACAGAGCACAAAGATTAAAATATGTGCTATCTGCCCCATTCTAGAAAGTATGCTGATCCCTAGTTTAGAGCCACAATGAATTACCCAGATTTTGTGCTTAGTTGATCAGATATGATTAAATTCTCAGTAAATGAATTAAAAGTTTAAATTACAATGTATCCTTGCTTCCCATCCTCCAAAATCCTGTGTCCCTTGGAGGCCTTAGAGACACTGCATTAGATATTTTATCCAAAAAAGTTGCTTAGGCCTTTTCATTACATGATGATTTCTAAATGAGACAGTCAGTGGACTCTTAGTCTTTTTTTTTTTTTTTTTTTTTGAGAGAGGGTTTTGCTCTATCACCCAGACTGGAGTGCAGTGGTGCAATCACGGCTCACCGCAGCCTCAACCTCCTGAGCTCAAGTGATCCTCTCACCTCAGCCTCTCAAGTAGCTGAAACCACAGGCATACACCACCACACCTGGCTAATTTTTCTATATATTTTTTGTAGAGATGGGGTTTCATCATTTTACCCAAGCTGGTCTCAAACTCCTGGGCTCAAGCAATCCTCCCACCTTGGCCTCCCGAAGTGCTGGGATTACAGGGGTAAGCCACCAAGTCCAACATAGAGTCTTACTCTAGTACACATTCCATTTTACTTCAAAAACACTTTCTGTATTAGCTGTGAAGCTTCTACCCAAATTGTGCTGAACCTGAATATGTAATATTATGTAAAACAATCAATACATTTTCCTTTTCAGTGTTGAAATGTTTCAGCTCTATTAGTGAACTCTGGCACCATACCGCCAGGTTTGAATCCTGGCTCTGTGATTTTAATTAAATTAAGTAAAGTTATTTTAATCTCCCTGTACTTTAGTTTCCTCACCTGTAAAGTGAGAATGAAAATAGATTCTACCTCATGTAGGACTGCTGTGATGATTCAATGAGTTAGTATCTGTACAACATTTAGAAAGTGCCAGGCAGGCTGGACACAGTGGCTCACGTCTTGTAATCCCAGCACTTTGAGAGGCTGTGGTGGGAGGACTGTTTGAGGCCAGGAGTTCAAGATCAGCCTGGGCAACAGGGCAGGACCTCACCTCTACAAAAAATTTAAAAACATTAGCCGGGCATGGTGGCACATGCCAGTAGTCCCAGCTAGTTGGGAGGCTGAGGCAGGAGGAACATTTGAGCCCAGGAGATAGAGGCTGCACCACGGCACTCCAGCCTGGACAACAGTGAGACCCTGTCTCTTTATCTTTATTTATTTATTTATTTATTTATTTATTTATTTATTTTTATTTTTTTACTTTTTTTAAGCCAGGGTCTCACTCTGTTCCTCAGCCTCCCAAAGTGCTGGGATTACAGACGTAAGCCACCACACTTGGCCCTGTCCCTGTCCCTTTTTAGAAAAGAAAGAAAAGGAAGTGCCAGGCAAATAGTAATTGTTAACTTTCATCATCATCATCATCATCAAACACATCTTGATTTACCCTTCACTCGAATAAGTAATTTTTCGTGCTGATATTTGTGCAAGGTGACTTCCTCCTTGGACCTGTTAACAACCGATGGGCTGGAAGTTGGCAAAAGTGGTTCACAATGATCTGATGCTGGGGTGCAGGCTGATTTTCTTTTTCCTCTGTATCTTCTACCAGGTACCTGGGCAACTGCCTTCCTAGACAAGTCATTATCTTCAGTGGGCCCAGAGGGAGAGCTGACTTTAGTTAATGAGAGAAGTTTCTGAGAAGTTCTCGAACTTGGTTGTCCTGTGCATGTGCCAGACATCCTAATTTCACTTTGGTCAGTTTCCTCATTGGAAAGGTTTAAATTTTTACTTGCATCCTTATTTTTATTTTTAAACCCTTTTTTCTTGACATCCAAATGACTGTGAATGACAGCCTCCAGGGCTACTTTCCTCTGGCAATTGGACATGCTTCGTGTGGTTCTAACATAATATTCTGCAGGAAACAGAAGGCCTTCAAGCATTGTGCAAGAATGTTTTTCTGCAGAAAGAGGAGAGGTTGCTTCCAGGCTAAGACTCTTAGGTTGACTTAGAATCTCATTTTCCTGAAGATTTTCATTTCTGCCTTCAAGAGCGTCACTGGGAGATTTTAAAGATTTCTCTGTTTGATTTTGTTCTTTTAAGTTTTGGTTTTCATTTGCTGGTAAGTTATTGTGAGTGAGTTCATTTAGAGAACATGAAATATTTGCCTCTAAATTAGAACTTGTGGGCAGTTGGCCACTTTTACTTATAGCTTTATTTACAAGGCGGTTATCTGTAGAGACAGTCATTTTTTTGCCTTGTGCCTCCAAACTTACAGGTGAAGTAAATCTAATGTTTTTTAGGCCGTGAGTAGTAAGTTCACTGCTACCTTTAGGAGGAATGTGTTCAAGGTGCTGACTACTACCGCTATCTGATAGAGTCTGTAAAGGAACTGTAGTAGCCCTGGTGAAATTAGGTCTTCTTAGGAATGTATCAACACCTTTTTCTGGTTGAGCAGTTGGTGGAATTAATACACTGTCTTCATTAATTTCTGTAACTGGTTCTGGAGAATCTGGAAGTTCAGACTTAAGACTTAAAAGGTGAGTTCTTATTTCAGTTACCGGTGATCTAGTAGGATTTTTGCTACTGATTTCTTCCTGTTCCTTTAGTCTTTTCCCAGACAATCTGAGTGAATCAGTGCCAAAGACACAGTCTCTCTCCTGTGAAATAAATGTTCTCTTCTGCTGCTTCTTTCTTCTGCTTGGCAGCTTCTGCTTTTGCTCACCATCAGGGTCACTGACCCTGTGGGGAAAATGTTCTTGGGTGTCATCTGTTCCTTGTATAGGTAATCCTCCTGGGCCATCTCCAGGGTTAAAGGACTCAGGCCCAACATCAAGTGTGATAGATGTCTTTTCTCCAGTTTCTTCATCAAGATGGGTTTTGATGTGTAACTTGTCATAAACACATATTTTATTTTTAGGTTCTGAGGAGGAAAAAAATGTATATAACTTATATTTTTCTTATAAAATAAAACAAAAAATACTCATTTTTAACCTATTATATATAAATACTACTAAACATTTATTTAAGAAATAATCAGTGACATTTCATTCAGGCAGATGAATTTACAGGTGAAATAAACCTATTTTTTAGGCTGTGAATAGTAAGGTCACTGTTACCTTTAGGAGGAATGTGTTCAAGGTGCTGACTACTTCTACTATCTGATGGAATATGTAAAGGAACTGTACATGCTCCATACTGTACATATTTTTAAAAGTTCTAATTTTTTAAATTCTAATAATCTATGAAATTTTAAGTACATATAAACAAATAGCATTGTGCTAAAAATGTTTTTTAAAAGAACAGAGTATTCTTTATCACACAGTCTCTTCTCTTAACTTCTAAATCTCAACTAATTTTCTATCTCATGTATTTCTTTCTTTACTTTCCCCCTTGGCTCAAGTAATTTTAATAACACTCCCATTTCAATAACCCTCAGTTTTATTATTATAAATTATTTGAATTTAAACATCAGAATTGACCATTGTTTTTAGAATATTTTCACCTAGAATTTTTCTCTGTTCATATACACTTAAATTAAAAAAAAAAAAACCTTTTGCTGGGCACGGTGGCTCACACCTGTAATCCTAGCACTTTGGGAGGCTGAGGCAAAGCAGATCACGAGGTCAGGCGATCAAGACCATCCTGGCCAACATGGTGAAACCCCATCTCTACTAAAAATACAAAAATTAGCCGGGCGTGGCGGCACGTGCCTGCAGTCCCAGGTACTCGGGAGGCTGATGCAGGAGAATTGCTTGAACCCGGGAGGTGGAGGCTGCAGTGAGCTGCGTCGAGCCACTGCACTCCAGCCTTGATGACAAAGTGAGACTCTGTCTCAAAATAAAAACAAAACAAAACAAAAAACCTTTCTAATATTTAAACAATAAATATAATTTCTGAAAATTGAGAGGAAAAAAAAGCAAGAGAGGGAAAAAGAATAAACAGTCTAACTGAAAATAGAGACTATAGATTTTATGGCATATGAATTTTATGTTAATTAGAATATATTGCAGCCGAGCACAGTGGCTCACACCTGTATCCCAGCACTTTGGGAGGCCCAGACAGACAGATCACTTGAGGCCAGGGGTTCAAGACCGGCCTGGCCAACATGGCGAAACCCCGTCTCTACTAAAAATATAAAAATTAGCCAGGTGTGGTAGTGCACGTGCCTGTGGTCCCAGCTACTCGGGAGGCTGAGGCACGAGAATCACTTGAGCCTGGGAGGTGGAGGTTGTATTGAGCCAAGATTGCGCCACTGCACTCCAGCCTGGGTGACAGAGTGAGACTCTGTCTCAAAGAAATAAAAATAAAATTAAAATTAAAGCAACTATTGCTAGTCATTATCTTCACTCTGTGGGAAAAAGAACAATAGCCAAAATATACCTGGGAAATGAATAATAAAGCAGGCATAAGTGAATGGTCTAGATTTACCTGAGTGGTTTAGCTGCGGTGAGAGCTCCTGCTGGGACAAGCAATCTTGTTCTTCTACTGTTTTCTTAATAGAATGCTTAATCTTTTCAGCTCTTTGGGCACGCTAGAGGAGACAAAAACAGCCCCAGAAATACGTTTTCTTTAAAGCTTTATAGAGTCAAGAACTGTTTTTAAATTATTTGTACCATAACACCTTAATTTGAGAATACGATTCACTTACCTGAAGGCGGGCTAGTGTCTTGCTGTATTCCCTTTTCAAGAATGCTAATTTCTCCTTTAACTGGAAGAAGAAAAACACCAACAATACTGGGCAAGTGGGAAAGGTGGAGTCAGAGGGAAGGGATGCAGTGCTTGGCGGGGTCCCTTGACAAGAGGCATGGAGTAGCACTGCTCCATAACAATCTACTTTTGGTTCTCAAAAAGCACCAAGCTCTGACCATTTTAGGATCTTTGCATAACCTGTTCCTATCATCTGGAACATGTCCTTCCTTTGCCAATTCCTACTGATTCCTCAAGCCTTAGTTTAGATTTTTATTTCTCTGGGATAGACTTCTAGGTCCTTCTCCAAATCTAGGTTAGACACTCTACCAGTCCTCTGTACTTTCCTTACCACAGTATTCTCATACTATGTTCTCTGTTTCTCCCCATCATCCAGATCCTTGAAGGTAGCAGGGACTGCCATCCTCAGTCACTCAACAAATGAATCTTCTATTTATCAGTTAATGGTCCAGGTATCTCTAGTACCTGGAATAACTGATACCCACTATGTGTCAATTAGTGCTCCAGATGCTATTCTAGATGCAATTTGCATACAGCGAGGGAGACAGATGATAAATAAGAAAACAAACAGATGATTTTACAAGGTAAAAAAATAACTACACAGATAAACAGTGATATGAGAGAGTTACTGGCCTACTGACAGGGACTACTTTAGTTACAGTGGTCAGGGAGGCATTTTTGAGGACTATCATTTGAGCCTAAGACTGAATGAGGAAGGAGCTAGTTTTGGGAAGGTCAGAGGGAACAGTACCCCCAGGCAGAGGGAACCACAAATATAAAAGGTCTGCAGTGGAATAGGCTACATACGTTTGAGAAACACGCAGAAGGCCAGTGAGGTTGGAGCTATCATTGCTCAATCTCCAGCCAGGCACACAGTAGGCATTTAACAAATATTTATTAAATAAATAACTGAATTGGGCTGAATCAAATTACTGTTCTCTGAAAGCCTAGATTCCCTTGTCTCTCTGGCTTCTTTGGTTCAAAGGATTCTCTGAGCAGCAAAGCCAGCCTAGGTTTTTCTGCTTTTTAGCAACTTTTTAGCTATACTCATCTTTCAACCAACAAAACATCAAGATCTCCATCCTCCATACATGCTTTTAAAAAAAAAAAAAGACCTACTCAGCTGGGCGCGGTGGCTCATGCCTGTAATCCCAACACTCTGGGAGGTTGAGGTGGGTGGATCATTTGAGGTCAAGCGTTCGAGACCCGCCTGGCCAACATGGTGAAATCCTGCTTCTACTAAAGATACAAAAATGAGCCGGGTGTGGTGGGGGGTGCCTGTAGGAGGCTGAAGCAGGAGAATTGCTTGAACCCAGAGGCAGAGGTTGCCGTGGGCCTAGATCATGCCACTGCACTCCAGCCTGGGCGGCAGAGCGAGACTCTGTCTAAAAAAAAAAAAAAGAAAAAAAAAGAGGCTGGGTGCGGTGGCTCACACCTGTAATCCCAGCACTTTGGGAGGCCGAGGCAGGAGGATTACCTGAGGTCAGGAGTTCGAAACCAGCCTGGCCAACATGGAGAAACCCCGTCTCTACTAAAAACACAAAAATTAGCCAGGCGCGGTATTGGGCGTCTGTAATCCCAACTACTCGGGAGGCTGAGGCAGGAGAATCGCTTGAACCTGAGAGGCGGAGGTTGCAGTGAGCCAAGATCGCGCCACTGCATTCCAGCCTGGGCGACAGAGCGAGACTCCATCTCAAAAACAAACAAACAAAACAAAACCTATGTGCAAAACATGCTACTAGACAAGTTGCCAACCGTATGGAATTTTCATTTTTTTTTTTGAGACAGAGTCTCACTCTGTCGTCCAGCCTGGAGTGAAGTAGCACGATCTCGGCAGCTCTCTGCAACCTCAGCGTCCCCTGGTTCAAGCGATTCTCGTGCATCAGCCTCTGAGGCCTGAGCCTCTGGGACTACAGGCTGGCGTCACCACACCCGGCTAATTTTTGTATTTTTAGTAGAGACGGGGTTTCACTACGTTGCCTAGGCTGGTCTCAAACTCTGAGCTCAAGCTATCTGCCCATCCTGGCCTCCCAAAGTGCGGGGATTACAGGCGTGAGCCACGGAGACTGGCCTCCCACCAATCTTATCAATGTCTGGGGATTATCTTGTTTACTTATAAATGATCTTTCTCACCTCTACCAGAAGGTAAGCCAGGATAAGAATAACATCAGCACAAGCTGGAAACATCCTAAAAGTCTATCAGTAGTACAGTAAGCAAGGGCACTTCCAAGGCCAGGTGCAGTGGCGGGTTCCTGTGATCCCAGCTACTCGGGAGACTGAGGCAGGAGAGTCGCTTGATCCCAAGAGGCGGAGGTTGCAGTGAGCCGAGATCGCGCCACTGCACCCCAGCATGGGTGGCAGAGTGAGACTCTGTCTCAAAAAAGAAGAAAAACAGAAAAGGAAAAAAAAGAAACGAAACGAGGGCACTTCCAAACTACAACATACTGTCTAGAACTTAAAAAAGAAAGCAAGGTAGATAAACATGTCCTGACAGGAATGCTAAACAGGGGTATGAAAAACGGAACCTGCAGAACCATTCAGATCATACCATTTATGAACATTCCCTTCTCCAAAAAATATACATAGGATTCCTTTTTGGTGGTTAGGGATACGCCCCTCCTCCACCACCCACACTAGCACACGAAAGGACCTGGAAGTACCAGACTTAAAAGATTTCCTTGAGGCCGTCCAGGGGAAGAAGTAAAGATTGAGGGTGTGGGAGGGGGGAGGAGCAAGGGTGTCGATACAGCTTTATCTATAAAGTGTTACACATTGTATTACTGCGCTGCTACTGTAATATAATTTGTTCTTTAAACGCCACCACGTGAGCACCACGCTATTTCCACATTTTCATTTTCTGCGCCCCCTCAGCCCTAAGAGGAGGGGGTGGTCAGACGATACTGCTGCCCTTGGACTGCCGAGGACACAAAGCCTGGCCTAAAACCCTGGGAAAGCGGGGTCAGAGTCCTGCGTCCGCCCTTCCCGCACCCCCTGGCACCTTTTCCTTCTCCTCACAGCTGAGGGGCTTCCCGGGAGGCTCTTCCATCGGGCAGGCGACAGAACGAAAAGAGCAGCCGTCGCCGACCCCAGGCCTGCCGACACCGGGACCCAGTTGGCCCTGGGCCGGGGAGGCGCCCCAAGAAGGAATGGGGAGCCCGGGATCGCACCCTCAGTGCGCGATCAGCTGACCCACGCGGGCCAAGCGCGCCCTAAACTCCGGCCAATTAAATCCACCATTCAGCCTGCGCACGCGCAGCAGTAGACGGCCGAGCAGTGGAGCGAGGCCGCCTAAAGGAGAACCGAGCTGTCGATGAGTCCCAGTGGGCCACCTGGAGCGGAAGTGGAGGAGCGGCCGGAAGTAGCCGGAATCTCTGAAAGACTGACCGATTGACTCTGACAGGATCCGGGGCTGAGGGAAGGAGGCGGCGGCCATGGAGTTGGGCGAGCTGCTCTACAACAAGTCTGAGTACATCGAGACGGTGCGCGGGTCCAGATAGCTATCCTCCTCTTTCCAACCCTGCGTCCCTTTGAGGCCTGGTCGGCGTTCCCAACCTACCCCTACCCCACCCACCCCTGTCCCTTGGGCGGTTAGTCCCGGATTATCTGGCGACGCCCCGTGTACCGTCTGGCTTTGCTGTTTACTCCGCTCATGGCCAGTTTAGGCCTTTTGTATTTATTCCTGATTTTCTCATAGGGATAAAGTGCCTTCAGGAGGATAGGACAAGTCCCATCCTGTTCATATGAATTACAGCTCGGACTTCGGGCCCTTTTACATTGCCTTTTGTAATCTGTTAACTTGCGCTAAAAACGATTGGGTTCTTTTTTTTTGAGGAGGGGGGTGGGGAGGCGGAGACTCTCTGTGTCGCCCAGGCCTGAGGGCAGTGGCGCGATCTCTGCTCACTGCAACCTCCGCCTCCCGGGTTCAAGCGATTCTCCTGCCTCAGCGTCTCGAGTAGCTGGGATTACAGGCGCCCGCCACCACGCCCGGCTAATTTTTGTATTTTTTGGTAGAGACGGGGTTTCACCATGTTGGCCAGGCAGGTCCCTAACTCTTGACCTCAGGTGATCGACCCGCTTCGGCCTCCCAAAGTGCTGGGATTATAGGCGTGAGCCACCGCAGCCTGCCGATTTGGTTCTTTGTGATCAGTACATGATATGTTTGTAAAATCTTGGAAACAGGGCAGGTGGTCAATTAACGTTACTATTGTTATTTTGGTTTTCTTTGATTTGTCACAACTCTGATACTCATAAAGTCATTATCCTCGTTTTAAGGCCGTAAAGCCCAAGTGTGGAAGTGGAATTTGAATCCGCGTCTGTCTAATGCCACCAAGCAATAGACATTCAAATTATGAGTTTATTCCTTGAGTCCATAGTTTCCTTTATTTTTTTATTTTTTGAGACAGGGTCTCACTCTATTGCCCAGGCTGGAGTGCAGTGGCGCAATCACAGCTCATTGCAGCCTCGGCCTTCCAGGCTCAAGCGATCCTCCAGCCTCAGCCTTCTGAGGAGCTGGGACTACAGACACGCGCCACCATGCCCTGCTAATTTAAAAAAATTTTTTTTGTGCAGAAGGGGTCTCACTATGTTGCCCAGGCTGGTCTTGAACTCCTGGCCTCAAGGGATCCGTCTGCCTCAGCCTCTCAAAGTGCTGAGATTACAGGCATGAGCCACCACACTCAGCCATAGTTTCCTAATCCATCATTGCTTTTTTGATATCCTGGACTCACTCCATTGTGGACAGCACCACACTTTATGTTTTTTTCTCTCAAATAATGAACTTTCTTGATGGAAACCTGTGGTCCAGAAACCTATTAAGTTTGCTCTCCCCGGTTTTCCCTTGTTTTCTTTTAGGCATCTGGGAACAAAGTCAGTCGCCAGTCAGTGTTGTGTGGAAGCCAGAACATCGTTCTCAATGGCAAGGTAAGGGACAAAGCCAGCTCCAGGCTGCAAACCTTAGCTTGCTTTCTGCTAATTATCACCATAGCAGGGCAGATAAAATGTTGCCATATCTCCCATTTATTGTTGTACATTTTTAATTCTCTTGTTTTTAAATTTTTTATTCTCTAAGTTGGATCTCCTTTTTTTTTTTTTTTTTGAGACAGAGTCTCACCCTGTCGCCCAGGCTGGAGTGCAGTGGCCCCATCTCAGGTCGCTGCAACCTCCGCCTCCTAGGTTCAACCAGTTCTCCTGCCTCAGCCTCCCGAGTAGCTGGGATTACAGGCACCTGCCACCAAGCCCGGCTAATATTTTGTATTTTTAGTAGAGACAGGGTTTCACCGTGTTGGCCAGGCTGGTCTCGAACTCCTGCCCTCAAGTGATCCACCCACCTCGGCCTCCTAAAGTGCTGGGATTATAGGCGTGAGCCACTGTGCCCAGCCTAAGTTGGATCTCTTGAATGCAAAAAGGTTCAATAAGAGGCAACAGAAAACCTTTTTTCTTTTATGCCAGGAACAAAATACAGTGGTACCTAGAACCAATATTATTTTACGATATTATAGTGTGCATTAAACTACTGGGCACAAAGTGTAACAGGTAATGAAATATTTGAAGGTGGAAACTAAAGTAATACTTATAAAATTATCTCTTTAGTAAAAATTAATTCACTATTAACTGAAACTCTTAAAACGAATGTGACAATTGGAAAATATATTAAAAGTATGAGACAAATATGCAAAGTGGAATCTGAAAGCCTGAGAATCTTGTAATCCAAATAAATTACAATAGCAAAGAGACAAGTATAAACTTGGAAGAGAAAATATCACAAGGTATATTTGAGCTTGACAAACAGTGAAGTTCACAGTTGTTTTCCTGCCATCTGGAACACTCAATTTTGAAATTAATTTTTCTTTAAATATTACATCTCTAACTTCCAGAAGGAAAATAGTCTCATTATAACCAAGAGATCACAAATATTTTCAGTAGAAGATAATTAGTCTCCATTAAGCCTATCATACCAAGGAATTAAGTGGAAAAGAAATATAATTCAGTAATTGCTGCTCAGACATACTGTTTCTTTTTTTTTTTTTTTTTTTTTTTTTGAGACGGAGTCTCACGCTGTTGCCCAGTCTGGAGTGCAGTGGTGCGATCTCGGCTCACTGTAAACTCTGCTCCCAGGTTCATGCCATTCTCCTGCCTCAGCCTCCTGAGTAGCTAGGACTACAGGCACCCGCCACCATGCCTGGCTAATTTTTTGTATTTTTATTAGAGACGGGGTTTCACCATGTTAGCCAGGATGGTCTCAATCTCCTGAGCTCGTGATCTGCCCACCTCAGCCTCCCAAAGTGCTGGGATTACAGGCATGAGCCACCGCGCCCGGCCTAATTTTTGTATTTTTAGCAGAGACAGGGTTTCACCATGTTGGCCAGGCTGGTCTCGAACTCCTGACCTCAGATGATCCATCCACTTCAGCCTCCCAAAGTGCTGGGATTACAGGCATGAGCCACCGCGCCTGGCCCAAGATTTTTTTTCTTATGGTGGACTATATATAACAATTTGCCATTTTAACAATTTTTTAAAAATTTTTATTATTTGAGACAATCACCCAGGCTGGAGTGAAGTGGCACCATCTCAGTCTCTACAACCTCCACCTCTTGGCTTCAGGGATTCTCATGCCTCAGCCTCTCGTGTAGCTGGGACTATAGGTGCACGCCACTACACTGGGCTAATTTTTGTATTTTTAGTAGAGACAGGGTTTTGCCACGTTGGCCAGGCTGGTCTCAAACTCTTGGCCTCAAGTGATCCACCTGCCTTGGCCTCCCAAAGTACTGGGATTACAAGCGTGAGCCACTGCACCATATATATAATAAAATAATATATATTATATAAAATAAATGTGTATATTAAAATATATTATAAAAAAATATATATGGTGTAATAATAATTATTATATAATATAATATATGTATATATATAAAATATAATTTTTAAAATATATATGTATATATAAAAAATATATATATGTGTATATATATAAATATATATATGTGTATATATATATAAATATATATATATGTGTATATATATATTTTTTTCCCATACACAGTTTCGCTCTTGTTGCCCAGGCTGGAGTGCAATGGCACGATCTTGGCTCACCACAACATCCACCTCCCAGGTTCAAGTGATTCTCCTGCCTCAGGCTCCCCAGTAGCTGGGATTACAGGCATGTGCCACCACGCCCAGCCAATTTTATATTTTTAATAGAGGCGGAGTTTCTCTATGTTGATCAGGCTGGACTCAAACTCCCAACCTCAGGTGATCTGCCCTCCTTGGCCTTCCAAAGTGCTGGAATTACAGGCATGAGCCACTGCACCCAGCCTTACCAATTTTTAAGTGTACAATTAATTGCATTAATTACATTCACAATGTTGTACAACCATCTCCACTATCCATTTCCAAAACTTTTTCATCACCCCAAATAAAAACTCTACACATTAAGGAATAAATGCCCATTCCCTACTTCCTTCCGTTGCTGATGGCCTGAATCTACTTTCTGTCTCTATGAATTTGCCTATTCTTGATATTTTATATAAGTGGAATCATACAATATTTGTCCTTTTTGTCTGGCTTATTTCACTTAGCGTAAGGTTTTCAAGGTTCATCCTTGTTAAAGCACGTCAGAACTTCATTCCTTTCCACAGCGGAGTAATACTCCGTTGTATGTATATGCCACATTTCATATAGGCACTTGGATTGTTTCTACCCTTTGGCTATTGTGAATAATGCTGCAGTGAACACTGATGTGCAAGTATCTGTTTGCGTCCCTGTCTTCAGTTTTTTTGAGTATATACCTAGGAGTGTATATACTCAATACTTAATTTGGCAATGTTTGGTATATACAAAAGAGTATGATTGCCGGGACAAATGGTGAGTCTATGTTTAACTTTTTGGGAAACTGACAAACTTGTTTCTGAAATGGCTACACCATTTTACATTTCCACCAGCATTGTGCAGGGTTCCAGTTTCTCCACATCTTTACCAACACTAGTTATTTTCTGTTTTTTTTGGATTATGGCCATCCAAGGGGGTATAAAATGGTATCTCATTGTGGTTTTGATTTGTATTTCCTTAATGACTAATGATGTTGAACATCTTTGAATGTTGCTTATTGGTCATCTGTATATCTTCTTTAGAGAAATGTCTGTTCAGTCCTTTGCCTATTTTTATATTGTGTTGTCTTTTTCTTACTGTGTTTTAGGAGTTCTTTATGTATTCTGGATATTAAACACTTATCAGATATATGATTTGCAAATGCTTTCTTCCTTTCTGTAGATTTTGTGCATCCCTTTGATACTCAAAAGTCTTTAATTTTGAAGTCTGGTTTATATGTTTTTTCTTTTGTTGCTTGTGTTTTCAGTGTCATATTAAGAATCCAAACTTATGCCATGAAAATTTACTGCCGTGTTTTCTTCTAAGAGTGTTAATGGTCTTAGTGCTTGTGTTTAGGTCGTTGATCCATTTTGAGTTAATTATTATTATTATTTTTTTTGAGACGGAGTTTCCCTCTCGTTGTCCAGGCTGGAGTGCAGTAGTGCGATCTCAGCTCACTGCAACCTCTGCCTCCTGGGTTCAAGTGATTCTCCTCCCTCAGCCTCCTGAGTAGCTGAGATTACAGGCATGCGCCACTATGGCTTACTAATTTTGTATTTTTAGTAGAGACAGGGTTTCTCCATATTGGTCAGGCTGGTCTCAAACTCCCGACCTCAGGTGATCTGCCAGCCTCGGCATCCCAAAGTGCCGGGGTTACAGGCATGAACCACTGTACCCGGCTTGAGTTAATTTTTTTATATGGTTTGAGGTAGGGGTCTAACTTAGTTCTTTTGAATGTAGAAATACAGTTATCCTGGCACCGTTTGTTGAAAATACTATTCTTTCCCTGTTGAATGGTCTTGGCACTCTTCTAGAAAATCAATTGGTCATAGACAAATGGATTTATTTGTGGACTCTCAATTCTATTTGGTTGGTCTGTATGATTATCTTTATGGAACACTGCACTGTTTTGATTACCATAGCTTTGTAATAGGTTTTCTGGTTTTCTTTTTTTTTTTTTGAGACAGAGTCTTGCTCTGTCACCCAGGCTGGAGTGCAGTGGCACGATCTCAGCTTACTACAACTTCCGTCTGTCAGGTTCAAGCAATTCTCTTGCCTCAGCCTCCTGAATAGCTGAAATTACAGATGCATGCCACCATGCTAGAGACAGGGTTTCACCATTTTGGTCAGGCTGGTCTCGAACTCCTGACCTCAGGTGATCCACCCGTCTTGGCCTACCAAAGTAGTGGGATTACAGGTGTGAACCACTGCACTCGGCCTACTATAATAAGTTTTTAATCATGAATTATGAGTCTTCCATGTTTGTTCTTTTATAAGATTGTTTTGCCTATTGAGAGCCGTTTGCTTTTTTTTTTTTTTTTTAATTCTTTTTTTGGGAGGGTGATGGAGTATTGCCCTGTTGCCCAGGCTGGAGTGTAGTGGCGGGATCTTGGCTCACTGCAGCCTCCACTTCCCAGGTTCAAGCAATTGTCCTGCCTCAGCCTCCCCAGTACCTGGTATTACAGGTGCATGCCTCCATGCCCGGCTAATTTTTGTATTTTTAGTAGAGACGGGGTTTTACCATGTTGGCTAGGCTGGTCTTGAACTCCTGACCTCAGGCGATCTGCCCGCCTCAGCCTCCGAAAGTGCTTGGATTACAGGCGTGAGCCACCACGCCTGGCTGCCTTTTGCTTTTTAAAGATGTTTAATTTGGCAATATTTTGGGTATACAAAAGAATATATGTGACATATATGTCATAAAGCATAAAATTAAATCAACACCAGTGAACCCTATACCCAACTGAAGAATTGGAACATAATCTATAGACAATAAGTACTATTTTTATGTTCTTCCCCATTCCTATTTTTGCCACCCTCCAAGAGAAAACTGCTGTCCTGATCTTGTGTCTTATAAATTCTTTATTATTTAAACAAATTTTCCACATATCCCTAAATAATATATATTGTTTAACTTGGTTTCCTGTGATTTATTTTTATTTTAAAAATCTTTATTTATTTGTTTAATTTATTTGTTAGTTAATTTTTTTGAGATAGGGTCTCACTTTGTTGCCCAGGCTAGAATGCAGTGGCACAATCATAGTTCGCTGCAGCGTTGACCTTCCAGGCCAGGCTCAGGCGAACCTCCCACCTCAGTTTCCCAAGTAGCTTGTACTACGGGCATGCACCACCATTGCCGGCTAATTTTTTTTCTTTTTTTTAGAGACAGCGTCTCGCTGTGTCAGGCTGAAGTGCAGTGGTGTGATGTCAACTCACTGCAATCTCTACGTCCTTGGTTGAAGTGATTCTCATGCCTCAATCTCCTGAATAGCTGGGATTACAGGTGCACACCACTATGTCTGGCCAATTTTTGTATTTTTAATAGAGATGGGGTTTAACCATGTTGGCCAGGCTGGTCTCGAACTCCTGACCTCAGGTATTCTGCCTGCCTCGGCCTCCCAAAGTACTGGGATTACAGGTGTGGGCCACCACAGCTGGCCCTATTTGTAGTTTTTTTAGGAACCTTCATACTGTTCTCCATAGTGGCTGTACTAGTTTACATCCCACCAACAATGTATAAGAATTTCCTTTTCTCCAAATCCTCACTAGTATTTGTTATTTTTTGTCTTTATGATAAGCATCCTAAACTGTGGTGAGATGGTACCTCATTGTGGTCTTAATTCGCCCTTCCCTATGACTAGTGATTTTTTGTTTGTTTGTTTTTTGAGACAGAGCCCCGCTCCATTGCCCATGCTGGAGTGCAGTGGCGTGATGTCAGCTCACTGCAACCTCTGCCTCCCGGGTTCAAGCAATTCTCCTGTCCCTGCTGGGACTACAGGCGCACACCACCATGCTGGCTAATTTTTTTTTGTATTTTTAGTAGAGACGAGGTTTCACCATATTGGGCAGGCTGGTCTCGAACTCCTGACCTCAAGTGATCCACCTGCCTCAGCCTCCCAAAATGCTGGGATTACAGGCATGAGCCACCGTGCCTGGCTGATTAGTGATGTTTAGTGAACATTTTAAAATATATATTTGTTGGCCATTAGTATGTCTTTTGAGAAATGTCTGTTCAAATCATTTGCCCATTTAAAAAATCAGATTGTTTGAGTTTTTTTGCAGTTAAGATGTTTGAGTTCCTTGTATTAATATATTCTGTCTTTGAAGAATAGTTTGAAGACATGTTCTGCCATATTTTCATTCTGTTGATTGTTTCCTATGCTGTGCAGGATCATTTTAGTTTGATATAATCCCATTTGTTTATTTGCTTTTGTTGTCTCTGCTTTTGAAGTCTTACTCATCTTTTCCAAGACTAGTGTCTTTAAGCATTTCCCCTATGTTTTCTTCTAGTAGTTTACAGTCCCAGGCCTTCATTTAGGTCTTTAATTCATGTTGGGTTATAGACCAGGCACAGTGGCTCACGCCTGTAATCTCAGCTCTTCAGGAGGCCAAGGCGGGCGGATCACTTGAGGGCAGGAGTTCAAAACCAGCCTTGCCAACGTGGTGAAACCCATCTTTACTAAAAATAGAAAAAATTAGCTGGGTGTGGTGGCACATGCTTGTAATCCCAGCTACTCAGGAGGCTGAGGCATGAGAATCACTTGAACCTAGGAGGCAGAGGTTGTAGGGAGTCGAGATGGTGCCACTGCACTCCAGGCTGGGCAACAGAGTGAGACTCTATCTAAAAAAAAAAAAAAGAATTCATTTTGAGTTGATTTTTGTGTAGGGTGACAGGTGTGGGGTCTACTTTTGCTTATGGATATGCTATTTTCCCAGCACCATTTATTGAAGAGATTGTCCTTTTCCAGATGAATGTTCTCGTCACCTTTGTCAAAAATCAGCTAGCTATAGATATGTGGATTAATTTCTAGGTTCTATTCTGTTCCATTGGCCTATGTGTCTTTTTTTTAATGCCAGTATTATGCTATTTTGATTACTGTAGCATTGCAGTATATTTTTAAGTCTGGCAGTGTGATGCCCCCTTCAGCTGTGTTCTTTTTGTTCAGGATTACTTTGGCTATTCAGAGTCTCTGCGAATTTTAGGATCTTTTTTCTATTTTTGTGAAGAATCTCATTGTTATTTTGTTAAGATTGCATTGAGTCTGCAGACTGCTTTGGGCGGTATTCAGCTTTTATTTCTAACATTCATTGTGGTCTATGCATTTTCTTTTCTTTTCTTTTCTTTTTTTTTAAGATGGAGTTTTGCTCTTATTGCCCAGGCTGGAGTGCAATGGTGCGATCTTGACTCACTGCAACCTCCGCCTCCCAGGTTCAAGCGATTCTCCTGCCTCCCTCCCTCCCCACACACCACCTCTTCCTCCCACCACACCTGGCTAATTTTTTTTTTTTTTTTTTTTTTTGTATTTTTAGTAGAGACCGAGTTTCACCATGTTGGCCAGTATGGTCTCGAACTCCCGACCTCAGGTGATTGCTCACCTTGGCCTCCCAAAGTGCTGGGATTACAGGCATGAGTCACTGCACCCGGCTGGCCGGTCTGTGCATTTTCACTGTTGTGTACAATTCCACTTATCCACCCTCCTATTGGTGGAAAGTTAATTTTGTTTCTAGTTTGCTATTATGAACAATCCATTTATATTTCTATCCCTTGTCTTTCAGAACTTTGTCATTTCTGTTTTCCCGAGCCCATATATCAGATGTCACAGTGCCTGCAGGGATAGAAAGAGATCAGATGAGTCAGTAAGACTGAGTGTGAACAATAGGGAGTGGTGGGGCCTGGTGCATTGGAGAATGTGACCAATCTAAGCCCAAGCTGGTTGTTACTGTGTGGGAATACAGGCCCACGTGGCAACAATCAGCTTTCCAGAGCTTCTGTTTCTTTTTCAAAAGCAACTGGAAATCTCACTTTTTAAAATGCAAGATGTTCCACTACTCAAATACTAATGTTTAATTTTAAATGATTTGTTAAAATGCCACATGTCCTTCCTGTAGGAGATAGCTAAAAAAAAATTAAAAGAAATAAATAATAAAAATGCCTATGAGCCAAATGATACAGGTTTGCAAGTATAGTCCTTCAACCTCCACTTTGCTACCTCTGCCTTGCCCATTGTTGAGTTCAGTGAACTCTTTGCTTTGCTTCTGTGAAGGGCAGCCACCTCCTTTCATTTGCTTCTCTGAAGGGCAGCCACCTTCTTTCATTTTAACACCCCGTTGCCTCTGTTTTGAATCTGACTTCTCTTCCTCAGCACTACTCCTTGTGAAATAGGAAACCAAGATTTGAGTCCATCTTCCTAAATTTCTCTGACCACCTGTGATACAATTTACTTCCTTTGTGTGTGTTTGCTTCTTCAGTTGGTGTATAGTTTAGGCTGACAAACAGTCTTATGTGGATGTTCTTTATTTCCAGATTAAGCTTGTTGTACTTACTTAAAACACAATAAAACAACCACCATCACCAAATACCCAGAACTTCTGGAATTCTGTTTTCCTCCAAAAGAAAAGGAAGCCATTTTCTCTGATTGTAGGTAGAAACATGAAACTGAAAACAATAATTGAAGTAAATTAAGACTCTTAGATGGAGGAAGTTCATATTAGAAATAGATAATCTCTTTAAGCTTGAAGAGTACATCTTTTGAAAACCAAAGTGGCTGGGCACTGTGGCTTATGCCTGTAATCCCAGCACTTTGCGAGACCAAGGCGGGCGGATTACCTGAGGTCAGGAGTTTGAGAGCAGCCTGGCCATCATGGTGAAACCCCATCTCTACTAAAAATACAAAAATTAGCTGAGTGTGATGGCATGCGCCTGTAATCCCAGCTACTCAGGAGGCTGAGGCAAGAGAATCACTTGAACCTGGGAGGCAGAGGTTGTAGTGAGGTGAGATCACACCACTGCGCCCCAGCCTGAGCAACAGAGTAAGACTCCATCTCAAAAAATAAAAATAAAAAAGAAAACCAAAAGAACTGTAATACTTCATAATCAGCAGCAGATGTGGAAGTTCTTTTTTATGAGTACAAGTTTTGTAGACTATACGTATGCAGTTGAGATTAGTAAGCTTTTCCAGGTATGTGTCTATTTCTTTTTTGGTATTCTTCAGAGTCAGGTGTTCAGGCTAGTGATAAATTCACCTATATGTCAGGAGTTCCCCACCTACCTCCCTAGCCTGACCTTCTGTCCTTGACCTCAGACCTTTATTTACAACTGCCTATTGATCATCCCATAGCTCTCTCAAATTCAACATTTCAAAATTTAATTGGTAATCCTCATAATTGCTTACCTTATTGTAAATTCTCTGTCTTACCTCCCAACAGCCGAACAGTCACCAAGTCATATAGATCCTCTTCCTTCTTTTCTTTTTAAACATTTTATTATGGAACTGAAACCAATCATCTTTATTGAGGTATAATTTGCATACAATAAATGTATCCATTTTGAGTGTGCAGTTTGACAAGTTTTGACTGATGGGTACATCTATGCAACCACTACTACAATCAAGATATAGAATACATTTCTATTACTCTAGTTTCCTTGTGCCCCTTTGCAGTCAATCCTCTACCCTTGTACCCTTGCCCCAGGCAACCACCAATATAAAACTAATATAGATTAGTTGTGCATTTTCTGAAGTTTCATATAATTAGAATCAAAAGCCCTTTTTAAAAATAATTTTTCATTGATATAGATATATGTATTTTGGGGGCACATGATAATTTAATACATGTATAAAATTTATAAAGATAAGATTGGTTTTGGCCAGACGTGGTGGCCCATACCTGTAATCCCAGTACTTTCAGAGGCCAAGGTGGGAAGATCTCTTGAGCCCAGGATTTCAAAACCAGCCTGGGCAACATAGGGAGACCCCCATCTCTACAAATAAAAAAAATTAGCTGGGCTTGGTGGTGCACACCTGTGGTCCCAGCTGCTTGGGAAGCTGAGCAGGGGGGATCACTTGAGCCTGGGAGGTCGAGGCTGCAGTGAGCCGTGATAGCACCACTGCAGTCCAGCCTGGGCGGCAGAGTGAGACCCTGTCCTCCAAAAAATGAAAAAATAAAAAATCAGTGTAATTGGTATTCATCACCTTAAATATTTGTCTTTATGCTAGAAACAATGAAATTATTTCCTTCTAGAGTAGTCAAGGCAATCTTGAGCAAAAAGAACAAAGTTGGAGTTATCACGCTACCTGACTTCAAACTGTACTACAGGGCTACAGTAACCAAAACAGCGCGTTGCTGGTACAAGAACAGACACAGAACAATGGAACAGAATAGAGAACCCAGAAATAAGACCACACACCTACAACTATCTCATCTTCACCAAACCTGCCAAAAACAAGCAATGAGGGAAAGGATTCTCTATTCAATAAATGGTGCTTGGATAACTGGCTAGCCATATGGAGAAAATTGAAACTGGGCCCCTTCCTTACACCATATAGAAAAATCAACTCAAGATGGATTAAAGACTTAAATGTAAAACCCAAAACTGTAAAAATCCTGGAAGACAACCTAACCAGTACCATTCAGGACATAGGCACAGGCAAAGATTTCATGATGAAGATGCCAAAAGCAATTGCAACAAAGCGAAAGTTGACAAATGAGATCTGATTAAACTAAAGAGCTTCTGCACAGCGAAAGAAACTATTAACAGAGTAAACAGACATCCTACAGAATGGGAGAAAATTTTTGCAAACTATGCATCTGACAAAGGTCTAATATCCAGCATCTAAAGGAATTAAACAAATTTACAAGTAGAAAACAACCCCATTTAAAAAGTGGGCAAAGGACATGAACAGACACTTTTCAAAAGAAGACATACAATAATCATGACAAAAAGCTCAACTTTTTGTCACTGATCATTAGAGAAGTGCAAATCAAAACCATGAGATACTGTCTCACACCAGCCAGCATAGCTGTTATTAAAAAGTCAAAAAATAACAGATGCTGGTGAGGTTGTGGAGAAAAAGGAACGCTTACATACTGTTAGTGGGAGTGTAACCATTGTGGAAGACAGTGTGGTGATTCCTCAGAGACCTAAAGACAGAAATACCATTTGACCCAGCAATCCCATTACTGGGTATATACCCAAAGGAATATAAATCATTCTATTATAAAGACATATGCACACATATATTCATTGCAACACTGTTCACAATAGCAAAGACATGGAATCAACCTAAATGCTCATCAATGATAGACTGGATAAAGAAAATGTGGTACACGTACACCATGGAATACAGTGCAGCCATAAAAAAGAATGAGATCATGTTTTTTGCAGGGACATGGATGGAGCTGGAGGCTAAATGATGAGAACACATGGACACATAGAGGGGAACAACACACACTGGGGCCTATAGGAGCGGGGAGTTGGGATGGTGCAGGAGGGAAAGGATCAGGAAAAATAACTAATGGATACTAGGCTTTATACCTGGCTGATGAAATAATGTGTACAACAAACCTCCATGACACGTTTTCCTATGTAACAAACCTGCATATGTACCCCTGAACTTAAAAGTTAAAAAAAAATTATTTCCTTCTAGCTATTTCGAAATACATAATAGATTACTGTAAACTATAGTCACCCTACTGACCTATCAAATTCTAGGTCTTATTTCTTCTATCAAGCTGTATATCTGTGCCCATTAATCAACCCCTCCTCTTTCCTCCTACCCTTCTTGGCCTCTGGTAACCACCAGTCAACTCTCTGTGTTGAAATCTACTTTTTTAGTGCCCACATATGAGTGAGAACATGTGATATTTGTCTTTCTGTGCTTGGCTTATTTCATTTAATATAATAACCTCCAGTTCCATCCATGTTGCTGCAAATGACAGGATTTCATTCTTTTTTACGACTGAATAATATTCCGTTATGTATATATACTATATTTTCTTCACTTGATCTTAGCCAAAAGGCCAAGAAGCGATATATATCACATTTTCTTTATCCATTCGCCCATTCATGGATATCTGGGTTAGAATCATATACTCTTTTATGTCAAGATTTTTTCACGCAGCGTAATGTTTTTGAGATGTATCCATCTTGTTGCATATAGTAGCAGATTATTATTTTTTTCCTTTTTATAGCTAAATATTATCATGAAACTTTTAAGACATGTACAGAAGTAGAGAGGATATATAATGAATTCCCATAAACTCATTTACCAGCTTCCATAATTAGCAATATTCTGACATTTTTGCTTCATCTCTAAACTCACCCTCTAAACTCAGTCCTAGTTTGACTAGGGTGGGGTAGGGAAGGCTAGAGTTTTTTATTCTTACTTATTTATTTTTTCTTTTTCTGAGACAGAGTCTTACTCTGCTGCCCAGGCTGGAGTGCAGCAAGTGGCACTATCATAGCTCATTGTAGCCTTGAATTCCTGGTGATCCTCCCGCCTCAGCCTCTGGTGTAGCTGGGACTATAGGCACATGCCACCATGCCCTGCTTAATTTTTTTTTTTTTTGAGGCACAGTCTCGCTCTGTCACCCAGGTAGGAGTGCAGTGGCGTGATCTCAGCTCACCGCAGCCTCGACCTCCGCATGCTCAGACAATCCCCCCACCTCAGACTCCTGAGTAGCTGGGACTATGGGTGCGCACCACCATATCTGGCTAATTTTTGTATTTTTTGTAAAGATAGGGTTTCGCCATGTTGCCCAGGCTGATCTCGACCTCTTGGGCTCAAGCAGTCCTCCTGCATCAGCCTCCCAAAGTACTAGAATTACAGGCATGAGCCACCATTCCCGGCTGGAGTATTTTAAAACAAATTGCAAATGTCATATTATTTCACCCACAAATACTTCAGTGTGTCTTAATAATTCTTAAGGACTTAAAAATTCAGTAGAGGTGGGGCATGGTGGCTCACAATTGCAATCCTAGCACTTGGGAGGCTGAAGTGAGAGAATTACTTGAGGCCAGGCATTTGTGACCAGCCTGGGCAACACAGCAAAACCATGTCTCTACAAAAAATGAAAAGAAAAATTAGCCAGGTCTAGTGGCATGCTCCTGTAGTCCCAGCTACTTGGAGGCTGAGACAGAAGGATCTCTTGAGCCCAGGAGTTCAGGGTTACAGTGAGCTATGATCATGCCACTGCACTCCAGCCTGGGTGACAGAGCGAGACCCTGTCTCTATAAACAAACAAAAATGAGTAGAGTATCACTGTTATCATGTTAATATTGTAAAAACTCCAGTACTTCCTTAATATTATCTAATGCTCAGTCCATATTCAGTCTTCCCAGTATCTCAGGATATCTTTTTCCAGTTGGTTTGTTCAAAGCAGAATCCAAACATGATGCTACACACATTGCATTTGGTTGATATGTCTCTTAAGTCCCTTTTAATCTGTAACAGTTCTCTTTCCCCAACCCTTTTTTCTCTCCATGCCATTTATATATTACAGAAACTGGATCACTGTTCAGTTGAATTCCCCAGCTGCTGAATTTGGCTGATTATGTCTATATGGAGTTGCCTAATAGGGTCCTTATCTCCCTCCTTCCTTGAAATTGGTCATTAAATCTAGAGGCTTAATCAGATTAATTTACTTTTATTATTAATTTATATATTTTTACTATTTATTTTTTCTTTCTATATGTACAGTTATTGCTTTAGATAAGATCCGTTATAGGCTGGGCTCAGTGGCTCACGCCTATAATCCCAGCACTTTGGGAGGATCACTTGAGGTCAGGAGTTTGAGACCAGCCTAGCCAACATGGTGAAACCCTGTCTCTACTAAAAATACAAAAATGAGCGGGGCATGGTGGTGGGTGCCTGTAATCCCAGCTACTAGGGAGGCTGAGTCAGGAGAATTGCTTGAACCTGGGAGGCGGGGTTGCAGTGAGCCAAGATCATGCCACTGCACTCCAGCCTGAGTGACAGAGCAAGACTCCATCTCAAAAAAAAAAAAAAAAGACTCATTATCTATTTTTACCTTGATCCATTGTAGTCATCTAAAGGGTCGGTTTTCCTCAGGTCTCTCACCTGTATCCTCCATGCAGATGCCAGGGTGCTTCCAGAGTAGTAGTAATAACATGGAAATTTATGTATGGTAATCCTTTGTTTAAAATATTGGGGCCAAGTGCAGTGTCTAATGCCTGCATTCCCAGCACTTTGGGAGGTCAAAGTTGGAGGACTGATTGCATGAGCCTAGGGGTTCAAGACCAGCGTGGGCAACATAGCGAGACTCCATCTCTACAAAACATTTAAAAATTAGTGGGATGTGGTGGCACACACCTGTAGTCCCAGCTGCTCAGAAGGCTTAGGTGGGAGGATCCCTTGAGCCCAGGAGCTCAAGGCTGCAGTGAGCTATGATTGTGCCACTGCACTGCAGCCTGGGCAACAGAGTGAGACCCTATGTCTTAAAAAAAATTTTTTTTTTTCTTCGAGGCAAAATCTCACTCTTTTTGCCCAGGCTGGAGTGCAATGGCGCGATCTCGGCTCACTGCAACCTCCGCCTCCCAGGTTCAAGCGATTCTCCTGCCTCAGCCTCCCGAGTAGCTGGGGATTACTGCAGGTACCTGCCACCATGTCTGGCTAATATTTGTATTTTTAGTAGAGATGGGGTTTCACCATGTTGGCCAGGCTGGTCTCGAACTCCTGACCTCAGGCGATCCACCTGCTTCGGCTTCCCAAAGTGTTGGGATTACAGGTGTAAGCTACTGCACCTGGCCAGAAAAAAATTTGTAATGAAATAAAATATTTTATTGACTCTCTATATCCTCTAGGAAAAATGTCTAAGCTTCTGTGCTTAGCATACATAATTCCTCATAATCTGCTTGCATGTCTCTTGCTTACTTTTTCCAGTTACAACTCCAGCATGTGCACTTTTTAACCCCATTCATTTATTCAGCAGACATTTTGAGGGTGCCTGCTCTTTACCAAGTATAAGGCATTAATCCTCCCAGACTTACAGGTTGTGTTAGCCTCTCTGAGCAACTTCTGGGGAAGCCACATCTTACACTCTGCAGTGTAGCACTTAGAATCTGAATTCAGAGGTTGGGAGATGAACCAGAACTCCAGTGGGTCCACGTCTTGGAGCATGGAGTTGGAGGTAGTACTGTTAAGAAAGAAGACAAAGGTAAAGCAGCCAGAACTCTTGGTAAGCAAGCAGCCAAGGCTTGGGGGGCACAAGGACCTACCCGAGCAAATCTAAAGAGACATATAAGCCAGATCTGCTATAGGTGTTCTCACTAAGTGCTCATTCAGTGAGTTCTGTTCATGGGGGATTAAGGGCAAAGCTTGTGATACACTAGGAACATCGCTAACTGCAGTCACTGTCATGAGGGCAGTTCTCTTTTTACCTTACAAGTTATTCCTTTTGGTGGAACATTTGAAACGTTCTGTCAGAGTGGATTGTAACATAACTCAGAATCAGTATCTCATCATCTACTCTTTTTTGTTACGTCTTAGGCTATGTTGCTGATTTTTAAAAATTTGCCTTGTCTTACAGACCATTGTGATGAATGACTGTATTATCCGAGGGGATCTGGCAAATGTAAGAGTTGGACGTCATTGTGTTGTGAAAAGTCGTAGTGTCATAAGGCCACCATTCAAGAAATTCAGCAAAGGGTATGTAATTTAATTACTTTTTTCAAGTCTTGGGCAAGAAGCTGCCACTGGTGGTGTGGTCCATGTGTTGAGTTGCGATATAATGACTAGGTCTGTCCTGTTGTTTGAAGCACTGAGTAAGAGTTCACCATAATGAGCACAACTCTGCTGGTGGTTGTCTCGGTCTGGTTGATGATTGGTTGCCACAAACAGAATCCACTAATACGCTGGCAAAAGCAAAGGGTTTCTGATCAAACAGACTGGCATATATAATGGAACCTAAGAGTAGGAAAAGGAGCAAGCCAGGCCTCACAAGGGACCGGAACCTGGAATTGGACAGCTAGCCGGAATCAAGACTGTTTTGTCTACCTATCCCTCTCTGTATCTGAGATCGTATTTTTTCTTCTATACTGCCCTTCTCTCTGCATTTCTACTTCCCTTTTCTCTCTCACAGATACTTGCCCCATTTGTTCATGGAGCCTACCTTGCTGACTCAGCCTCTATTTATATCATTTCTCCATTTAGGCTTCTAGCAGACACCAACTAGAGATCTTATGTGTTATTTCCAAACTCCTGAGAGAGAGAATCTGATTGACTCACCTTAAGTATCCCTGATCTGAACGACTTTGACCCAAAGGGCAGAGTCAAGTCAGGTCCACTGATCCTTCAGTGAGAATAAAGACTGTCCAAGAAAGGCCAGGGACAGAGCAGGCACACTGACCACCATAGCTGATATGGTGCTAAAGTATTCTCTTTTCCTCTTTGCTTCCCTCCTCCTTGGCTAATGGGTGCCCTCCTGGCACCCATCTGCATTTCATCCAATAAGTCAGCAAGCATTTATTGAGTACCTTCCTCACACCTGCAGCTGGGTTGTAAGCTGAGAATATATAAAGATAGATAAAATAAAATTCCTGCCTCAAGGTTCCCAAAGTCTAGTTGTAGAAGCAATTAACATAATCAGATAGCGACATATGACAGCTACTATATGATGTGATACACCTGTCACAGAGGTATGACCATGGTTAGGAAGGAACAGAGAAGGGAGCAATTAACTCAAACTAATGATAATACCCAGAAGTATATTATGCAGAAATAATCCCACATTTCCAATAGTGATGTTGGATTCCAGGCTTTCCGTGACATACAAGAACTGGTTCAGGGAATCATTATAAAACATTCACATGATTAGCTTTGAAGGCTACTAGGGGGAAACCAGAAAACCTCCTGGGTACCCTATTATGGGTTTATACGGTGTGACTGATACACTATTAGAGATGTTGATTAACAGCATTATTGGGTTGGATATGGCACAGGAAAAGCACCAAGAGTGAATAAGGGGTTTATTGCTGAATGAAGGGATGTGTAAATAGGAATAGTACATGTGAGAAATGCAGAAAATATGAAAGTGTAAATAGCAAAACGTGAATAGAAGCTGAATGTGGATTTTTTTCTACCTGCATCTCATACCAGAACCAGATAATACTATCAAACTTGGAATCTTAAATTTAAAATTAAAGAACTCTCAGTAATGCTACAGACTGTGATGAGATCAAGGAATGCATTGCTGCACAAGAGGTACAGACCAAAAATACTAATGGTTAAGGAAGATGTAAACAAATTATAGGTTCATAGAGGACAGGTATCATCTCTGAAAAAATATTCTGGACAGAATAGAACAGAATTGGAATTCTTCTATACTGCCCTTCTCTCTGCACTTCTACTTCCCTTTTCTCTAGTGAGCATCTAGCACTTTATATTCATTCTAGTCCAAATATTTTACATCCCAAGGTATAGAAATTGCATATAAATGTGATCACAGAACCACTGTCAGTGACATTTGAGGAACCCTAGAGAATGGGATGGGAATGATGTCAGATATCTGGAGAAAGCCTGCTGACTCCTACTCAAAGTCAATTAAGTTTTTCCTAAAGCCGTGGACTAGGCAAGGTCTCCTTGTTATATATGCTCATAACTTGATATTGTGTTTCTGTAGCCCTTATCACAGTTGTCACTACTTACTATTTAATCTCATTTCTTTTCTTGATTGTAAGCTGCTCATGGACAGTGTTCTGTCTCTTTTGTCATTATTGTAGCCCTAATTTCTAGCATTGAGTCTGGCACATAGTAGTCACTCACTGAAATCGGTGAATGAATAAATTTTTAGAATGCTGAATGTGGAAACTATAACTCATGAGCCTACTGTCAATTCCCTGGAACATTATAGGGCAGGTTACTAGAAATATGATCTGTGAGCATTTTCAAAGGAAGTGGGAATGAACAAACGTTCATTGATTTTTATTTGGTACCTGCTCTTTTAGCTTTGAAGATCTTGCCCCTCCTGCCTTGGTTTTTCCTTGCATATTTCTTTGGTGTACTATTGCAATTTTGAACTAGTAATCATATTCATTTTCTTCAATATTGTATAATTTTTCTAGCCTGAGGTTTCTTTCCTTGCTGGGAACAGTCTTGCTAAGATGATAAAGTTCAGATTATGATCTGTAGTTCTATAAACCTTGACCCAAAGTACATCATCTTGACCTTTCTTTGTTCATCTTCTTTTCCTCTTCTAGTGTTGCATTCTTTCCTTTACATATTGGAGACCATGTCTTTATTGAGGAAGATTGTGTGGTCAACGCAGCTCAGATTGGTTCCTACGTTCATGTTGGGAAGAACTGTGTGATTGTGAGTATGATGACTTGGCTGGTGAAGCAGCCTCACTTTGCCTTCAGCTCCCATCCCTCACATTGGTGGGACCCTGTTTCTGTGACCAAGCAGGGCAGCAGTGGTTTCCAGTCTTCCCAGAGTTGGATTTTTCTTGACAGATACGGAATTTTTTCAGCTGGGTGAGGTGGCTCATGCCTGTAATCCCAGCTGTTTGGGAGGTTGAGGCGGGCGGATCACTTGAGGTCAGGAGTTTGAGACCAGTTTGGCCAACATGGCAAAAACCTGTCTCTACAAAAATACAAAAATTAGCTGGGCATGGTGGCGCATGCCTGTGGTCCCAGCTACTCGGGAGGCTGAGGCAGGAAAATCACTTGAACCCAGGAGGCGGAGGTTGCAATGAGCCAAGATTGCACCACTGCTTTCCAGTCTGGGCAACAAAACGAGACACTGTCTTAAAAATAAATAATAAATACAAAGATTTGGAATGTTTTCTAGACATTAATACTGGCAAGCGTTTATCAAGTCTCCTCTATATGATGTTAAACTCTTTCCTTTGATGATTTAATTTAATCCTTACAACCATTCAAATGTGTTAGGTGTTATCCCTATTTGCAGATGAGAAGACTGAGGACCTTAAATATTAAGGGATTTGGGGCCAGGTGTGATGACTGTTGCCTGTAATCCCAGCACTTTGGGAGGCCAAGGCAGGAGGATCCCTTGAGCCCAGGAGTTCAAGACCAGCCTGGGCAACAAAGCAAGACCCTTTCTCTTAAAAAAAAAAAAAAAAAAAGTTAAGGGATTTGATAGGGCTAGAAAGCAGTAGACCTGGGATTTAAACCCAGGCAATATGATTATTAGCTATGCTGCTATATGGCCTACTTGTTGCCTTACTTCACGGAGCTTACAGTCTAATGGGAGTAAGGAAATCTGAAGGGTGAGTTGAAATTGGGGGAAAACAGGCATTTCAGGAAAGAGATTCACATGCATAAGGAAGGGTTCGAGTTATCAAAGGGCATTTACATGTAATTCAGGGTGCACGCAGGCCCCTTGCTCAGCAGAATCTGTAGGACCCTGGTCCATTGGAGCCTAGGAATAGGTTGATTTAACCCAACCAAGGTTTAACAAGGTTGGATTTCCTGTGATTTCTTAGATGATGAGCTTGATTTCAGTTGGGATTTATGAGAACCATGTTGAGGGAAAATGTTTTTTGCATTTTAAATTTGTACTGCAGACTAGATTCTAGGAAAAGCCAAGACTCTGTTTCTTTAATGACCATTCCCGTTAATATGGAGCCAGCTCTCTGCCCTGGATAAGATTCAGACCCTGAAATATCAAAAAACTTGCAGAAACCAAACAGTTCACATTCCAGGAGCTATGAGGGTACAGCAAAGGTGGACAGAAAGTCTTTGGGACAAGGGGAAAGTTAGTAAAGTTCATCCTCTCCCCTCACCCTAATTGCTTGACAAAAGCTAGCTTTCCAGCTGGGGTTTTCTGATATTTTCCTTAGCAAAGTGAAGATATCACCACAGTAGCCTAGTCGTATAACCCTGTCGTTTATCCTCAGAGCGAAATGTCTGAAAGGTTAAATCCAAATTCTGTTCCCAGTGCTTAGGAAATTCTACTAATCCTGTTGTCAGATGCTCTTGTTTTTATGCCACTTTTTAATACATCATTTCATGATATAGTCATTGTTCCATGTTGGCGGTACTTGCTGAGCCTTGACAAATACTCAATCTCAGGAGGGATTCTTTTAGAATTCTAGAATCTCAGCATTGGAAGTAACTCTTTTAGTCCAGCCATCCCCATGACACATAGCTCCTTCCTATAACATCCCATGTGATAGTCTTAATTTCCGTTTGGATATGCGAAGATGTAGGTGTTCATCAGAATTGCCCAGATGCCTGAAGGAAAAGCTTGACAAGCAATATTTATAGGCACTGTTCCTGTACTATGAGTTTTACATTTATTCTCTCTATTCTTGACAACCTCCCTGCATATTTGGTTTTCTATCATGTTTCACAGATGAGGAGACCAAGGCTCCAAGATGCTAACTTGCTTGTACAGGATATATAGGTAGCTGTAGTATTAGCAGCACGGTTGCAGTTGTTAACTCCTTGGAAAGCTCTCTAGGGAAGAATAAAGAAGTAGTTTCAGGCTGGGCGTAGTGGCTTATGCCTGTAATCCCAGCACTTTGGGAGGCCGAGGCAGGAGGATCACTTGAGGCCAGGAGTTTAAGACCAGCCTGGCCAACATGGTGAAACCCCGTCTCTACTAAAAATACAAAAAAATTAAGTGGGCATGGTGGCACGTGCCTGTAATCCCAGCTACTTGGGAGGCTGAGACAGGAGAATTGCTTGAACCCAGGAGGTGGAGGTTGCAGTGAGCCGAGATTGCACCACTGCACTCCAGCCTGGGCAACAGAGTGAGACTCCGTACCCCCCGCCCAAAAAAAAAAAAGAGGTTTCAGCTTTTACCTCCTCAGCTATTACCAGTACATTCATGCCTAAGAAATACCTACATTTTAAATGTTTAATTTGATTGATCAGTCTACCCAGACACCTTCTGAAACCCAGTTAAGCATTATTTCTCTAAGTGGGCAAAATGGCCAACCAGTGGACAGAGCAGGTGCCTTCAGGCTGCATGGTGGCTGGTATACACAGTGAAAATATCCCATCAACTAGTCTTCTTTTCCAGGGCCCTTTGTCTGTGGATCCCTCCATGGGACTATATCATGCTTTATGTAGCACGTTGGGTGTCCTTTTACTCAGTGCCTCATGAACTTAGTCTGAGTTAGTAGGAGCTTAGTCATGACAGGAATTCTTACCGTTTATGTTAATTTGAGGTCACCAGGGAAGATAGTTGCCATATTTTTGAAATTGCCACTAGCAGGTAACCCATGGAAGGTAACTTTACAAGGAAGAATGAAGAACTACAGTCGTAATGTGCTTTTGAGCTAAAGATGTTGCCAAGTATTGTCACAGCTGTTATCCACCTAGCTGGAGAGAGATCAGCCACTTGGGAAATTCAGAGCCACTTGGGAAATTCACATGCTTTCATAAGAAGTTCATTTAACAATCTACCTTTTCCTAGAAAAACATGTGATTTAAGTGTTTAATAATGGGGAAAAATTTAAACACAACCAAATCAATCATGTTCTTTGCTAAAATCTGAGGTCTGGACTGGTTAGCATTGTCCTGGTATTTGTAAAGATTTCCACATTCTCAGGTATATTTTCTGATTGTCTAGCCAGGATACCAGTGAACTAACAGGCCCTGATGTAAATGCAGTCAAAAATGATCAAAACTTTCATTTCCTCAGCAAGGAGTCTAAGATACAGCTGTAAACTGTACACAGAAGCCCCATGAAACAGATGAGTCTCTCAGACCTTATTTCTTGCTCTCTCAACGCTGTGGATCATGGCAGAATTGAAAAGTGGTGACAGTGGTTAAAGTCAGGGATGAGGTTCAAACATCCACATGACTATCACTCACCAGTGGGAGAACAAATGAACTAATAGTTTCATCTCCACATGAATTTGTCAGGATTTTTCCAGTTTGAATTGACAAAAGAGCAAACCAACCAACCAACCTTAAGCTGGTGGGTGTGGAGCAGAATGGGTGGTGAATATAAACCAAGAGTACAGGAGTAGATCCTAATGTCATGGCCAAATGGCTCCAGGGGTTCAGCCCATGTTGTAAGAATTAGTCTCCATCTCTGTGCTGCTTTCCTCTGGGAGATTCACTCCCAGGCAGGTTCTTCCTTCATGGAAATAAGATGCCTATTCCAGTCTTCCAGCCTATCCTCTGGAAACCCCAGTGGGAAGTGCTGCTTTCCCCAGCAGTCCCAGCAAAAGCCCTGAGGTTGGGGTCCATCAGACTAATTGGGGTCATATGCTGACCTATTATTGTTTCCAGGCTTGAGGTTTGGTGTGTGGACTGAGGGGTGAAGCACATGGATGAGATGGGGATGGGAGGGTTACCAAGGAAAATACAGGTTCTGTTACCAGAAGAAAGGCGAATGGATGCTGGACAAGCAAAAGCACAAATGTCCACTAAATCAAAGGGAAAATTCAACAGAGCTCATGGAAGATTGAAATTCAGTCTGTAATGCCTGAGACAGTTTGTCCTGTCTCTAGCATACAGCCTTCCCCCGCAAATGTACACAAACACACACTCTCACAACCTTGCTGCCTCCTTCTCGTCAGGTACCACCTGAAGCAGGAAGTTGCAACCAACCTTCTTGTCACTGTCCCTGGCTATTACATGATATCATGAATGGGGAAAATAGAAAGGAGCCTTTCACACAGTAGACTGATCCATTTCCTATTAACAAGATTTTAATTTCAGGGGCGCCGATGTGTGTTGAAGGACTGCTGCAAAATTCTTGACAACACAGTATTACCTCCAGAAACTGTGGTTCCACCATTCACTGTCTTCTCAGGCTGCCCAGGTAACCTTGGGTGTTGATTAATTTTATTTTAACTTCCTAAAACTCAATTGTATTTTCCATCACAAAAGTAATGCATACAATTCCTATCTCTGGCAATATGTTGGTAGAGCTAACTTAGAAATTCACCTGTACAGAGTACCTAGAAATGCTACCTAACATATAACAAGCATCTGTTTAAATGCATAATTGGGTTCACCAGAAAATAAGGAAATTATGAAGGGCCAAACACAAAGAGGAAACTAAGCCCAAGCTGTGAGATTGCACGGGTTAATGTTGTCTTCATAATAGAGTGATTTGAGGGGTGATACTCATGTCGGGATGGAAATAAGCCTTGGATCCACACATGGCAAGAGATCCTCAAATACTCTTAAAGGATTCCCTCTCAAGGAAAAGTCGATGTAAAACAAATCTGCTGCCAACACAGGGAATGTACAAGAAAGCATTTCTTGCCTGGCCTGGGCTCTGGGTAGAAAAAGTCTGTCTAGAGAATTTTAACACTGGGCTTACCCTCACATTGGTCATGGGTTTAATTTGTACATTCCACATGGCCCAGGAATTCCCAGACTCAAAAGTTAGCATAAACCATGGTCTTAAGACCAGCAATACCTTGGGGATACCTGAGAGGGGCAAATATTAATACATTATCTCTGGACCTTGGCTGATAGAACACTCACAAGTAAAGCCCATCAGGAGCCCCGAGTTCCAAATTATAAAACGTGAGGAAACGAAAGTGATACATACTTCTCTCAGAAAACTTGGAAAACACTGACAAGCAGAAGGAAGGAGAAAACCTCACATTCCCTTAGCCCTACCCCAAGACAGTATCTTCTTCTCCATGTTGTTTTACACAGCTGAAATCATGTAGCATATACAGAGGCACGTCATAAATTCACAGATGGAAAATAATATGAACAGAGAGATTTGACAGTATATAATACCTACCACTGAGTGGTTTAATTGTTTTTCCAATTAAAAAATAAATCTCATCTCTCAGATCATTGAATCTGAGTTTCTAAGATGAACAAAATCATCACTCAGATTCTTTGGGGAGGTGTTTGGCCATTCTACCCTGTCATGCATCTCTGCTTTTGCAGAAGAGGAAGGAAAGACTTTTGTTTAGTAATTTCTCCATATTGGGGTCCTGCTGTGAAAAAGTTTAGCTGTTCTTAGCAAGCGCTGGACCAGAACAGCCTCAGCAATTGTTTAAGTGATTGTCAGACATGCATCTGATTGAGGTGAGAAGGATATTGCCAGAGAAGTATCTTAATCTCTTGTAACTTCTTCAAGCTCCTTAGAGCTGGGTCTTTCTTTCCTCAGGACTCTTCTCAGGGGAGCTCCCGGAGTGCACTCAGGAGCTGATGATTGACGTCACCAAGAGCTACTACCAGAAGTTTTTGCCCCTGACACAAGTCTAGCATCTCTGCCTCATGTCTTGAATCTGCTTGAGCTCTAAGATGAACCTGGGGACAAAGTGAGCCAGTCAGCACCTACAAAGAGCTCTTGTGTCTTTGACATCTACCACCCTCCTCCTTTTAAAAAATTTATTTAGAATTTCTCAATCTTCAAGGCTCTAAGCGCTTAAGAATTCACTAACAGACAGACTATCTGGAGGAGCTGTCTTCAAATGCCGTGCTTACACCTTATCTATGAACAGTCACTTTGTACCATTATCTGTGGAACACAGAATCATCTGTTCCCAACGCTCCAGCCCCTTGGTCTTGTGGATGGCTGGATCCCGCCTGAAACGGACCTGCAGAGCAGCAGCACCCTTCCGGTGTGGAGGCTATGTAGCTGGTGCACTGCTCACGGCCATTCACTGCCCATGCTGAGCGCCTCTCACACAGGTAATGCCCAGCTTTTCTGCTGCTAACACATTTGGCCAGTTGTTGCAACTGCTCATAATCTTGGGAAAGGTGTTTGTGACTTTTCAGAGCCCAGATTCCTGTTGGCTATTAAAACTTGAAGGGAGGGGTGAGTAGTGTTTCTCTCTCTTCTTCCCAAAATGACCTTAGCTGTCCTAGGATAGTTAGTAAAATACTTTTTAGCATTTTGACCTAGGGCCTTGGCTTTCACTAAAAGTGAGGACCTCAGCATCCCAGATTGTAATTTTGCCAAGTGTTGGATTTGAGTCTCTCATGTGGATGCATTAGCCAGGCGGTTACTCCTTGCTTCAAGGTACTTACCTTATTTCATTGAAGACACCGCATTTCTGAACTCTTGCTCCCTGGCCTAGAACCATTCAGCCTACCCTGTTTTTGCCATAAACTCCACAATTCACACCAAAATGTCTGTACTTAGAGCTCATTCACATATATACATGAAGGGCTCTTAGAATCAGTTTGTGGGCACAGAGCCTCAGGAGTAAATGAAGTTGCTAGGGCTGTTCTTACCATCTCCTTCTGGCCAAATGGCACAACCTTTCCTGGTTCTGCTCTGACCTCTTAGCTTAGAAGGAAGATTTAGAAGTGAGGGGCTAAGAAGGTTGTCTTTGCGTAATGCTCTGATCTGTAAGTGAATAGGGCAGAACAGTTCAGCCTTGAGGTTAGAATTTAGCAGGAGCTATCCTGACTTAATATCCAGTTGTGGGGTTTGCACAACAAAACAGCTGTATGTAATCATTTCCACTAGTTCCATCTAGAACTCCTTTCTAGTTTGTCATTTTTCAAATGTTTATACATTAAAATCACCAAAATACATAGCTTCGACAAGATGGAAGTTTATTTCTCTCTCCCATAACAGTGCAGTGATAGTCAGCTGGCCCAGGCCAGGCAAGGGGCTGGTCCATGATGTCATCAGGCACCCAGGTTCCTACTGTCTTGCCATGTGGCCACAGTTAGCAACAAAGGAGGCTGTAAATTTAGTTTCTACTTGGGTAGCCAAAACTCTGAGGAAGGAGTTTCTGCTAGTAAAAAGGAGTGGGGGAAGAATGGCCATTGGGAGACAACAAGCAGACTCAACCAGGCCTCTTTGTTGGCTTCCTTTCCTCCTGCTGCACATGAGCCTTCTCCGTGCATTTGGAGCTATGACAGCTGACAGCTCCAGACCTGCATCCTCCCAGCTTGGGGGGCCTGAATGAAAGGTTTCTTCCCTTCCAGTTCTAGTTTGGAAACTCCCAAAGTTCTCAATGGTTTGTTGTGAGTTCCATGTCCTCTTGGATCAGTCACTGTGGCCATGTGTGTTTGGCCACATGATTAATCCAGTCTGGGTCATGACCTTTTCTTCATCCAAAACAAGGTGGTGGGAAGACAAAAACAATAGCTACTACAAACAATAGGAGTTTATAATTATGTGCTGATGTATTCGAAGATGTGTTGACAGTCATGAGTGTGTATCCTAGGAAAGGCGAGCTGGACTCTGTCTCCATGGTGGCTCTCACCCCAGGGACCTAGGAACAGCCTGTCACCATACAATTACTTTTATAACCCTAGAAAAGAAAATCTCCTTGTCCTCAAAATACTTCCAGAAGAACAACCAGATGGGAAGGACCTTGGTTGGGACTCTTTCCAGTTCACTTGGGGCAGAGGGAATTTAATGGCTCACGTAGCTGAAAAGGATGGGCTAGATTGGGCTTCAGGCTGCATCCCAGGACTCCAAACAGGAATCTGTCTCTTTGGCTCTCAGCTCTGCTTTCATTTGAGTTGGCTTTATTCTCGGGCTTCACAGTGTGGCCCCACAGCACCAGTTATTGATAAAAAGAGCTCCCCTTTGCTGACAGAACTGCTGGATTTGGTTCTCATTGGTCCAGACGAGGAAGGTGTCCAGCCTCAAGTCATCATTGTGGCCAGGAAGATGGAATACACCGAATGGACAGGCCTGGCATGTACCCACAGAGACTGAGAGTTGGTACTGGTGGTTGTGGTGGCGGATGATATTACCTGAAGAAGGGACGAATGGGTGCTGGGCAGGACAAAGCATCAGCTGTCCAGTTCAGGCCTTTCCTCTTTCCCTGGTGTCTTCATTTTCCTCCCTCCCTCTGCTGTCCCTTACCCTCTGCCCAATCTCTTATTACTCCTGGTCTTGGGAGGTGCCTTCTGAGGATACTCCACTGGGGGTACCTGGGCCTGGATTAGAGGGCAGGGGGAGGATATTGCCTAGCCAAAGTGGGTGTTCAATAAAGAACCATTTGGAGATGGTCTTCTGTCTGGAACTGCTTCCTTTTTATTTTATTTTTTTTCCCCATATGAGCTGACTGAGCCATGGAACTGCTTCCTTATGGTCCCCATAGCACCTTACCGAGGGGCCCTTATCAATAGAGTTTTAGTTATGTACCTGTGTTCTTGTCTGAACCCCCACTAGCTGTGAGCTCCTGAGGAGTCAGGCCTGAGTTTGTGGGTCATCTAGCACATCCTTAATAGAATGATTGCCTGGATGTGACCACCCTCACCCCCAACCCTCACACACCCTGCCAGCATGCCTCAGACCTTACTCCAGCTCAAGATAAGTCTCAGATTGCAGGATCCCTGGTGCAGGGAACAAAGGTGAATGATTGTCTTGTGAGCCTCCTGTTGACTGATTGTGTTTTACATGGCTGCACAGAACCCTTGTGGTTATTTGGGGTTGGTGGTGGCTTCTGTATTAGTTACTTCTGCATGAACCAGTTCACTCAGGATCTGAGGCCACAGTTCCTTTCTTAGTCACTGACCCATCTGACAGACTTGAAATTAATCAGACAAACTTTGTTCATAGTTAACATATCCTTGGAAGTTTCTCAGCTATAAAGAAGAGGTCTTGGTGGCTAGGGAAGCCTTTCTGTGCATCCTGTTCTATCCAGTGAGAGCCTAGAGGGTGCTGCCCAGCCATATTCTGGCTAGTCTCAGCTATTCTCCTGAAAAAAAATTGGCATCTGACAACCTGGGTGGTGACTATAGGTAGTCAAATCCAGCTGGCTGGTCTCCTGGGGGTTAGCTTCTATGGAGCTACAAGTCCCCTGAAATGATACTGGCACTGTTGGGACAGTGTGTCTAAAAGCCTGGTTTTTTCAGAACTGGTCTCAGCAAAATGTCTTGCCAACTTCTACAGTTCCCATAAGTACATGATAACTGAAACACTTCTAGAGCCCCCCAGCAATGGGCTTGTGCTTTTAGTAGAATATGTGCTTGCTTCCATTTAGGGGTAAGAAGGTGGGCCCCTCACCATATGCTGCACAGAGAAGAGAGACACCATCACTCATTTGTTCATTTAACAAATGCTTTCCAAGCCACTACTAGGTGCCAGGCACTTCCTAGGTCCTGGGGATACAGTGGAGACTAAGATGGAGCCAGTTCTTTCTCATAGGGATCCCACAGCTTAGTGAGGGAGAAAGCCAAAGAATCAAAATACAGAGAGGGTCTGAGGGGCCCATTTTGAGAGCCATCAGAGTGGTGAGGAGTATGAGTGCTGGAGTCAGGCTGATCAAATCCCAGCCTGCCATTGGCTAGCCTTGTGACTTTGAGCAAGTTATCTTACTTCGTGGAACCTCAGGTTTCTCATCCATAAAATGGGGAAGTTGGATAGGGTATTATGAGGATTGAAATGCATTTATACATGTAAAGCATAAGTACTGGCTCAGGGTGAGCACTCAATAAATGGCAGTTATACCTACTTTTATTAGGAAGTGATACACCTTGAGCAAAACCCCTTTAGAGTATAGGGCATAGCATTCTTACATATTTTTAAAATTTAAAATTAAAAACATCTTGCCCTTTATAATCAGTCCACCACAAAGAAGAGATGGAGAAATCACCCTTCCTTGTTTTGTATCTATGGGGTACAAACATTTAATACTCCGAACTGTCAAAAAAGTGGGATTTTCACAGTCTGTTTTACAGCAGAGGAAACATATTCAGAGAGGTTAAGTAAATTTGCCCAATGCCACACATCTAATAAATGGCTGAGCTGGAATCAAGGCCAGCTCTTACTTGGCCGCAAAATCCATGTTTTATGCAGCTCCTCCACTATCTTGGCCTCCAAAGCAGCTGGCTTTGAACACGACCCTTGCAGCCCAGTCAGCCAATCCCTTGCTCTCCTGAAGCTTTTGCTGGTGGGTGGGCCCCACCTGCTTTCCTTGTGCATTCTCAGACCCTGAAGTGAGAAGAGTTGGCACAGGACATCTTACTTCCCTGAAAACAGTACCTGGACTTTTCTGTATCTTCACATCCATTGGGCATTGGGCAAATGGGTCATGCAGATGAAAATCATCCAAGAAAAGAGACACGGGAGTGAAATTCACACCCACTCTGGCTTTCAGACCATGGGTCTGAACATTAGCCCATGGTGTTTCTTGGCCATACTGACCTGTGCCGTTTCAGCTGCGTTCATCTCAGTTGGTGTTGTCTGCTGGCTGCCCTTTCTGATTTCCCACAGGAGCAGTAAGAGCCTGAGGAAGAGTAGGGTCAGAGGAGTCTGGGAGAATGAGGAAATATGAGAGCCCCAGGAACTGAAAAGGCCTGTGAGAGACTCTGAGCTTCCTGGGAACAGGTACAGGTTCTTTTTATTTCAATAATAACAGAAACAACTGTCAAAACCATGTGCCTGTAGTATTTGGAGTGCTGTCCTTGCAGAATCTCTTCATAAGAACCTTAGGAAATAGGCACATCATCTCCTGGATAGAATCCTAGGAAATGGGCACTATAATGGGCACTTTATCCCCATTTTATAAACATGGAAATTGAGGCACAGAGAGATTAAGTACTTTCCCAAGGTCATACAGCTAGTGATGGAGGAGCTGGCATTTGAACCCGGAGGTTTTAGTCTATCGAGTTTAACCAATAGGTCATATTGTGTTTTGGTAGGGAGGGAGGGAGGAAGAAAGCAAGTGAACAAATGAGTCTGGGATTTAGGACTTGCCAGACAAACAAGGCCCAAGAGGCAAGTGTGCAGGTGGGTGTACTTGGGAGTCAGCAGAGTTAGGCTGAAATTCAAGCTTTGCCACCTGCTGGCTATAAACTTTGGTTGGGTAAGTAACCCAAGGTAAATAAGATCATCTCTGTAAAACTCTTAGCCCTGTGCCTGGCACATAATAAATGCTTAATAAGGGTTCATTGTTAGTATTATTGTTACTGATAACATACAAATAGATTGTATTAATGGACCATAATTGCAACTGTATAAAACAAATTCCATGTTCGGCTGGGCGCAGTGGCTCACGCCTATAATCCCAGCACTTTGGGAGGCCGAGGTGGGCGGATCATTAGGTCAGGAGATCGAGACCATCCTGGCTAACACAGTGAAACCCTGTCTCTACTAAAAATACAAAAAAATTAGCCAGTTGTGGTGGCGGGTGCCTGTATTCCCAGCTACTTGGGAGGCTGAGGCAGGAGAATGGCGTGAACCCGGGAGGCGGAGCTTGCAGTGAGCTGAGATTGCGCCACTGCACTCCAGCCTGGGCGACAGAGCGAGACTCCATCTCAAAAAAAAACCAGATTCCATGTTGACAAGGATTAGAAGGGAATATGAGAACATGGAAACAGCTATGAAAAGACATAAGAGAATTAGGAGCATTTTCTTTAATATATCATCATTTTTTTAAAAAAAAACTTGCTTGTATTTATTTTTTAAATAGAGACAGGGTTTTACCATGTTGCCCAGACTAGTCTTGAACTCCTGGGCTCAAGCGATCTTGGCCTCCCAAAATGCTGGGATTATAGTCATGAGCCACTGTGCCTGGCCATTTTTTAGTAAACCTTTCTAATGGAACAAGTAAAACACATGCAGTGGGTGCTCAACAGGCCTTGAGTGTATGAATGAAAAATATTTGAACTTGTTTTTACTGGTTGATTTCATTGCTTAAAAAACATACCTTAGCCAGACACAGTGGCGTGTGCCTGTAGTCCCAGCTACTCATCCCCTTAAAAAAAAGTTTTATGCTTGTTAATTTCATAAATGCTAGAGGGATCACCCCAATCAAATAAAGCTACTCAAAAATAAAATACGAAAGGTGTTAGTGAGATACAGCTTTCTAGTTTTTTGCCACTAGTGGATAGGTTGGAATTTAAATTCTTCGGATATTGGAACCAGAAAAGGCTGTAACTGATGATTTTTGCTGTGATTTGTGCCTATTGGAGCCTCAGGAGAGAGGGAGACAACATGTAAAGAGAAGCAATCTGTTTGGAAAATGAAAATACAGTTAAATTGCTAATGAGCCCTTGTCAAAATCAAATGTCTACCCTTAGAGGCTGATGATTGTCTAGTTTAATATGCATTTTTTTTTTTGAGTGGGTCACTTGGACTGTAAGACCAACATGATAAAAAGGCAGCCTTGCATGTCACTTGGACCACAGCTGTCTGGCCACGCAGCATGCCTTCACTGCTGCTGAAGAAAAGCAGCTGGCTTGTTTAGAATCTCAAATTCCCGGATCCTAATTGCCTGGCCCTGACTCTAAGCTGAAACTTGCTACTGTCTGCCTTGAGCTGTTTTAGCCTCACCACGAGCTATGCTAAACTGAAAGCAGACACAGGCTCAATGACCAGGACTCAGACGTTGGGGCCGTTGGAGATTAAGGACCCCCTCCGTGGAGCGCTAAACTATGAAAACGTCCTGGAACCTGGCTGAAAAGGGCTTATTCTCTAATGGGACCATCTAAGATCAAGCTGCTGATAGGCCCTTTGTCTCTAATACAGAGGCTAATTGCATTCCTAACTTCTAATATTTGCCAAAAGCTCCAAGCTGGGGAAGGGTACATCGCAAGGACTGTGACCGCTCCTCCTGCTTTTGACAGACCAGACTCAAACCTTCTCTGGGGCTTCTCTCACTGCTGTTGACTTGTTGCATTCAGCTTTTGGGATTAGTTGCAGCTTGCAACAGTGGACTGACAGCCTGACTTTACTTCCCTCACTTTTCTCCCAGCACACACAGCTTAGTAAGGTAGGTGGATTATTAAAACGTAGCTGTCCCCAGAAAGGTATTAGACTTGTCTAGGCTGTTCATTGAATAATCAGGACAAAAGGGGTGGAAGATTATGTAAACATATTTTGAAATTTTTAAAAATTCACGGTTTCATTCTTTATTAGTTTGCTAAGGATACCATAACAAAGTACCACAAACTGAGTGGCTTACACAATAGAAACTTATTTTCCTGCAGTTCTGGAGGCTGCAAGTCCAGGACAAGGTGTCAACAGCTTTGGATTCTTCTGAGGCCTCTCTGCTTGGCTTGCAGATGGCTGCCTTCTTACTGTGTCCTTGCGTGGTCCCTCTGTCTGTGTGTCTGTGTCCTAATCTTCTCTTTTAATAAGGATACCACTCAGGTTGGATTAGGGCCCATCCTAAGAATCCCATTTTAACTTAGTTACCTCTTCAGGGCCTATCTCCAAATATACTCGCATTTTGAGGTACAGGTGGTTAGGGCTTCAGCATGAATTTTTGTGGGGACATAGTTCAACCCTCCACACATAATTACCAATTTCTGAATGTCTTTCTGGTTAAGTTGCATAAAAACGTTTATCTACTTGAACTCTAGGATGATAGTTTAAAAAAAAAAAATAATGTTGGCCAGGTGCAGTGATGGACACATCTGATCCCAGCACTTCGGGAGGCCAAGGTGGGCAGATTGCTTGAGCTCAGGAGTTCAAGACCAGCCTGGCAACATGGTGAAACCCTATGTCTACAAAAAATGCAAAAATTAGCTGGGCATGATGGCATGTGCCTGTAGTTCCAGCTACTTAGGAGGCTGAGGTAGGAGGATGGCTTGAGCCTAGGAGGTAGAGGTTGCAGTGAGCCAAAATTGTGCCACCGCACTCCAGCCTGGGCAACAGAGCCAGACTGTCTCAAAAAAAAAAAAAAAAAAAAGTTTATCTACAAAAATGCTTTTGTGCCTCTTACATACAACCCTTCCACAGGAAAGGCCTGGCTGAGAGTAAGAGATGGTTGAAAAAAATGCAATGTTACGATTGCTGAACAGGGGACGACTGTTTTTGTAATATTGGAGAAAATAATTAAAGCCTGGCACCTGGGGAGGCTTGATCCCTGGAAGCCTCCTCTTGCTGAAGGAAAATTCCCAGTGCTGCCTTTCCATGTGCTATGAGTGCTTTGAGTTCAGACTGACAACAGAGTGGGTCTAGCTCCCATGCTTTCCATGAAGATCTCCCACAAATGTCATCCACGCTCATGAGATGGATCAACTTCTATCCTGAACAAGCAAAACTGTTTGGGACTCACTGCCTTCAGGCAGTCCCTTGGAAGCCAAGGACTCCGGGAACTTTTCAGATGGGACTGGAAACACTAGGGCAGGAGTTCCCCTGGTAGGAGGTCTGTTCACCTGTACGACCTGACTAATGGATGTCCTGCTTGAGGTGCCCTAATATTGCAAATTCTTTGCTTACAGGGGTACCACCTGTGCCCCTGGGACTGTGCTTCTGTACATGACCACGACTCTTATGATGTCCCCTCAGCCCTGGAAAGCATTTGGGTTAGCTTCCACTTACTGGTCAGAGTTGTACCGTGCCTGAATTGATGCCTCAGGTCAGGTTGAAAAAAAAAAGGTTCAGACAGCAATTAAGGGCTGGGCACAGTGGCTCATGCCTGTAATCCCAGCACTTTGGGAGGTTGAGGTGGGCAGATCACCTGAGGTCAGGAGTTTGAGACCAGCCTGACCAACATGGTGAAACCCCGTCTCTAGTAAAAATACAAAAATAAAAAAATTAGCTGGGTGTGGTGGTGTGCACCTGTAGTCCCAGCTACTCGGGAGGCTGAGGCAGGAGAATCACTTGAACCCAGGAGGTTGAGGTTGCAGTAAGCCAAGATCATGCCACTGCACTCCAGCCTGGGTGACAGAGCAAGACTCCTTCTCAACAACAACAACAACTAAAAAGGAATTGAGGAAGCCACTTGGCTTTCTAAGTTAGGCTTTATGGTTAATGGGATTTATTTTAGCTGGTTAAGTCCAGGACCCCTACCAGGAAGAACTGAGGTCCATACTTGAGGTTGGTCTCACCCTTTTGCATGGGGTCCTACTGATAATAATTTTGCTGTAAAGAAGCCTCATTAAGGAGATGGACTGCGTGAAAAGAGATGAGAAAGCAGGCCTGTTTGCAAGGCTGGCCCTTGGCTGGCATCTGAGAGCTTGGATTTCAGGAGGGTTCACATTACTCCCTAAATGATAAGAGTGGCTCACTGTGCCTAAACTGTACAAACAATGTAGGTTATGCCCAACATCTGCTTTCCTTCTGGGAGTCAGATTTTCATATGTGTTAGGCAGAGGATGAGGTGAGCAGCTTCCAATCAGAACCCTGAACACTGAGTCTGTAATGAGCTTCCCTTGTACACAACATTGCACATGGGTTGTCACAACTGATTGCTGGAGGAATTGTGTCCTATGTGACTCTGCTGGGAGAGGACTGTGAGAGGCTTACACCTGGTTTCCCTGGACTTTGTCCATGCACTTTTTTCCTTTGCTGATTTTGCATCCTAGTCTTTTGCTGTAGTAAATCGTAGCCATAAGTATGACTACAGGCTGAGTCTGTGAATCTCCTAGTACATCATCAGACTAGGAGGTGGTGTTGGCACCCCCAGTACAGGGCACAAGGGAGGCTTGCAGGGTGTTTGTCATGTTCTCTTTCTCGATCTGGTTGTGGTTTACAGATTTGTTCAGTTTGTGAAAATTCACTGAGCTCTATGTACAGTTATGATATGTACATTTTTTCTGTAAGTGTATTAAATTTCAATAAAAAGAATAATTCACACCATAGGGGTACAAAATAACTTAATTTTTCAAAGTCTTCCTTTTATTCAGCCAACATTTTAGTGAGTACCCTTTTTTTACCAAGCACTGCTCTGGGAGCTTGGGATATGGGATAGAAAGGACAGCATCATTGTCCTCATTGTCCTTCAGCTTAGCTGCAAGGCAGGTGAAGGATGCTTATAGTATGGTTGATTTTTGCTGGGCTCTATGAAGGATCAGAGGGTGCTAAGGAGGTACAGAGAAAGAGCTTCTAACTTGGGTATTTTGCTGTTCCAGGGTTGCCACTCAAGTACCTACAGAACAAAGGGGTGTAGCTGAAAACTGTGGCAAACTGAAAACATGTAGGCACAGAGTAAGTAGCTAGAGCTGATTTTTTTCAGGAAAGGCCACAAATCCCAATTTTTAAGACCTCCTCTTTTAAATGCTGTAAATGTTTTACAATGGCCAGGCACGGAGGCTCACGCCTCCCAGCACTTTGGGAGGCCGAGGGGGCAGATCACTTGAGGTCAGGAGTTCAAGACCAGCCTGGCCAACATGGTGAAACCTCTTCTCTACTAAAATTACAAAAATTAGCCGGGCATGGTGGTGCATGCTTGTAATTCCAGCTACTTGGGAGGCTGAGGTGGGAGGATTGCTTGAACCTGGGAAGCAGAGGTTGCAGTGAGCTGAGATCGTGCCACTGCACTCCAGCCTGGGCGACAGAGCAAGACTCCGTCACAAAAAAAAAAACGGCGGGGCGGGAGGGAGGCCAAACAAAACCCTGCAAGACACATTTGGCTATGACCTGCCAGTTTGCTAGGCATTCCTCCAACCTTCCCTTCCTCTGACCAAGAAACTGAGTGTCCACTATTTTAGGCCCTGGGAAATTCAGTAGCGAGCAGGCCAGACAGCTTCGTTGCATCATGGGGGGCTCTGGTACTGTGCTTCTCCGACTTCAGGATGTGTAGGAATCACCTGAGCAGTCTTGTTAAGAGGCGGACACTGACTCGGGAGGTCTGGGGTAGGGCCTGAACGTTTGCCTTTGCGGTTCTAACAAGCTCTCAGGTGATGGCGATGCTACTGTTACCTGGCCCTTCCTTTAAGCAGCGTTACTCTGTAATCCTGAGTCGCTCAGGAACAGCAGTTATTTGAAGGAACAGGGCTAGGGGACTTGCCATGAAGGTATGTTTGGCAAGGACACTTTTACTTAGATTTTAGTTCATTTCGGGTGGCTTGGCTGAGAGCTGACGGCATCGGAGGCGGGTGCTAAGGCTCTCCTAAACTACCTGTTGGCGTGCCAGTTCCCTACTCTTAGAGAGCTTATATTCTAGGTGGGGTGGAGGTGGAGGAAGATTTAAGGAAAAGCTTCCTGGAGGAGGCGCAAGTGAACTGCAGGAGCTTTCCCGGACCCCCGAGAAAGGGAGAAACCCCGAAGGAATTCCTCCCCTCTTGGGGCTGGGTCTCCGCATCCACGCCGGGTTTGGTTTCCCAGGCTATCCCACGTGTTCGGGTGTCCCTGTCAATCAGGTTTTCCCCGGCTGGGTCCGGGTTTAAAGGCGGCTGCTGCGCAGGGCTCTCCCGTGGTGCCGCGCGGCGGGCGGGTTTGGATTTTAAATCCCCGCGGCCAATCAGTGGCGCGCAGGCTTTTGTAACGTTCCCAGCGCCGCGTTTGAATTCGGGGAGGAGCGGAGCGGTGCGGAGCCTCTGCTCGGATCCAGGTCTGCAGAGCAGGTTTGGGAGCATGAGTGCGGCGGTGACTGCAGGGAAGCTGGCACGGGCACCGGCCGACCCTGGGAAAGCCGGGGTCCCCGGAGTTGCAGCTCCCGGAGCTCCGGCGGCGGCTCCACCGGCGAAAGAGATCCCGGAGGTCCTAGTGGACCCACGCAGCCGGCGGCGCTATGTGCGGGGCCGCTTTTTGGGCAAGGGCGGCTTTGCCAAGTGTTTCGAGATCTCGGACGCGGACACCAAGGAGGTGTTCGCGGGCAAGATTGTGCCTAAGTCTCTGCTGCTCAAGCCGCACCAGAGGGAGAAGATGTCCATGGAAATATCCATTCACCGCAGCCTCGCCCACCAGCACGTCGTAGGATTCCACGGCTTTTTCGAGGACAACGACTTCGTGTTCGTGGTGTTGGAGCTCTGCCGCCGGAGGGTGAGTGTCGCTGCTGGGGAACTGGAACTGCCTGCGGGGCAGTTGGAGCGCCCAGACCTGGAGCTGCTGGAAAGAGTGCCCAGCAAGGGAGTGCCTGGGACTTGGAGCTGCTAGAGAAGGGTGCTGGGAGCCTCCCGCTTAAGTATGGAAAGTGTCTTTGGTAAAGGCTTCTTGGCTCTTGGAGCTGCTAGAGGAGGGGGTTCCAGTGAAGTGGAGTCTGAGTCATGTTGCTGATAGGGAAGTCAGCTTCTGGACGCGAGGTGCTGGGGGGAGGGGTGCTGGTAATGGACGCTAGGGCCCTGGAGTGCCCAGGGAGGAGTCCCAGGTTAGTGATGCCGCGCCCTAGGAGATTCTGGAGTGGAGCTGGGTCAGTGAGGGGGTAGTTGGAGCCAGACTTCGGGCCTTCCGGAAGAGATAAGAGTCAGGAAATGGATCTGGTGCTGGGGACTCGGAGCCTCCGGAGTGGTGCTGAGAGAGGAGCCCTAGGTAAGGGAGGAAGCTAGGAGGAGAAGGGGTGCTGCGAATGGTTGTGGACAGTGTTAAGGCAGGGTCCAGATGCCAGTTGTGCTGGAGAAGGAATGGGGTGGGGGCATAGGGAAGGAGAGGAACCCACCAAGACCCCTCTTTCATCCCTTGGGAGTCCAGAGTCCAGTCCTGTGCTTCCTTTGCCTGGTAACCCTCTCCCTTCCCCACCGGCCTCAATCCACCTCCCCATCCCTCCTGCCCTTTCCTTCCTACCCACAGTCTCTCCTGGAGCTGCACAAGAGGAGGAAAGCCCTGACTGAGCCTGAGGCCCGATACTACCTACGGCAAATTGTGCTTGGCTGCCAGTACCTGCACCGAAACCGAGTTATTCACCGAGACCTCAAGCTGGGCAACCTTTTCCTGAATGAAGATCTGGAGGTGAAAATAGGTGAGTTGCTGAGCCTGCAGGGGTGCTTGACATCACAACAAGAGGCTGGAATTTGGAGGAGGCTGGGAGAAAGGAAGGAGACAAAGAACCCACAAGTCAGTATCTTGCCTACAGATGCATTATTTTTTTGTGCCCCAATACAACATTTTTCTTTTTTTTTACAAAGAATTTGAATTTGTTTTTATTTTTTAAATTGGAAGGTTTGACATAAAAATTTTGATTCAGATCTCCTTTTAAACAGGTGAAAGCTCCAGTAATACGAGGACAGCATTTTCTTAGGGCAGCCCTTTGCTGGGCTGGAAAACAGCTGTCCCCTTCCTTCTTGTTTGCCACAGTCTCTACTCCTCCCTATTACTTCTTCACAGACTTGCCAAGTCTTGGAGGTTAACTTGCTTGATCCTTGAAGGCATTGGAGTTTTACTATCCCTGTCAGTTTCCGTTTCGAAGCATAGCCCCTTTCTAAGAGGAGGAGTGAGAAGTGTCACTGGAGGCACCTCCCTGGTGTCAGCATGGCGGGAAGATTCCTAGGGAAGCCTTGCTGCATACAAGGAGCAGAGGCTTGTGGGATCAAATGGCCCTGGTTCTGGATGGTCAAACCTTAACTAGCCTTCTGCATTGACAGATGTCAGAGGCTGGCATCTAAGTACCCACTCTTCCTACCTCTGTCCCAGGGGATTTTGGACTGGCAACCAAAGTCGAATATGACGGGGAGAGGAAGAAGACCCTGTGTGGGACTCCTAATTACATAGCTCCCGAGGTGCTGAGCAAGAAAGGGCACAGTTTCGAGGTGGATGTGTGGTCCATTGGGTGTATCATGTAAGTTGGGAGTTGTCTCTGGACCTACCTGGTCTCAGCAGGGGCAACTTTGGGACATCCTACCTGGCTGACCTTTTCTGTGGACCTTTCGGCCTGCTTTACAGAAAGCCTACTCCAGGGGACAAGTCACCCCCAAAGCCTAATTGCCATATCTTTCCCTGTCACTGGTGTATCCTGTTGGATTTCTGCAGCCTAGGCCATGGGTACAGAGGAGGAGGAGGAAGAGGAGGGAGAGTCTCCACAACCTTACTGTAGTCCTTTGCTTAGAGTTGTCCACAGGGCAGCATCACCATCATCTGGGAACTTGTATGCACAATCTCAGGACCCAGACTACTTACTGGATCAGAATCTGGATTTTTAACAAGGTCCTTTGGTGATTCCCATGCACAATAAGGTCTTAAACACTGATGAGCATTAGCATGGTGGGGGAAATTAGGCCAGGAGTTACAGATGGAAAGATGAGGTGCCAGTGGTCATTCTGGATTAAGACCATCAGCAGCGGTTGGTGGCAGGCGGAGGGTCTTTTCAGGTGTTATCAGGTGGCTTGGGCCTTTTCAGGTGTTATCTTTCTTGTTTTGGGCCTAGGTACTGGAGGGTTAGAAATGAGTTGTACCAATGGCTTTCATACGTCTTTGCAGTGGGGTTTTTTCAAATGAAAACTTGAAGACTTTAGTACAGAACTGCTAAAGGTGGAGCTGCTTCTGTAAGTGCAGGTAGCCCTTTGACCTGTTTTGCATGACAGGCAGCCTCTGAGGCCCTTGCACAGAGTCCTAGATGACCGCAGGCTATAGCTAAAAAATCACTGGCCCTTAAGAATCCTGGTCTCACCACGTGTATTCTGCTGAGGGCTTATTCTAGCCAATGTCATGGCTCCTGGGGCTGCTCAGTGGACTTGGGGATTGTCTTCAGGGGCCCCAGAGTTAGAGTGAGTGTCCAGAGGATGCCTGACCTTTGTTCTGACCCTGAGATGATTTCTCTTATGTCTGGGTTGTGGCTGGGAGACTGGTGCCAAATCCTACCTTGTGCTTACAGGTATACCTTGTTAGTGGGCAAACCACCTTTTGAGACTTCTTGCCTAAAAGAGACCTACCTCCGGATCAAGAAGAATGAATACAGTATTCCCAAGGTGACTAATGATGCTTTAAGTTTACATTTATTTTGTTTTCCCCAGAAGCTATTTACGGAGCCCAGAAATATCCTAGGACCAGAAATAGGTCTATCCCACCTCTAAGGTAGCCACAGAGCTTGAGAGGGCCTGTGTCTGAAATTGCATACAGAATTTGACATGTATGTGCACATAAGCATTTTTTCTAGGGGGAGAGAGTTGGCAGATTCTCAAGAGATTGGGTAACCCAAAAGTTGTGTAAAAAGCAAAAAACAAAGGAGGTGGGAAGGAGTAGGAGGCAAAAGTGCTTAAGCTCTAGAAATGGATTATCTTAATTCAAATGGATTCTGCCACTTAGCGAGATCACATTGTTTTTTTTTTTTTTTTTTTTAGGTGATTTTTTTTTTGCCAGTGCAGTGGTAATCTCGGTCATACAACCTCCACCTTCCAGTTCAAGTCGAACTCCTGACCTCAGGTGATCCACCCGCCTTGGCCTCCCAAAGTGCTGGGATTACAGGCATGAGCCACCATGCCCAGCCTGGCCTGCATCTTCTGAACCATAGTTTCCATCTATAAAGTGGAGTTCCTGCCTTGGAGCACCTCACAGAGTGCCTTGCATGTGGTATGCGCTCTCAGAATTATGAATCACTGTGAATCCCAGGCCTTCCTAATGGCATAGTGGTGTGCCTTTTCTTCTTTTCTGAGACGGAGTCTCACTGTCGCCCAGGCTGGAATGCAGTGGCGTGATCTCGGCTCATTGCAAGCTCTGCCTCCCAGGTTCACGCCATTCTCCTGCCTCAGCCTCCTGAGTAGCTGGGACTACAGGCGCCCGCCATCATGCCCGGCTACTTTTTTCTGTATTTGTAGTAGAGACAGGGTTTGACCGCGTTAAGCCAGGATGGTCTTGATCTCCTGACCTCGTGATCCGCCTGCTTCGGCCTCCCTAAGTGCTGGGATTACAGGCATGAGCCACCGTGCCCGGCTGTGGTGTGCATTTTCACAACCACCAACAGAAATACATTTAAAGGAATAGCTGGTTCCTGCAGAAGCCTAGCACACAGCCAGTCTGAAGTGTAGTGTCCTTATGTGAAGCCAAGAGGCCTGTTACCATAAGGAGAGACATAGTAAATCCATCACAAAGTGTCAGTTCACTGTCAGAGACAGCATGGAATCAAGCCAGCTAGACAAGGCCTTCACCCTCTCTGGGCCTCACTTTCCTCCTCTGCGAAAAAGGGATGACAATAGATCCCCACTCCTTAGATGTGTTGGTGAGGGCTAAGTGAGCCAAACACAGGAGTGCTTAGAATGCTTTCCTGGCACATAGTGAGTGCTAGGAAAGTGAGTTGGTGCTAGGCCACAGTCCATTGACCCTTCTGTCAATTGTGCTCAGTAAAGCTGACCGTGGAGAACTTGGCATTGAACCAAGTTGTGAACTACTGACCTGTGGTGTATTTGAGACTGGGGGCTGCATGTGGGCTGGGACCTGCAGCCCCTTTGAGGCCGTACTGTACTCCGGGTCCCCTTCACATTCTGCTTATGGCTGTCCCTCTCTCTGCCCCAGCACATCAACCCCGTGGCCGCCTCCCTCATCCAGAAGATGCTTCAGACAGATCCCACTGCCCGCCCAACCATTAACGAGCTGCTTAACGACGAGTTCTTTACTTCTGGCTATATCCCTGCCCGTCTCCCCATCACCTGCCTGACCATTCCACCGAGGTTTTCGATTGCTCCCAGCAGCCTGGACCCCAGCAACCGGAAGCCCCTCACAGTCCTCAATAAAGGTACAACAAGGCTCTGGGTAAGAGAGCAGACACCCCCAGAGAAAGCCTAGGTTGTAGGAGTGTGTGCGGCTTAGTCCCTGAACCCGAGAGCTCAGGTGTGGAGTAGGACAGGCCTCTGTCCTTCAATCCGTGGTTCCAATGCCCATCTGCTCCTTGGCCCTGCCAGGAAAGACTGACCTTACCATGGCTAGATAAACCTACCATGCCCAAGAAGAAGAAAATGGACTGAATGCCAAGCCTGAAAAATTCTTTCCAATCACTTTAATTAATTAATTTAATTTTTTGGAGACAGGGTCTCTCCTCTGTTTTCCAGGTTGGAGTGCAGAGGCACAATCACAGCTCACTGCAGCTTTCAACTCTAGGGCTCAATTGATCCTCCCATCTCAGCCTCCCAAGTAGCTGGGACTGTCAGGCATGCGCCACCATGCCTGGCTAATTTTTCTAGTTTTTGTAGAGACAGTGTTTTGCTGTGTTGCCCAGGCTGGTCTTGGAACTCCTGGGCTCAAACGATCCTCCCACCTCCGCCAAAGTGTTGGGATGACAGGCATGAGCTACTACACCTGGCCTTTAAAAAAAATTTCTAACACTTTTTCATGATTCATTAAAAAACATGAAAATTTCCTTTTTTTTTTTTTTTTTTTTTGAGACAGGGTCTGGCTCTGTCTCCTAGGTTGGAGTGGAGTGGTATGATCTCGGCTCACTGCAACTTCTACCTCCCAGGCTCAAGCCATCCTCCCATCTCAGCTGAGACTACAGGCATGTGCTGCATGCCCGGCTGATTTTTTGTAGAGACAGGTTCTCACTTTGTTGCCCAGGCTATTCTCGAACTCCTGAGCTCAAGCAATCTGCCCACCTTGGCCTCCCAAAGTGCTGGGATTACAGGTGTGAGCCACTGCGCCCAGCCAGCATGAAAATTTCAAGTACACATATAGAGCATAATGTAATGGATCCCCTCATACTTACCAGATTCAATAATTAGTTATCAGGATTTTGTCAAGTTTGCTCCATTTATTTATTTTTGTTCCTTTGAAGTATTTTTTAAAGTTAACCCCAGGCACTTTGCCATTTTATACCTATATAAACTTCAGAATACTTCTCTTAAAAAAGATGGACATTTTCTTAAAAATCAAAAACCACATGCCATTGCTTAGGTTGTCATTGTTTCTAGGTCTCTTCAGAGAACAGAATTAGGAACTGCATTTGTGGCAGTGGGGGAAAACTGACATTGAGTCTATGATGGTATTTCTGAGTCACACATTTTTAAACATTTTATTTTGATATTATTGCAAGCTTATGAAAAAGGTAGCAGAGACCAAAAACACACTCCTGTTCTCCCCTTTTGCCCAGACTCACCAGTTAACACTTTTTTTCACATTTATCAATTGCCCTCTTTTTTCTGAACATTCAAAAGTTGTATACGTCCTACACTTTACCCTTAGTGCTTCAGTGTATGCTTCCTAAAAACAGATTCTTTTACATAACAATAGTACCTGGCACAATTCCCACGTTCAGGAAATTTAACATTGATACATATTGTCTTACAGTGATCTTCTCCACTGGGAGTTACTGCTTTTCTTCTGGTAATTTTTAAGTGTCTGATTCAGACACACTATTAATCTGTTTTTACTTCTTTGGTTTATACTTGTATTTCTTTTCTCTGAAACTGAAAATCTTGTTCCCTTACATTAATATACTTAAAATTTTCAACAAATATGAGTTCCTGTTATTAAATGATATTTTATTTTCTTGCAATTCTAATTGTCCTTAAAGTATATTTCACTAAGGATACATAGTTTTAAAAAGTCACTTGAAATACCTTTTTTTCCTCTGTGGATATATCACAAATTTGATGTACAACTTGAGTTCATTTTTCAGTTTTCAATTTTTAGGTATTGGTTTTTCTTAAACTTCATTTTGGAATAATTTTAGGCTTATACAGAAAAGTCGCAACAACAACAAAAAACTCCCCAGAGTTTCTACATATCTTGCAGCAATTATTACAGTGGAATGTTTTTTGAGACAGGTCTCAGGACTTGCTGTCACCCAGGCTGGAATGCAGTGGCTCAATCATAGCTCACCGCAGCCCAAACATCCTGGGCTCAAACAGTCCCCCTGCCCCACCCTCCAGAGTAGCTAGGACTACAGGCATGTGCCACCATACCCAGCTAATTAAAAAATTTTTTTCTTTGGGAGGCCGAGGTGGGTGGATTGCCTGAGCTCAGGAGTTCAAGATCAGTCTGGGCAATGTGGTGAAACCCTGTCTCTACTAAAAATACAAAAAATTAGCCGGGCGTGGTGGTGTGCACTTGTAATCTCAGCTACTCAGGAAACTGAGGCACAAGAATCGCTTGAACCTGGAAGGCGGAAGTTGCAGTGAGCCGAGATCTTACCACTGCACTCCAGCCTGGGCGACAGAGCGAGACTCTGTCTCAAAAAAAAAAAAAAAAAAAAAAGAAAATTTTTTTTGTAAAGACAAGATCTCACTATGTCGACCAGGCTTATCTCAAACTCCTGCCCTCAAGTGATCCTCCTCGGCCTCCCAAAGTGTTAGGATTACAGGCATGAGCCACTGTGCCCTGCCTAGAGTGATGTTCTAATGGTAATTTTTCCTTTCCTCACTTTTTCTACATTTAATAATTAGAATTCTTCTGTAAGGAAGAGCTGTTCCTTCTCTCCCATTCACTTATTTATTTGGTTATGTCTGAAATAGACTCATGGATATTTTATTCTTTGGGCTATATTTTAAAGGATTACTTATTTCTCTGCTTTTTTTTTTTTTTTAATTTGAGACAGGGTCTTGCTCTGTCTCCCAGGCTGGAGCGCAGTGGCACAGTCTTACCTCACTGTAGCGTTGATCTCCTGGGCTCAAGTGATCCTCCAGCCTCAGCCTCCCAAGTAGTTGGGACTTGAGGCATCTGCCACCGCATCTGAACAATCTTCAAATTTTTTGTAGAGATGAGGTCTTGCCCAGTTGCCCACACTGGTCTCGAACTCCTGAGCTCAAGTGATCCTCCTGCCTCAGCCTCCTACTTTTTTTCTTTCACTTTTAATTTTTCATATAGCATTTTAAAAACTTAAGGAAATTTTCAGTTACCCGAAGGTGGAGAGAACTGTATGATGAGTCCCATGTTTCATCTATTTTTACTAGTTATCAACATTTGGACAGACTTGTGTTACCCGAAGGTGGAGAGAACTGTATGATGAGTCCCATGTTTCATCTATTTTTACTAGTTATCAACATTTGGACAGACTTGTTTTATTTATTCCAGCCTCCTGCCTTTTTTGTTACTGGTGTTTTAAAAAATTATTATTTACTATTTATTATTATTTATTTGAGACAGTCTTGCTTTGTTGCCCAGGCTGGAGTGCAGTGGCAAGATCATGGCTCACTGCAGCCTCCACCTCCTGCGTTCAAGTGACTCTCCCACCTCAGCCTCCCAAGTAGCTAGGACTACAGGTGTGCCACCATGTCCAGCTAGTTTCTATATTTTTAGTAAAGACAGGGTTTTGCCATGTTGCTCAGGCTGGTCTCGAACTCCTGAGCTAAAACAGTCTATCTGCCTTGGCCTCTCATAGTGTTGGGATTATAGGTGTGAGCCACTGGGCCTGGCCTTGCTGGAGTGTTTAAAGCAAATCCGTAATATCTTATTATTTCATAGCTAAGTCCCTATCATGACATCGTTTTTTAATTGAAAACTTAAACATTTTATATTATACAAGGAGAATTGGCACATATTGGTGGGGGAATAAATAAATAAGGAAAAAGACAATAAAAATAATCTGTGTTTCTACTGCCCAGATATAATCAGCGTTAAAATTTCATGTTATCTTTTCTAGCTTTTTTGGTTATAAATAAGCATATAAAGCAAATTTGGGGGTGGAAAGAAATTTCTTGTGTTTTTATTTAAATGCCTACTGAATCCATTCTGTGGATGAACTAAACTACTCAGCCCTTCCATCTGCCTGGATGCTGAAGTTGCTTTCAATTCTTTGCTCGAAGCTGGGCAGCTCTGAGCTGCTGGTGCCTTCAAGCTGTTTGCCTGAGTGGCAGGTCATATCCTGCAGGGCCACACCGTTGGGTCAGAGGCCAGAGCTTCTGAAGATCTGTTGCCTCACAGTGAGCACTATGTGCCTGTCACCTGAGCATGGCAGCTGCTGCTCTAATAACCAGGCACTGACTCAGTTTCCCCAAAGCAGTGGTAACTAAGAGAATTTTTCTTTCAGAAGAGTTTCAGCTTTGGCAGGGGAGTCCTATGCCCTTCCCAATGCCCCCTGTTTTTGTCACCTTCCTAGGCTTGGAGAACCCCCTGCCTGAGCGTCCCCGGGAAAAAGAAGAACCAGTGGTTCGAGAGACAGGTGAGGTGGTTGACTGCCACCTCAGTGACATGCTGCAGCAGCTGCACAGTGTCAATGCCTCCAAGCCCTCGGAGCGTGGGCTGGTCAGGCAAGGTGGGTACTGCTGGGCCCTGGGCAGGGCAGGATTGCTTGGGGCATCTGGAAAAGGCAGGAGGGGCCTTGGCCAACAAAGCACTGGTGAGTTGTCCAGGCCCTGTCTCCACAGGACCATTGGTTTCCCCATTTCCTGATATCCAAGGCCCTGCTTGCTGTGGCTTCTGCCTCCTTTTCTGATCTGTCTTTTACTCTAGCACCTCGATGTGCCACCTTCATATGCTGTTTCTTTTGCTCAGTAAGTTCCTATTGTTTCTTCAAGACCCTTGAAATAACAGACCCAGATGTACTGCAGCCTCAGGGCTTTCTCCCTGGTCCTGGCATGAAGGCACTTCTTCCAGACACCACATGGCTTATGCTGTGGCCTCCTTCAAGTGTCTGCTCCAGTGTCAGCTCTGTGAGCATCTCCCTGGCCTCTCTGCTGGTGCTTCTCATCCCCTCACCCACTGCATAGTTCTCGATAACACTTCTCACCCAACATAGTCCAACATGTCCTTCTTTGTTTATTGGATTTAAAGTAAGGGGTTTGTTGCATGCACTGAACATAACATTTTGATGTGTTTGCAACTGGCTTCTCTCTTCACAGTTTCTTAATTACTCCAAACTGGAAAACTAGATGTCTCTGACTCTTACCATGATAGAAGTCACTGATATTTTGTCCATACTTAAATTGATTAGTCTTTGCCCCTACAACCACAGTGTAAGCTCCATGGAGGCTGGGGTTTTGTCTGTTGCTCACTGTACCTGCGACAGTGCCTGGCATGGTAGGCCTTCAGTAAATGGGTCAGTGGAATGAAGGAGTGAGTGGAACTTGGTGCACTGTGCTGAGACTTTCTCTGCAGACATGTCTGTGCTGCTGCTTGTCTGAGCCTGTTGGCAGCAGAGGCCCTGCTTTGCTCTTCTCTGGGGCCCTAAGCCTCTCAACTGAGCCCAGATGGGGTGCCCAGCAGGCTTCCCTTTTCCCTAGTGTGGGCCACATGTGTGGACCAGAGGGGAAGAGGCTGGTCCTGACCAATTGCCTGTCTGTTTCTGTCTCAGAGGAGGCTGAGGATCCTGCCTGCATCCCCATCTTCTGGGTCAGCAAGTGGGTGGACTATTCGGACAAGTACGGCCTTGGTAGGTTTCTTCCAGAACAGGTGGGTGACTCAGGCACAGCCAGGTGACCTTTTCAGTTGTTACAGGCTCTGGCCTGTTTGAGCTCCCAGGTACTCTTCTCAGTGCCCTCCTGTCTCCATCCCTGGCTTCCCAGTTCCAGCTCCAGCTCCCAGTGCTCCCTGACTCCCCAGCTTTTTTTTTTTTTTTCCAGAGGCAGGGTCCTGCTCTGTCGCCCAGGCTGGAGTGCAGTGGCACAATCATGGCTCACTGCAGCCTCAAACTCCCAGGCTCATGCCTGGCTGCGGGCTCAGCCTCCTAAGTAGCTGGGACTACAGGTGTGCACCATCACGCTCAGCTAATTTTTAAAATATTTTGTAGAGATGGGGTCTCGCTACGTTGCCCAGGCTGGTCTCAAACTCCTGGGCTCAAACAATCCTCCTCCCTCAGCCTCCCAAAGTGCTGGAATCACAAGCACGTGCCACCACGCCCGGCCCCACCCCCCGCTTTCTATTCCCCCTTTCTGAGACCTCTCTCTACCGACCCCTAGGGTATCAGCTCTGTGATAACAGCGTGGGGGTGCTCTTCAATGACTCAACACGCCTCATCCTCTACAACGATGGTGACAGCCTGCAGTACATAGAGCGTGACGGCACTGAGTCCTACCTCACCGTGAGTTCCCATCCCAACTCCTTGATGAAGAAGGTGAGTGCCATCCGGCCCATGGGGCGTGGTGTTGCGGAAGTGGGACCTGTGTTGGAGGATCAGACTCTAATTCTGGAACCCCTCACCTACCTTTCATCCAGATCACCCTCCTTAAATATTTCCGCAATTACATGAGCGAGCACTTGCTGAAGGCAGGTGCCAACATCACGCCGCGCGAAGGTGATGAGCTCGCCCGGCTGCCCTACTTGCGGACCTGGTTCCGCACCCGCAGCGCCATCATCCTGCACCTCAGCAATGGCAGCGTGCAGATCAACTTCTTCCAGGTGAGCTGGAGGTCACCAGGGGCAGGAGAGAGCTGGGGTAGGCTCTGCGTGCCTGGCAGTGGCCCATGTGAGTTGAGCGTGGAGTGAGCAGCTCAGGTACCTATAACCTGTTGTGTCTTCCCTCTACTCCCTAACATACACTGGCCTCTGGGATGGCCAATCCCTACCCCTCTTCTCTTGCAGGATCACACCAAACTCATCTTGTGCCCACTGATGGCAGCCGTGACCTACATCGACGAGAAGCGGGACTTCCGCACATACCGCCTGAGTCTCCTGGAGGAGTATGGCTGCTGCAAGGAGCTGGCCAGCCGGCTCCGCTACGCCCGCACTATGGTGGACAAGCTGCTGAGCTCACGCTCGGCCAGCAACCGTCTCAAGGCCTCCTAATAGCCGCCCTCCCCTCCGGACTGGTGCCCTCCTCACTCCCACCTGCATCTGGGGCCCATACTGGTTGGCTCCCGCGGTGCCACGTCTGCAGTGTGCTCCCCAGCCCCGGTGGCTGGGCAGAGTTGCATCATCCTTGCAGGTGGGGGTTGCTGTATAAGTTATTTTTGTACATGTTTGGGTGTGGGTTCTACAGCCTTGTCCCCTCCCCCTCAACCCCACCATATGAATTGTACAGAATATATCTATTGAGTTCGGAACTATCCTTTCCTTGGCTTTATACACATTAAACAGATGTGAATCTTCTTTTTCTTGTATTCCCTGAGGGGTGCCAGGGCCTGGGATCCAGGGAACATCTCTGCTTCAGCCCCAGGCTGCCCAGCCTCTGCCAGTCTTGTGGGGGCAAGGGGGTGACAGTGTCTCTCTGTGGACCAGGCTGGAGTGCAGTGGCATGATCCTGGCTCACTGCAGCCTCGAACTCCTGGGCTCAAGTGATCTCCCACCTCAGCCTCCCAAGCAGCTGGGACTACAGGCATGCGCCACCATGCCTGGCCAATTTTTCAAATTCTTTGTAGAGATGGGGTCTTGCCATGTTGGGCAGGCTGGTCTCGAACTCCTGAGCTCAAGTGATCCTCTCACCTCAGCCTCCCAAAATGCTGGGATTACAGGTGTGAGCCACTGCACCCAGCCTGGCAGTCTTTTCTGATTCTGATTCTGAGGCCAGCCACAGGCTCAGCTCTTCAGCCAGCCAGCATGGAGACCATCTGTGTGGCGTCCAGCCCACCTCACCTCCCTGCGGCCCCAGGGCATGGCCTTCTGGCCTCTGAGTCTGGCGGGTAGTAGGGCAGGAAGAGGCTCTCAGAGGCACAGCTCCTCATGGCTCGGTGCGTGTGGAGGAGCAGTCGTGGGAAACGGTTTGTGAAGTACTGGACGAAGCCATCAGGGACTTGGCCGAGTGCCTGTCGCACCTCAACTGGGAGCTCCCTGTAGTGGTGCTTCTGTGGGTAGGTAGAGCAGAGAACCCTGGCTCAGCTGCAGCCAGGCCTCCCCAAGACCCAGGCCCACCCAGGCCCCAACACATACCTTGTTCCTTACAGCACGCAGCAGGTCTCGCACTGATGTCCCCTTATAGGACCGGAACTTTCTCAGGTCTGTGGACAGGGAATTCAGTGGCAAAAGCATCCCTGCTGGGCTCCCCTCCACCGCCCAGGCCCACCTGAGTGTGGCCTCTACCTATCTGCAGTGGCATGGAGATGTGCTCGTGCCAGTTGTCCCGGACCACTGCGCAGCCTCCTGCCTCCAGTGCCCTCACCAGGGGCTCCTGCTCGGACTCCTTCTCCAGCCAGTCACTGACGTCCTGGGGCCCAGAGAGCTCCTGAGCCTTGTGACCAAGGCCAGAGGCCACATAGCCAGGAGTGTGTTGTCTTACTTAGGGGAGTGGTTTAGGATGACTGACAAGGATCATTGTCTCTGGGGGCATGAAGCTTCTCTATGCCACGTCTCTGTTATTTACCACCAACCTGTGAGCTTGGTACTGCTGTCCCCATTCTACAAATAAGCAAACTGCAGTTCAGAGGCACGAAGTCTCTTGCTCAAGTTCACACAAATGCAGTGGGCTATTGGCACAGCATGAGCGATGACTCAGGTGGAAAGGAATGGGCTATATTCCCATACAAAGGGCAGCTGGGGCTGGCAAAGCTGGCAGTGAGTGGACCAAAGAGTGCCAAGATGGTGGAGTTCAGGAGTCCAGCCTGGCTCCCAGTTTAGGGAAAAAGCCAGACTGCCAGGACCAGGTAGCTCTTCCTGTTTTCCCTCAGCCAATCTAATATCCCATTTCTTATTGCCCAGGACCCAAACTTAGGACTTTGGGGGCCATTCCCAAGCTTTCCTTCTGACCTGGAAGAATTGGAGTTGCTTGGCTCTGCTCCAAAAGAAGGGGTGGGCCAGCACCTGGGGGGCAGAGGGGCGTGGCTGCGGCAGCGGGCTCAACATGGCTCCAATGAGGTCCCGGGCAACCACCTTGTCTGGAGGATGGAAGAGGAGGAGGAGAGTCTGCTTCAGGCCTGCCTAGTGTCTTGCCCTTCCTCCCTTCTCTGCCCTGCCCAGGGCTCCCTCACCGTGGACCTCTTCCTCCAGGTGAGCCAGACAGGGAGCCCCTGTGAGGATGTTTGCCTGGCGATAAAGACTGTCTCCAAAGGGGTGGCTGCCACCAGAAAGCACGTAGTAGAACACGCAGCCTGCAGAGAAGATGTCCACAGCGCTGGTCTGGGGCCAGAGAGATGGGTGTGAGAAGGAAATCTCTGCTTCCAAGGAAGTTGGCCTGGCTAAATTCTCCCATGGGCTGATAGAGCAGCCAGGGGTTTGGCTCAGACTGGAACTCAGGATGCTTCCCGGGCAGCATCTCCTTGGCTCTAGAGCCCTCCCATTTACACCACTATAGTGGGCCGATGGTTTTCATCCAAAACCTTTGCCCCTACTGAGCTAGTTCAGGTTTCCAAGCTTCATTCCTGCAGGGTGTAGGCAGGTTACATAAGTGGGTGCCACACATGAGGCAATAAAGCAATCAGGAGGACTGTGGTGACCTGGCATGGGTTCTGTCTGCAGGGGCAGCTGGTCCTTAGCTCCAACTGGTTGTCACCAGGGGACTCTCCAGGGTGGCAGAGCTGATTTTGGTTTTTTTGAGTTGGAGCCTTGCTCATGTTGCCCAGGCTAGAGTGCAGTGGCGCAACCACAGCTCACTGTAACCTCAAACTCCTGGGCTCAAGCAATCTACCTCAGCCTGAGTAGCTGGGACTACAGGCATGTGCCACCATGCCTGACCAATTTTAAAATTGTTTGTAGAGGTGGGTCTTCTTATGTTACCCAGGCTGATCTTGAACTTTTGGCCTCAAGCAATTCTGATTTTTTTTTTTTTTTTTTAAAGAAAATCCAGAAACCCAAATTTTATGTAGAATTTCTCAAATGTTAAAATATTGGGCCAGGCAAGTGGCTGACACCTTGTAATCCCAGCACTTTGGGAGGCCGAGGTGGGAGGCTTGCCTGAGGCCAGGAGTTCAAGACCAGCGTGGGCAACATGGTGAGACCCTGCCTCTACAAAAAAATACAAAAATTAGCTGGGTGCCATGTTGTGTGCCTGTAGTCCCAGCTACTTGGGAGGCTGAGGTGAGAGGATCCCTTGAGCCCAGGAGTTTAAGGCTGCAGTGAGCTGTGATGGTATCGCTGTACTCCATGACAGAGCAAGACCCTGTTTCAAAAATATATATATATAGGGCCAAGCACAGTGGCTCACGCCTATAATCCCAGCACTTTGGGAGGCCAAGGTAGGTGAATCATCTGAGGGTTGGGAGTTTGAGACCAGCCTGGCCAACATGGCATAAACCCCATCTCTGCTACAAATACAAAAATCAACGGCCTGGTGGCACCTGCCTATAGTCCCAGCTACTGGGGAGGCTGAGGCAGGAGAATCACTTGAACCTAGGAGGCGGAAGTTGCAGTGAGCTGAGATCACACCACTGCACTCCAGCTTGGGCAACAAGAACGAAACTCCATCTCAAAAAAAAAAAAAAAATAGATATATATATATATACATGGCCACTAATTTAAAAATAAACTGTATAGTCTCATGACATCATACATTCAGTCCTTGAGCCCAGGTCACCACTTTGAGCTTTCTCTCAACTTTAGGAGTGGGGGCGGCCTTCCCCGGTGACTGTCCTTTTGTGTGATTGGCATCCATTTCTCTGGCTTCAACTTCCGCCCACACACTGTGACTCAAAATCCATAATTCTGGGGTCCCAAACGCAAGTGTCTCTGTGTGGGTCAGATGCTGCTCTGTGTATCAACTAATTAGCTCATCTGATGCCCTCCAAAACCTTCAACATCAGTGGTTCTCAAACTTGGCTCCACATAAAAATGACCCAGGCAATTAGGTCAAAATCACTGGGTGTGGGGCCTGGGGTGTTGTTTGTTTTTTGTTTTTTGAGAGAGAGAGTCTCACTCTGTTGTCCAGGCTAGAGTGTAGTAGGGTGATCTTGACTCTCTGGAACTTCCACCTCCCAGGCTCAAGCGATCCTCCCGCCTCAGCCTCCCAAGTAGCTGGGACCACAGATGCACACGCCCACACCGGCTAAATTGTGTGTGCTTTTGGTAGAGACGAGGTCTCCCTAGGTTGCCCAGGCTGGTCTCGAACTCCTGAGCTCAAGCAATCCGCCTGCCTCGGCCTCTCAAAGTGCTGGGATTACAGGCGTGAGCCACCGCACCCGGCAATGGGCATCCTTTTTTTAAGTTGCGCAGTAGTTGTGAAGCACAGTGAAGATTACAAACCATTTTCTAGCTCAGGGTTTCCCAACCTCAGCACCACTGGCATTTTGTTAGTTCTTTGTGTTGGGTGCTGTCCCGTCCTGTAAGACATTTAGCAGCATTTCCAGCAGATGCCAGTAGCCCCTCCCTCCCACGTCATGACAGTCAAAAATGTCTCCAGACATTGCCTAATGTCCCCTGGGTGGCAAAACAGTCCCTGATACTGCTGTAGAAGGAGGGACAAATCAGCCCTTCTTTAAGAAGAAACAAGCTTGGAGGAACAGCTCAAAGTCACACAGCAAGTGTCATGGAGTCTCCTCAGGAGGGGAACTGGGACAGGGACGGATTCCTGCAGCCTGGGGCAGCTGTGTGCCTGGAGGACTTGGTGGATAGACTCACAGGACTGTCTGGTGGCAGGAGCTGCAGAAGCTCGGGCGCCATCCAGCCTTCCGTGCCGGGGATGCCGGAGTGGAGGCTGAAGCTACAGCGGCCAGCAGGCAGCTTCTTGCAGAGGCCGAAGTCTGAGAGCACCACCCTGCCCAGGCCCTGGCTGTCAGGCCCGGTGATGAGAATATTGCCTGGCTTCAGGTCCCGGTGCACTGTGGGAGGGGGGCAGAAAGAAAGCCGGTTGCTGAGGGCAGAAGGCAGGGGCTAAGAACAGGGAGCGGGAGGCAGGGGCAGTTCGGGTACCTATGTGTAAAGAGTGCAGGTGGGCCAGGCCAGACATCAGCTGCTGCAGCACCATCTCGGGCTCCAGGCCCCCGCGATCCAGGTCCGGGTTTTCTACGTACTGAGCAGCAGCAAGGGCCAAAAAGCATCACTCTCCAGCCCGGACCTTCCCACCCACCCTCCCTGAACCGCAACTCACCTCCTGCAAGGAGGCCCGGCAGAGCTCCAGGGCAATGTAGTGGAACTGGGGTCCCCGCTCGGTGCAGAAGTAGCGGAGCACGTTGGGGTGCCTGTCAGACTCCTGCAGCAGTTGAACTTCCCGCCGAACCAGGCCAAAGCACTCGCGGAGGAGCCGCTTGACAGCCACTGCCCGTCCCTCAAACTGTCCCCTGGAAAGTGGGCGATGGCGGGGGCAGGGGGGCATTCAGGGAAAGCAGATAAAGGGCCGGACATGGTGGCTCACATCTGTAATCCTAGCACTTTGGGAGGCCAAGGCGGGAGGATCACTTGAGGTCAGGAGTTCGAGACCAGCCTGGCCAACATGGTGAAACCCCCATCTCTACTAAAAAATAAAAATAAAAATTAGCCGAGCGTGGTGATACACACCTGTAATCCCAGCTACTGGGAAGGCTGAGGCCTGGAATTGCTTGAACCTGGGAAGCGGAGGTTGCAGTGTGCTGAGATTGCACCACTGCCCTCCAGCCTGGGCAACAGAGCAAGACTCAAAAAAATGAAAACAGATGAAGGAAAGAGCAGGACTGGCGAGTGAGGGATCAACCTGTACCCACCTCGGGGAGTCTTTGAAAGAATGTCTCTCCAGGGGACAGTGCCCACGAGGGCTGTGAGTGCCATGTCCCCAGCTTGGCTCCTGGCTGCCACTCACCGGAAAACGAAAGTCCCGCCTGCCCCGCGGCCCAGCACGTCCTTGGGATTGAAGGAAATCTTCCCCACTACGGTGAGTTGCTCAGCTGGGGGAGAGGAGGGTGGTGACTCAGGGAGCCTTTGCCGGCCACTGGCCCAGTCCAGACTCACCTTGACCTTTTCTGGGCCTCCACCCTCCCATGCTCAGCCTGGTGCAGTGGGTAAGAGCAAGGGCCCAGGTGCCAGACTGTCTGGGTCCGATGCCTGGTGCTGCCACTGATTCTTTGTCTACTTAGGCAAATTCCTCACTTCTGTGCCCTCAGTATTCTCATCTGCAGATTGGGGAGCTAAAGTTAAAGAGCCCACACAATATTATTGTGAGGATTAAATGGATATATGGAAAGAACGGGTGGAGGTGATGTTTGCTATGTTATCCTCTTTTATTTCTCTCCCTCTTTCAGCATCTTCTGCACAGGTTTGTTTTGTTTTGTTTTGTTTTCCCTTTACATCCTCTGCCATTCTGCCCACCTCCACCAGTTGTAACTGAATCCTTTTAATTGACACTGAATCAGCTTCAACTTCAAGGGAAGGTGAGTTCTGGCAGTTGGAAGAGTGATGAGAGTGAGTGTAGCCACAGAAAAAAGACTGGACTGGACAGAAGCAGGGGGCATTGGATGCTAACCTGCCCAGAGTTAGTTCCAGGGCAGCAGGGATCCCCCTAGAGGCCTCGGTTTCCCATTAGGATGGGTGGGGTTGGCTCAGGTAGGCAAAGATCTGTAGGTTGGGACAGTTACTGCCCTTCCCTTTGGGCAGCCTGTGAGAGATGTCTCACTCTGGCCCTGGCAAATCTGGGCAGGCTGTGTCCTGCTCAGCTCCAATAGGCACTATTCATATAGCAAAACGTATATGGCACCCTAGAGTTGCGCAGTGCAGTGGTCCTGAGAACACTCTACTTTATAAGAGTTTTTAGCTTCAGTTTTACAATCAGCTCTAGGAAGAGTAAATGAAAATCAGCATTAGGGCTGGGCACCATGGCTCACACCTGTAATCCCAGCACTTTGGGAGGCTGGGAAAGGTGAATCACTTGAGTTCGAGACCCGCCTGGGCAACATGATGAAACCCCATCTTTACAAAAAAAAAAAAAAAAAATTAGCCAGGCACGGTGTTGTGTGCCTGTCATCCAGCTACTCGGGAAGCTGAGGTGGGAGGATTGGCTTGAGCCTGGGAAGCAGAGGTTGCAGTGAGCTGAGATCACGCCACTACATTTCAGCCTGAGTGACACAGCAAGACCCTCTCTCAATAATAATAATAATAATAATAATAATAAAATCAGCATTAGGGATCAGTGAGAAAACACCAAGTTGTACCTTAGAATTCCTCTGGATTATTTGCTTAGAGTTCACACTCATCTGTCAGCAAGATGCAGGCAGCACCTTTGGTATACACTGGGCTTTCTGGAGTAGATGGGCTCAGGCAGGGCCTTGCTGGAAGCACATCACCCACACATAGGAAAAATAGGCAGATCAGAGAGCAGGGACAGAGCTGCTTGAACAAACCCTGCTCATCTGACTGCAGGTGACAGTCACCCTTCTGGGCCCTCTTCGTGTCCCTGGCTCTGCTGGACTGAGGCTCTTGTGTGTCTGCTCTCAGTGCTCTCAGCATGGAGTAAACACTTGCTTAGAGTTTCCTGGATTAGATGTTCAGAAGCACCCTCGAAGAGAGAGGCCAGACTTAAGGCCACAAAGGCCTTCAATGCAGATATAATGAGCTGGGGAGGCTCAGTCTGCACACACAGATATTTGCCATCACTTTGCTCAGCCTTTTGCACAATTATAATGGAGAGGCAGCAAATGTGGGAGTTTTTGTCGTCATTGTTGTTGTTTTAGAAACAGGGGTTCACTCTGTCACCCAGGCTAGAGTGCACTGGCGTGATCATAGCTCACTGTAACCTCGAACTCCTAGGCTCAAGCAATCCTCCTGCCTCAGCCCCCCAAGCAGCTGGATTACAGGCATGTGCCTCCATGCCTGGCTAATCTTTTTGTATTTTTAGTTTTTGTAGAGATGGGGCTTCACTATGTTGCCCAGACTGGGCTCAAGCAATCCTCCCTCCTCGGCCTCCCAAGTTCAATTCTAAAGTAATCAAAAGTTGTCGTGTCAGGGAGAAAGGGCATACAGTCAGAATTACCTCTGGAAGTCCTGAATACACATGATAGACTTTGCTGCTTCTTCTACACAGGATGGGGAACGCTTACAGTCAGTCACATTCTTTCACAGGTATTTGCCGGGTATTGTTCAAACAGGGGCACCATCCCACAGAAATTAGGGCACTTGCTGGAGCCAGCCACATGCATTTGGACCCCTGTGCTGCCACTTATTAGCTTTGTGAACTGGGGGGTAAGGATAGGAGTTGTCACTAGACCTTTCTGCCTTAGTTTCCTCTTCCATAAAAGGAGAATTCTATAATAACATTCGCCTCACAGGAATGTTATCTCATAAGTTAATGCATTCAAAGGATTCAGAACAGTGCCTGGTATAGCCTGGTATACAGTAAGCACTATAGAAATGTTGTCTCTGGTTCAGGCTGGATTGCATCCACTTGTTATTGAATACATGATGCAGCCAGAGGTCCTGAGGGAGGCCCAGCCAAGCACATGTAGATGAATTTGTGTAAGTTTTTGTTTTTGTTTTTTTGTGGGTTTTTTGTTTTGTTTTGTTTTGAGGTGGAGTCTTGCTCTGTTGCCCAGGCTGGAGTGCAGTGGCGCAATCTTGGCTCACTGCAACCTCTGCCTCTTGGGTTCAAGCAATTCGTGTACCTCAGCCACCTCCCAGTAGCTGGAACTACAGGCACCCACCACCACACCAGGCTCATTTCTGTATTTTTAGTAGAGATGTGGTTTCACCATGTTAGCCAGGCTGGTCTCAAACCCCTGACCTCAAGTGATCCCCCTGCCTCAGCCTCCCAAAGTGCTGGGATTACAGGCATGAGCCACTGTGCCTGGCCAAATTTATTCAAGTTAAATGAAAGTTGGCTGTGACTCCACTGTAGTTTTGTGAACCATAAAACAGTCCATGAGGACTTTGACAAGAATGACCCTGGGGAAAGATGGAGTCCTGGTTGTCCAGGTAAAGATGAGCCAGACTCAACTCGAGTCAGAAGGTCCAGGGAGATGCGCGTTTTGGGGTACAGTGGGTGAGTATTACTTGGACCCACCCAGGGCCAGTAAAATGACAAAAACTACAACAGCTCAGGGCTCAGGAAATCCTGCTGCAGGGCCCTCTAAAAGAGCTGACCCCTGAGGAAGGGGAGCTGTTTTCCTCTGGGCTAAGGCACAGTGACCACAGAGGCGGACATTGTGAACAGCACTGGAGTATCAAGCTACGTGTGGTGTAGACTTCCGCCTGAGAAGGTGATGGCAGGGTGGGGCTGAGGTATGAGGAAGTGGCTTGAGCAGTGACTAGAAGGTGCCAGCACAAGTTCACAAAGACAACCAAAAACATGAGCCCAGCCCAGAGCCAATCAAGCAGAAGTATCCTGGGCTGATTGGTAAAGGCATGCAAGAAGCCCCTGGAACATTCCAGATGCCAGAGGAACCTTGAAAGTTTCACAGCTCACTGCAGCCTCGACCTTCTGGACCCAAGCAATCCTCCTGCCTTAGCCTCCTGAGTAGCTGGGACTACAGGTTCACACCACCACACCCGGCGAATTGTTTGTATTATTTGTAGAGACGGGGTCTGCCTATGTTGCCCAGGCTGGTCTCGAACACCTGGCCTTAAGCAATCCCCACCTTGGCCTCTGAAAGTTCTGGGATTACCAGTGTGAGCCACCGTGCCCAACCTAAAAGGGCTTTAGTCTTTACAGGACTAAATTGAGAAAAAATAAGAAAAGCACTTAAAAAATAAAAGGTGCTAAATGGTACAAAGGTCATTTACTATTATTGTTTCCAAATATAACATCATTTTAACATGAATATTAATATTACCTAAGTATTATTTAATAATAATGATTGCGACTTCTCATGATGAGATGATGTAATGAGCTGGATGTTATTATTCCTGTTTGACAAACGAAAAAACTGAGCTCAAAAGACGTAAACAGAGAGCAGCCTTAGATCTATACCCAGTTTTATCTACACCCAGGTTCCTTGAAAATAATAATACAATAATGAGCTGGGCATGGTGACTCATGCCTGTAATGCCAGCACTTTGGGAGGCTGAGGTGGGAGGATCGCTAGAGGACATCAGTTCAAGATCAGCCTGGGCAACATAGCGAGACCCAATCTCTGCAAAAAAAGCAAAACAAAAAAACAAACAAAAAAAACTTTAAAATTAGCTGGGCATGGTGGTTTATGCCTATAGTCACAGCTACTTGAGAGGCTAAGGAGGGAGGATTTCTTGAGCCCAGGAGCTTGAGGCTGCAGTGAGCTACGATTGTGCCACTGCACTCCAGCCTGGGCAACAGAGCAAGATCCTGTCTCCAAAAAAATAATGATGAAAAAATGACAGCAGACACTCCTAGAGTGCTCAATTACACAGCAGACTCTACTCGAAACACTCTTCTTAATTCATGTAGACCTAACCACCCCACTATAGTGGCTTTTAATAAACCAGCTTTGCAGTTAAATCTGCCCCTTGCTTTTCTCTCTTCCTGACTGCCCTCTCTTGTTCACTCACGCTCACCTTCAGGGTCGTCGAGTGGCTGGGCTTGCTTCGAGGGACTTTGAAGCCTCTTCTGGCTCCTCTGGGTGGCCCCTGAGTTCAGGGACTGGGCATTCTGGGAGATGTGAGCAGAGTCTGCAGATGCCAGGGGGGTCTCCTGCTGCTTCTCCACCACCTGTGGCTGCTGCTGTAACATGACAGCCTAAGAGAGCTCTGTCCTGGCCACGCCCTGCCCCGTGATGGGCCCAGTATCTGTGACTGAGATGGCCTCACCAGGCAGCATGAACTTACAGAGCAAGATCGCAGGGGCCTGGGGAGCTGCTGGGAGGGAGGCAGGGGGCAAAGTCAGAGCCAGATAGAGGGAGAGAGTTGCTGAGTGGCCTCAGACAGGAGGAGCAGCATCCCCCCAGATAGACCTGAGGTCAGGGCGGTGGGCCTACCTGCCTCATCACAAAGAGAATCCACCCTCCCAGGAGGACAGCAGTGAGGCTAGCTGCCAGCAGGTCTTGGGGTCCCAGCCCCAGGTAGGAGTCTGGAGTTTTTTCTTCCGGATGCAGCTCGGAGTCCCAAAGTTTCTCTCGGCTCAGGCTCAATAGCTGGGGATAAAGCGCCCTTCACTTTTAGCACCTCCTTCCACCGGGGAGCCCCTAACCTTTCTTCATCACCCAGCACAGGGCTGGGCTTAGCTGAAGGGGGCAGTGAGTAGTCTGTGTATGGTGGGAAACGTGGCACTCTCCACAGTGCTGAAACATCATGTTGCCCAGAATGGCTTTCTAAACCTACCCAATGACCAGCATTTCATGGGATGTCACTAAAAAGTACAGGTACTCTTGGAATGTCACTAAAAATATAGATATCCACCTCCAGAGATCCTAAATGCGTTAACTCTGGAGCAGGCTCCCAGGTGATTCTGATGAGCAATCGGATTTGAGAATTATTGTTCTAGGCCATGGCTGTTCCTTCTAACCTTGAGCTACTTACTAGTGATTTTGGTCCAAACCTCTCCCAGGAGCACATGCTTTTATAGTTTTTGTTTTCAATGAATATTTTACAATTTTTACACTGAAGAAGAATAAAGAAAATGTGACCTACGTTTCATGATTTAAATAGTCAATGTCTTTTTTTTTTTTTTTTTTAAGAGACAGGGTCTCACTGTGTTATCCAGTGCAGTGGTGTGACCATAGCTCACTGCAGCCTCAAACTCTTGGGCTCGAGCGATCCTCCCACCTCAGCCTCCTGAGTAGCTGGGACTACAGGTGCACACCACCATTCTCCACTAATTTTTAAATTTTTTTTGTAGAGATGGGGTCTTGCTATATTACCCAGGCTGGTCTCAAACTCCTGACCTCAAGCCATCCATCCTCCCACACTGACCTCCCAAAGTGCTGAGAATATAAGCATGAATCACCATGCCCAGCCACTTTTTGACACTTCTAACGTGTTTCTGGCAGTAACAACAACAACAACAAAAAGTTTGTCTTCTGGGAAATTGTGTGAGGTCAACTGACCCACCCCCGATTGTTATTCTTAGCAGCCTGAGGAAAAAATCCAAGGGCTATTCCCCCATCTGCTGGGGCCTCCTTACACCCCACCCTCTGCCCTTCCAGCACTGACCTCCAAGAAGAAGGCTGGGGCTTGGGTATTCTCTGGAGGTCTTGTTTCTGCAGTTCCACTCCCCGGGGTGGGATGGACCCTCAGCATGGTTGTGTGCAGGACTGGGGGTAGCTTGTGGTGTCCTAAGGTGGGGGGCAAAAGTCATCAGGCTGAAGGGGACCTTAGCTTTCCAGCTCAGAAGCTGAGCTCACAGATTCTTTATCTTCATCTACTCCCAATTTGAGCCAGAGGATCTCACCAATGAGCAGCCACTGGCTTGGGAGGGCCACACTGCCTGAGGGGTATCTAACAGCAGTGCTGGGTGAGCCCTCTCGCTCTCCTGAGACTTGGAGTGTCACCTCATCTGTGGTGGGGCCATGTGTGGGAGCCAGGGTCAGTCCACGAGGCTACAGCAGAAGATGGAGAGCCATGAGTGAGGGAGGTTCTTCTCCCATTCATCCTCTTTCCAGCCCACTCAGAGACCACTTCTTACCACCAGGGCCACTCCTGTGTGGACCAGTGCTTTAGAGACATAGAAGCCAGTTTCATCCTTCCCCACATACAGCGTCATCCTAGCGAGCGAGAAGAAAAAGAAGAGAAGAATGAATGCTGGTGATGGGTAGTTTCAGTTATCAAGGTACTCATGCCTTTGTATATTTCCCTCTCACATTGACTCGGCTTAGCCATGAGACTTGCTTTCATCAATTAGGCAACAGCAAATGTGACATAAGTAGAGGCTCGAAAAGTGCTTGTGCCTTCAGCAGGCTTCCTTATGCATTTTTCTTTAGACCCTGAGACCACCGTGGGAGAAAACCCAGGCTAGCCTGCTGGGGTGTGAGAGACCTCTTTAATCCCCCATAGGCCAAACAGTCCATCAACTATGAGATAGGTGAGTGAGGCCATCCTAGATTCTCCAGACTCAACCAAGCCATGAGCAGACTGCAGAAAAACCACCCACCCCAGCTGACCCACAGAATCTTGAAAAATAATAAATTGTTGTTTTTTAAATTCTCTGTTTTGAGGCAATTTGTTATGAAGCTAAAGCTAGCTGATACATGTTCTATAGTCATGATTTCAAATCTATGTCTAACCCAGACCTCTTTCAAGAGCTCAATTTTCTAAATATAAATTCATTACATTATTCTTTACTTCTTCCTCCTTCTTCTCCCCCACCTCCTCTAGTGTTCCCTGCCTCTGAAAATGACAGTACCCATGTGCGTCTAGGAACCTAAGCATGATCTTTGACTCCTTGCTCACAATCATCAAACTCCCTAGTCATCAAATTTTTACTGGTTCTTCCTTCTAATATATCTTACACTCCACTTATTTTCCTCTCTCTAGTTTCTGCTCTAGTATAAAGTATCTTCATTTCTTGCCTGAACAAATCAATATTCCATGAATGGTCCACTTCTTTCCATATACCATTCTAAGATATTCTTTCTAAAATGAAAATATGATCAAATCACTTCCTTCCTTAAAACTCTCCAGTGACTTTTTAACTTTAGGAGAAAATGTCCAAGCCCTTTAAATGATCCTACAAGATTTCTTCTTAGCTTATAATCTCAGACTCTACTCCTTTCTCAGGTCTATATTTCAGTCTTATTTAACTTTTTCCTGTTCCCTGAATTCTGTGCTCTCTCATCTCTCTCATTTCCTATTCATTTTTTAGGTTTCAATTTAGATGTTCCTTCCTCCAGGAAGCTTTCCATGACTGCCTCCTGTCCCCAGTCTTGATGTGGGTATTCTTCCTATACATTCCCATGGCATCTTATACTACTCTCATCTCATCCTTTATCATATCAGGTTGCAATAATCTCTTTACATGTCTGTCTCTCCCATTAGACTCGGGTTCCTGAGGCAGGAACAATGGCTGGGTTATTTGCTATTGTACTCCCAGACTCTAGTGAGACTGGCACACAGTAAGTGCTCAATTAATATTTGCAGAATGAATTGAATGAATAGATGATCCCTGATTTCCCCAAGCTGTCCACTCGTTTCTCAAGATGGGGATACTAAGGTGTTAGATGCAATAAAGTTGTTATTTAAAGTATTTAACAATTCATAAGGCACAGCACCTACCAACCAGAACAGGTTAAGACCTGGAGTCCCCTTCTGATATGGTTTGGCTGTGTCCCCACCAAAATCTCATCTTGAATTTCCATGTGTTGTGGGAGGCACCCGGTGGGAGGTAACTGAATCATGAGGGCTTTCCCATGCTGTTCTCATGATAGTGAATAAGTCTCACAAGATCTGATGGTTTTATAAGGGGGAGTTTCCCTGCACAAGCTCCTCTCTTTGCCTGCCACCATCCATGTAAGATGTGACTTGCTCCTCCTTGCTTTCTGTCATGACTGTGAGGCTTCCCCAGCCATGTGGAACTGAAAGTCCAATTAAACCTCTTTCTTTTGTAAATTGCCCAGCCTTGGGTATGTCTTTATCAGCAGCATGAAACAGACTAATACACCCTCCTAGGCCAGATCTTACCCTATGAGTTGCTGAACAGTGGGGGCTATCCAGGGGGTCCCGGGGACACTTGGAGGGTAGCACAGGACACTGGTTATTTACCAACCAGTTGGGTAAGTAACCAATTTGAAATGTTTTGATCCCTGGTTCAGCGGTACTGGTGTGTCACAGCTGAACATCTCGCCTGGCCATCAGACCCAGGTTGCAACACTCCCAGATGGCTCCCTCCCTGGGCCCCAGGCACGAACACCTACAGCAGCTGGGTGTCCAAGGCAGAGAAAAGGGTGGCTGTGTCCTGGGGGCCTGAAGCCGGCAGTCGGATGTGGCCCCAGCGGAGGGCGAGGAAATGCAGAGTGTCTCGAGCCAGCGTGAGATGCGGCAGCTGGCGCAGGCCGTCCTGATGCCAGGTGTAGACGCCCATCACAGGCACGCCCAGGTCCTGTGTCCACAGCACCGTCCCACTTCCTGGGTCCACAGTGAGCAGCAGGCCCATCCCACAGGACGCCAGGTGGCTCATGTCTGCCGAGAAAGGTGGCTGGGGAGATGTGGTTGGAAGCTCTCCTAAGAGGGTCCAAGGGTGGGCCCTCTGGGTGAGGGGTCACTCTGGTGTATGGAGATCACATGGAGGGTTATCAGGCCATGAGAAGGTTCATTGGAGTTCATGGAGTCACTTTGAAAATGAGGCGATCAGTCAGGGTCATTCAAAGATGACTCAGATGTGTAGGAGTCAGTTTGGGTCACTTAGGATGGTGGGGTATTGCTCATGGTCAACATATGGTCACCTAGGATGGGTCAATCAGGGTGGCCTGGAGGCATTTGGGCCACCTGGGAGTCACTTAGAGTGTGAGAGGGGTCAGTTGGGGCGAGTAGGTGACCTCACCTCTGCTGAGGTGACCTGTGTAGGGTCTCATGCAGAATGATGGAATCAGGGCTTGAGGGGGCCTTGGGGCACCTGTAAGGTCACTCAGGCAGTTGGGTGTCAGTCATAATAGCAAGGGGGTGGGCCAGGTGTGGTGGCTTATGCTCGAAATCCCAGCACTTTGGGAAGCCAAGGCAGGAGGATTACTTAAGCCCAGGAGTTTGAGACCAGCCTGGGCAACATAGCAAGACCCCATCTCTAAAAAAAATTAAAAGATGAGCCAGGCTTGGTGGTGCACACCTACAGTCCCAGCTATTCAGGAGGCTGAGGATAGAGGATCACTTGAGCCCAGGAGTTGGAGGCTATGGTAAGCTGTGATCACAGTACTGCACTCCAGTCTGGGTGACAGAGTGAGACCCCATCTTACAAAAAATGGTGGGGAGTGGTCAGGGTCACCTGGGGAGTCAGTCTATGGAAGAGGCCACTGAGGGTCAGCTTTCAGGGGTTATATATAGGGGTCAGTTAGGACACACAGAGATTGCTCAGGGGCTCTTTGGGGTCACTCTGGATGTGGGAAGTCATCCAGGGTTACCCGGTTGGGGCCACTTGTAGTATAGAAGAGTTAGGAGGTTGAGGGATTGGCCAGGGTTCAGGAGGGTCAGTCTGGGTGTCGAGGGAGTCACTTGGGGTCAGCCATCAGGGGTGTGCCATTTTGTATATGGGGACCCGGGGGAGGTCAATTGGGTCAAAATGTGGCTGGGAATTGGTCATGGATGCTGTTCAGGGTTCCCTGGGTTGGGGACCTTGCTCCAAGATGGGACCAGAGAAAGGTGGAACTCACATTTCCCAGGTGAGCCATCCATGGGGGGCGCTGAGTAGCGGCGGTAGGTGGTGTTCCAGCGCAGGGCTGGGGCTCTTGGGTCATGCATGGTGACCGTATACTCTGGGGATCCCAGAAGCAAGATTACCGGGAACGTTCATGTGATGCTCCCTCCAACCCCAGGGGCCATTTATCTTGTAGGAGTGGGGGTTTCCTGAGCACACAGCCTAGAGACCTGGAAGCCTGTGAACATCACAGTGGCAGACTGGAGCTGTCTTGTTTACAGCTGTATCCCTGGCTGCTAGTTCAGTGCTCTGTAGAATGTTTGTTGATGACTAACAGACTGACTGTCCTGAATTCAACTGGGTTAGCCACAGCCAGATCTCAGCAGAGCAAAAGGGGAGGCTGCCCAGCGCTTGAGTAACAGCTGGGGCCCGACTCACGTGTTCGGCCGATGTAGAGGCGGGGGGTGGAGGGACCTTCTGTGGTCGGTGTCATCTGGGTCTCCCCTGACTCAGGGTCCACCACAAACCAGGCATCCTGCTTCCGGCCTGTGGAGGTGGAAAGTGTGTTAGCTCTCTAGTTGGCATGGGAAGAGGTGTGGCCCTGCCACTCTTGTGCCTAATTAGCCTGTCACGACTTAGATCCCTGCCTCTGCTGGCTGAAACTGGACCCCACAGGCTGGAGAGATGCTCACCTGTGTAGAAGACCCCATCGGAGCTGCGGCAGGGAGAGGCATGAACCAGCTCAGGGATGGTGAATGGCAGTTTCTAGGAGAGGGAAAATTTCCAGGAAGGAGTAAGAGCAGAAACACACAGTGCTCACTGTGCCAGGTGAGCCCATTTCCATAGCAACCAATTAACAGGTATTACTATCATTTCCACTTTTTAGGTAAGGAAACCGGGGCTTGGAGAGGCCATGTAACTTGGCTAATGTCACACAGCTACTAAATGGCAGAGCCTGGCCTTGAACCCAGGCAGTCAGGCTCCAGAGCCAGCACACTGAATCATTTTGCTACACAGCCTCTGGAGGAAATGCAGAAATTCCCACACCCAGTGTCAAGGTACCACAAGAGCCACTTGCTCCTGGCCTGACCTGACCTCCTCCTCAAAAACTTGCACTGGGGCGGGCATGGTGGCTCATGCCTGTACTCCCAGCACATTGGCAGGCTGAGGCAGGAGGATCGCTTGAGCCCAGGAATTCAAGACCAGTGTGGGCAACACAGTGAGACCTCGTCTCTTGCTGAGCATCGTGGCGTATGCCTGTAGTCCCAGCTACTTGTGAGGCTGAGGCAGGAGGATCGCTTAAGCCCAAGAGTTCAAGGCTGCAGTGAGCTATGATTGTGCCACTGCACTCCAGCTGAGGCGATAGAGTGAGACTCTGTCTCTAAACAAAATAAAATGAAGCGAACAAACAAACAAAAAAACCCGCACACACATCAAGTGGGGAGTTTAATTCCAAAAATCCAAAACAACTCACATGAATACTTCAAAACTGTCAACAGCCATGAGAGACTCACAGAAGTGAAGGAGTTGTTCTAGAATAAAGGATACCGGCTGGGCGCGGTGGCTCACGCTTGTAATCCCAGCACTTTGGGAGGCCGAGGCGGGTGAATCACGAGGTCAGGAGATCGAGACCACGGTGAAAGCCCGTCTCTACTAAAAATACAAAAAAAATTAGCCGGGCGTGGTGGCAGGCGCCTGTAGTCCCAGCTACTCGGAGAGGCTGAGGCAGGAGAATGGCGTGAACCCAGGAGGCGGAGCTTGCAGTGAGCCGAAATCGCGCCACTGCACTCCAGCCTGGGTGACAGAGCGAGACTCCGTCTCAAAAAAAAAAAAAAAAAAAAGGATACCATGGCCTGATGCTGGCTAGGAGTGGAGCTCCATCCTCCACCCTTCTCTACTCTGCTTTCTCCCCAAAGCTGGACTTGTCTGGGTTATGTCTGTGGGCACCATGTGCTCTGGCTTCCTGCTGGATTTGAATAATGGGGACAGGGTGAGATCAGAGTATGCCCTGCTGTCCTTGTTACAAAGTCCTCACGGGCTGGTTGTGTCCCTCCACCAAAGCCCTGAGGTCCCATCTGGTGGTGCTTTCAGGACAGCTCTCTCTCCAGCTCCAGGCTGTGGTAGCTGCTCCCTCTCCAGCCTCCAGAATTAGGGCTGATAATGTCACCCCACTGTCACAAACCAAAGATTACTGCGTGATATGCTTTGGATTTGTGTCCCCACACAAATCACTTGTTGAATTGCAATCCCCAATATTAGAGGTAGGGCCTGGTGGGAGGTGATTGGATGGTGGGGCCAGATTGGTGCTTTTCTTTCTTTCTTTCTTTTTTTTTTTTGTAGACATGGTATCACTCTGTTGTCCAGGCTGGAGTGCAGTGGTGTGATCTTGGCTCGCTGCAACCTCTGACTCCCGGGTACAAACGATTCTTCTGCCTCAGCCTCCCAAACAGTTGGGACTGCAGGCATGTGCCACCACACCTGGCTAATTTTTGTATTTTTTGGTAGAGACGGGGTTTCACCATGTTGGCCAGACTGGTTTCGAACTCCTAACCTCAGGTGATCTGCCTATTTCGGCCTCCCAAAGTGCTGGGATTACAGGCATAAGCCACTGTGCCCAGCCGGTGCTGTTCTTGTAATAGAGTTCTCACGAGATCTGGTTGTTTAAAAGTGGGTGGTACCTCCTCCCTTTCTCTCTCTTGCTCCTGCTCTGTGCATGTAAGACATGCCTGCTTCCCCTTTGTGCCTTCTGCCATGATTGTAAGTTTCCTGAGGTCTCTCCAGAAGCAGAAGCTACTACACTTCTTGTACAGCCTGTAGAACCATGAGTCAATGAAACCTCCTTTCTTATAAGTTACCCAGTCTCAGGTATTTTTTTATTATAGCAATGCAAGAATGAACTAATATACTGCACTATCCCTTGTGGTTTCCTATACTCTGCTCACACTTTTGACAAAATGTCCTCAAACTATTCTATTTGAGTATGCCATGTGTTTGCAGCTGAGAGCTTGCCTGATTCACACACGAAAATTTCTTATCACTTCACTTTCCTAAATCATATACTTAAGACTTTTCTAGCAGGCTTCCCCAACATGGTTAGAATTCTGACAAATAACTGGGTGTGGTGGTGTGTACTTGTAGTTCCAGCTACTCAGGATACTGAGGTGCAAGGATTGCTTGAGGCCAGGAGTTCGAGGCTGCAGTGAGCCTTGTGATCATACCACTGCACTCCAGCCTGGACACATAATGAGACCCTGTCTTTAAAAAATTTGTTTAAATTAAAAAAAAGAAATTCTGACAAAGCACATTCCACCCCATTCAGAGTCCTGAAGTGGAAGATTTCAAAAAATGGCCACAGATTGCTTTTCATCTTGTATTCATGTCTGTGTCTGTGTCCCTTCACACGGTGAGTTTTCGGCTCCTTCCATAAAGAGATGGAGTCTGTTTTTTCACCACTGGTTTCTCAGCTTGGCCATGTGACCTGCTTTGGCTGATGAGCCATTAGCAAATGTGACACAAATAGAAGCTTGAAAAGTGCTTATGTATTGCTGCTTTGGGGTCCCTTGTTGATACCATGTGAACAAGCCTAGGCTTGCCTGCTAGGACTAAGAGACACATGGCCCAGCCACCCCTGCCAAAAGCCAACCAACTACCAACCAACTTTCAGAAACAGAGCCATCCAGCTGACTAGCAGCTGACCACACATGCATGAACAAGTTCAGTCAAGACCAGCAGAAGAACCACTGTGCTGAGCCCAGCCTAAATTGTCATCTCACCAAATTCTGAGTTGAATAAATTTAAGTGATGTTTTAGTTTTAAGCTCTTGAGTTTTGGGTTGATTTTTATTTAGCAAAAGCTAACTGGTATATACATTTCTCTTTAAAGCCCTCAGAGTCCTGGAGAAGCCCCTGGGATACCTCCAGCTTGATAGTCAGATTGCCCTGCAGACACAGCCAGACCTCCCCTTACCACCCTTTCAACAGGTCCCTCAGACAGCCTTCTCACAATGTGCTGAGTCCTGACTTACATCCTCTGCAGCACAGGAGATACTGACCATACTGCCTCTCCACCTCTCAGTGCTCCAGCTGATGAAAGCCCTGGCCCTCACCCATTCCTGAACACCATGGGATACAGACCATTAATCCCTGTTGTTTTTGGGTCCCCAAGATGTACAGGCTGCCATCAGCTGGGTCAGAGAGAAAGGCCATTCTGTGGAGCAGAGAGGAACAAGGAGACCAGTGGGTGCTTGTCTCTTGGTTTCATGAAGGTCCCAAATTCCCTCCAACTTCTCAGCTAGTAGGAGCCTGTTCTTGTAGAAGACATCTTGGGGCTCCAAGACCCTCCCCCATATCACATCCAGAGCCAATTCTCTTGCCTTACTTCCAACATGTCCCCACCCCACACACAAACTCTCTCCAGACAACTATGAGTCCCACATCTCCCAGCTGCCTCCTCCTTAAAAGGCTCCAGGTTCACTTACTCTGTGACGTACATTGGTCCTTGGATGACGGGATCTGCAGGGGCAGGGACACAGAGCATGAGCAGCTCCCTCTAGACTCCACTGAAAAGCACAGCTCATACTCACTGAGCCATGGCATGAATGTAATGTCAAGCACTTGGCGTGAATGTAATGCCATCTTCCCCAAAACTCTGTCAGATAGGGTCATATCCTTTGCCCCATTTTACAGATGAGGATGTTGAGGATCAGAGAGGTAAAGCGAGTTTCTCAAGGCCACACAGCTGGTAAGCAGTGAAGCTGCCTGTAGATACCAGCTTGTTGGATTCTAGAGCCCATGTTCTTATTCTCTATGCCACAGTGACTCCCCTTTCACCAATCTATGGGCCCAAGGAGGGAGGAGGGACCACTTCTTGCTCACCATCCCTCAGAGTCCACTTCAGGTCCCCTGTCTGCTTGCTCAGTGCGTGGAGACTTCCATCCAAGGTGGACACCAGCAGGAGGCTCTCTGGCCTGAGAGTATGAACCTGCGAGGGGGTAGAGACAAAGTCAGCTCTCTGAGGGGTCTGGGACCACCCTTTGCTCCTGTCCGAAGCAGGGCTGGCCATGACTCCCTTTCCCCCAGATGGGGATGCAGCAGGGGAGGAAGGGTGATTGGGGAACGTGCTGGTGTCTCCTATCATCTCTTTGACCCTAGAGAGGGGTTATAGTGGGAGCTGGGGGGTTCAGAGGGGAGGTTTTGGCTCCCAATGTATCTAAATTCCCAATTCCTTACCTCCTTCCTCAATTCATCCTGGTTTTCCAAAGAAGACTAAATGCCTTTACAAAATGACTTCATTGTTTTGTTTCTTTTTGTTAGTGTTCATGTTGTTTTAATATAAGACAGGGTCTTGCTTTATTGCCCAGGCTGGAATGAAGTGGCACAGTCATAGCTCACTGTAGCCTCAAACCCCCGGGCTCAGCTGATCCTCACACTTCAGCCTCCCAAGTAGTTGGGACTACGGGTGTGTGCCATCACACCTGGCTAATTTTTGTATTTTTTTTTGTAGAGATGGGGTCTTGCTATGTTGTCTAGGCTGGTCTGGAACTCCTGGCCTCAAGCAATCCTCCTGCCTCAGCCTCCCAAAGTATTGGGATTACAAGCATGAGCCACTGCACCCATTCTAAGACTGGTATTATTAGTTTTCCCATTCTACAGGGGAGGGAGACTGAGGCTCAGGAAAGTTAGGTCATTGGTTAGGTCATTGGCATAAAGCCACAGAGATAATAAGTGGCAAAACTAAGGACTTGAGTTGCCATCCCTCTGCTTCCTATGCCTGGCCTCTTTTTCCTCTGCCACAATGTCTACCTCTTTTGGGATGCCCCTTTCTGCCTCCCCAAACCAGCCCAGCTGGTTTTGGTGCCAGGCTCCAGTAAGTCCCCTGACCCAAGGCTGGGGGGTGCCCGTGGGAGGGGGGCTGGAGCCACCCGTACTTACATCTGGCGCTCCTGGGCTCACTCACCTGCTCCAGTCCCTCCTTGAGCAAACAGGGTGAGGCTGAGCTCCCAGCAGGAGGCCTAACATCCGGGTGGCCCAGCCGCACCCCTACGAAGGCCACATCCTGCTTCAGGACCCTCGGGTTTGGGGCTGAGCCACTGGTATTGAGTGGAGGGTCAGGAAATTATCTGCTAGCCCCTGTTTCGTTCTGGGCTTCAATTTTGTCATCTGCAGCATGGCAGGAGGGAGAATGGTCTGGAGAAGAGGCTGCAGATTGGTTGCCCAGAAATGAATTTTGTTTGACCATCTAGTGCTTAAAAATTGTTCAATTAGCTGCCAATTTTTTTTAAAAATTGGATGATTTCTACAAAAAACCAAGATTTCAAATTTTTCTCATTTCTAAATTTTCTGGAGACACCCGATCTGGCCACACTGGGCTTGCATTCTTAGCTGGCAACCATGAGGTGGACCCATGAGGTGGAAGGGGGGAATGAGAGGTGCCTAACTCTACCTGATCGCTTTTGCCCCATGGGGGCTCCAGGCGGGACACCTGGATTCTTAGGCCAGGCGACTTTTGCCTCCTGGCTGCATTTCTGTAAGACTCTCCTACTCCTGGCCCCGTGGGAGCAGATACTGACACTCCCAGCTCATTTATCCCATAGGTTCTGAACCTGGGGTGCAGCCATGGGTAAGGGGACCCCATTGTAAAGCCTCTGAAATTGCAAAACTGGGCGTGCAGGCGCATTTCTCAGCAGAGGACCCTGAAGTCAATAATATTTTCAAAGGAAGCCAGGATCCACAGAAGTTTTAAGAGGCTTGGCTTTCGTGCCCGGGTGTCCCCTCCCCCAGACTACACGTCTCCCTGCAGAAGAGGCGGGGGGGGGGGCGGGGGGGGCTCGGTCTGCTCTTGCCTTTCCACGCTGGCAGATCTCCCCAGCTAGGTATTTGTTGGGGGCAACTGGCGGCTCCCCAAACCCAGGAGGCTTTTACTCGGTCGGGGCCGAGTTGGGACCACCCAGGCGTGAGGGAGGGAGAGGTGCCCCCGTGGCCCCGCCGCGCCCTCGCCCCAAGCGCGACCCCGCCCCCTGCACCCTGCGACCCGACTTTGGGGACTTGGCGTCGGTCTCTCACCTGTGGACTCAGCGTCCCGAGCAGCAGCGCCGCGAAGTGGAGCTGGAGCCCCAGCCGGGGCCACGGCCTCGACCTCCTGGCCGCGCTCGCCATAGCGCCTGGGCAGCTGCACGGCTGGCCAGGTCCTTCGGTGCCTCCAAGGGAGCGCTCGGTCCCCGCCCGACCCGGAGAAGACTCCGCCCCTGGCTGGGCCTGTAACCCCAGCCTGGAGTCCTCGCGGATCCCCGCCCGCCCTTCTCATCACACTCCCAGCCGCATCCTCGCGTCCCAGGCACCCCACCAAACACGGTGGGGCGCTTTCCCGGGAGAGGGGTTTTACTGAGCCCACTTACGGAGAACTTACCACGTGCCGAGGACCGTGCGGGTTCATCATCAGCTCCTGGAGTCCTCACTGCACCGCAGGTACAAGCGGAGGCTAAGAACCTCAGTCCCGATACAGATCCGCCTGATCCCAAAGCCTGCGCTCTTCATCACTGCACCAGCGGATCCCGCTGGGCTATCAGGAAATAGAGATTAATTGGTGAATTCAGTCATTCGTTCAATAAATATTTATTATGGGTCAGGTAAGTGGCTCACCTCTGTAATCCCAGCACTTTGGGAGGCCTAGGAGGGAGGATCACTTGAGACCAGGAGCTGGAGACCAGCAACAGAGTGAGACTCCATCTCTACAAAAAAAAAATTGGCCAGGTGTGGTGATATCCACCTGTAGTTCCAGCTACTCGGGAGGCTGAGGCGGGAGGATCGCTTGAGCCAGGAAGGCAAGGCTGCAGTGAGCTATAACTGTGCCATTGCACTCCAGCCTGGGCGACAGAGAGAGACAGAGTCTCCAGAAATAAAATAAATAAATAAATATGTATGTATTTATTTTTTGAGACAGAGTTTCGATCTTGTCACCCAGGCTGGAGTGCAATGGCACAATCTCGGCTCACTGCAACCTTCGCTCCTGGGTCCAGGCAATTCTCCTCCCGAGTAGCTGGGATTAAAAATGTGGGCCAACATGCCTAGCTACTTTCTGTATTTTTAGTAGAGATGGGGCTTCACCACTTTGGCCAGGCTGGTCTCGAACTCCTGACCTCAGTTGATCCACTCACCTCGGCCTCCCAAAGTGCTGGGATTACAGGCATAAGCCACTGCGCCCAGCCAATAAATATGCATTTATTATAAGCTATGGCATGCCTGCCTGGTGAACAAGATGAGGTCCCTGTCTTCGTAGAGCTTAGAGATTCTTATGCCTTAGATGTAAGACAACGCCACATGGAAGGGCACCTTCTAATGGCCGTGACCACCCTTGCTCCTGGTAGATGTCTCCAGTTTTGTTCACAGAGGGCCTGCCAGGGTCCTTGAAGGTAAGGTCCACCCTGTTTGCAAGTTTCAACTCATTCATGTCTCCTTCGTCCTTGTGTTAAAAAAAAAAAAAAAAATCCCTGCTGATTTGAGGGTAATGCAGCCCAGCTCTGCTACCTTCTCCCCCTCCTCTTTGTCATCCTTGGCCCTCCTGGTCATCCCCTCACAGTTACTGAAAACTTGGTAGCTTGGCCCCAGCCTTCATCTCCACCACAAATCCAGCCACTCTCTTTGGTGTCTTCAATGTCCAAGGTACAGCCTAGCCAGCATTGCAGCCTCTCAGTGGCTGTACCTCTTTGGAAACCTTATCCCCCACGCCACAACTGCACGTTATGTCCTGGGCCCTTGTCACACTCAGAACCACTTAGTTCCAACGTCCCTTTCTCTGATTGCAGCCTCCTCTCCATGCAACGGTTTCACCCTTTCATTCTCCCTATCCCTGTGCCCTGACCTACACGGTATCTTCATCCCTCAGTTTCTCTCCCACTCTGTCAGCCGCTTCCTTGTCCTTATCCAGCTTGGACCTCCTAGCTGACCATCTGAAGGAACTACACCACTGTCTTAGGCTGGGTTTCCTGGAAACAGGTTGGGATTTTTGTGAAAGTTATTTCACACTAAGCCATGCCAGGTTCAGGAGTTCAAGAGCAGCCTGGGCAACATAGCAAGACCTCAGTCTCTACAAAAAATAAAAAATAAGCCAGGCACGCTGGTGTGCACTAGTAGCCCCAGCTACTTTGGAGGCTGAGGTAGGAGGATCTCTTGATCCCAGGAGTTCCAGGTTGCAGGTAGCACCACTGCTTTCCAGCCTGGGCAACAGAGTGAGATCCTGTCTCTAAAAAACAAAACAGGCTGGGCGCGGTGGCTCATGCCTATAATCTCAGCACTTTGGGAGGTTGAGGTGGGTGGATCACCTGAGGTCAGGAGTTTGAGACCAGCCTGGCCAATATGGTGAAACCCTGTCTCTACTAAAAATACCAAAATTAGCCGGGTGTGATGGTGCATGCCTGTAATTCCAGCTACTTGGGAGACTGAGGCAGGAGAATAGCTTGAACCCAGGAGGTGGAGGCTGCAGTGAGCCACGATCACGCCATTGCACTCCAGCCTGGGCAACAGAGTGAGACTTTGTCTCAAAATAAATAAATAAATAAAAAACAAAACAAAAACAAAGAAATATGTACATCATGAAGTCTTTAGTTTACTTGGTTGCTGTTTCATGCTTAGCTGTTCCAACACCCCTAAATTGGCCCAGTAGTCCTAACTTTATAACAAAAATGATTGCTTGCCACTGTAGAACCTAACCCAAGCTATTGAGTGTGTGAACGAACCGAACCCTCCTTTCTGCTCTATATTGTGTACACTCTGCATTGTTTTGAAATGTACATTGTGTTTACTATGCTTGGATTCAGGCATTTCTCATGCAAAAAATTTGACTTGCATAAAATACAAACTGCAAATGAATAAATTGTGTGTGTGTGTATGATGATAAAAGCAGTATACATTCTAGAAACTTTGTAAAATTCAGAAAAATTTAAATACGAAAATATTTGGACAGGTGTGGTGGCTCACACCTGTAGTCCCAGCTACTCAGGAGGCTGAGGTGAGAGGATCACTTGAGCCCAGGATTTGGAGGCTGCAGTTAGCTGTGACTACACCACTACACTCCCGCCTGGGCTAAAGAGCAAGACACTAGCTCAAAAATATTAATAATAATCAGCTGGGTGCAGTGGCTCATCCTGTAATCCCAGCACTTTGGGAAGCTGAGGTGGGCGAATCACTTGAGGTCAGGAGTTCAAGACCAGCCTGGCCAACATGGTGAAACACGGTCTCTACTAAAAATACAAAAATTAGCCATGTGTAGTGGCACATGCCTGTAATCCTAGCTACTCAGGAGGCTGAGGCAGGAGAATTGCTTGAACTTGGCAGGCAGAGGTTGCAGTGAGCTGAGATCACGCCATTGCATTGCAGCCTGGGAGACAGATCAACACTCCATCTCAAAAAAAAAAAAATAGTAATAGTAAATAAAAATTTTTTAAAAAGTTCATTCATAGGTCCACCATTTGAAAACAGCACCCCGTTAACATTGTCATACTTCCGCCAATGGTTTCTTCTCCCTGTGCCTATATGTATGATGGGATCCTATGTTGAAATATTTACATGTTTTTTCCACTCCAGAGTTTCCTTTTCCCCGACAGTCCTTCTCCCATTCAAGCAGGTCAGCCCTAAATTTTGTTACCTCAGCAAATGGATGAGAAAGCAGAAAGAGAAAATGAAAATTCTTCTAGCTTTTGAGTTTTCAGAAAACTCAGGTTAGGAGCCTAGATTTGAGACAATAACCAGCCTGGCCAACATGGTGAAGCCTCGTCTCTACTAAAAACACAAAAGTTAGCCGGGTGTGGTAGTGTGTGCCTGTAATCCCAGCTACTTGGGAGGCTGAGGCAGGAGAATCGCTTGAACCTGGGAGGCTGAGGTTGCAGTGAGCCAAGATCACGCTGCTGCATTCCAGCCTGGGTGACAGAGTGAGAGTCCATCTCAAAATAAAATAAAATAAAATAAAATAAAATAAAATAAAATGGCAGGCAGAGAACACATGTGCTCAAATATACATGTGTATAAATACATACATACATATATACATGAATGTATGTGTGTGTGTGTATATATATATATATAGGGAGAGAGAGAGACAGTGGGGGAGGGAGAAGAGAGAGGGAGGAAGGGAAAGAGGGAGGAGGGAGACTTCAGAGGGGAAGGACAGGCGATGCAGCAGAGGCCATTGGCATCTCAGGGGCCGCCCGCTGGTACAGATGGTGACCAGACCCCTGTGCCCTCTTGCCTGCTGGTGCTGTGTAGGCTCCACGGAACTTAAACCCACCCTGAAAAAGGCTAGGAGGAGCCAGATGGATTGAATTTCTTCCACCTGGCACAAAGGGAGCTTAAAATAAAAGTTACACTTTATAAAGTCTATGAAGTTCTATAAGATTTTACAAAGTTGATAAATTTTCTAAAGTTATAAAGAAATAAAATTCTATTTCTTCCCTGCACCTCAATGTGTGCTCAAGGACTCTGAAATCTCTAGATCTATACACACATCAATAGCTTTTCTCGTATTCTAGCAACAGAGTAGAGAAAACAGGAATAGAAAACAAAAAATATTCCAATCGTAATACCACTGAAAGGAAAATGCTTAGGAATAAATTTAAGTAGAAAGGCACAGGACCTACAGAAAGAAAACCTTAAAATCTTATGAAAGACATAAAACAAAATGTGAACAAACGTAAAGGGATGCTCCTGCGTGGGAAGATTTTATATAATTAATATGTTAATTCTCCCTGAATTAAGTTGGGTGTGGTAGCTCACATCTGTAATTCCAACACTTTGAGGGGCCAAGGCAGGAGGATTGCTTGAGACCAGGAGTTTGAGACCAGCCTGGGCAACATAGCGAGACTCTGTTTCTACAAAAAAAATTTAAAAATAGCTGGGTGTGGTGACAGTGGGAGGATCACTTGAGCCCAGGAGTTTGAGGCTGCAGTGAGCAATAATTACACCACTGCACTCCAACATGGGTAACACAGTGAGACCCTGTTTTTGAAAACAAAAACAAAACAAAACAAAATAAAACAAAAAAAACCCCAAAAAGCAAACAAAAAATTCTCCCCAACAAAACAAACAAAAAACCCCTCAAAAAAACAACAAAAAATTCTCCCCAAATTAAAATATAATTCTTTTGATCCAAGGTTTTAAAAATTAGCTAAAATAAAGATTATCTGCAAGAATAAATGCTTGACGTGCTTATTTCACATTGCATGCCTGTATCAAAACATCTCATGTACCCCGTAAATATATACACCTACTATGTACCCACAAAAGTTAAAGATAAAAAATTTGAAATTAAAAAAAAGCTTGAATCAGTCAAGAAAAGTGTGAGAATAAAGAAAAATGGGAAAGGGGCCTTTTTTTTTTTGAGATGGAGTCTGTCTGTGTCACCCAGGCTGGAGTGCAGTGGCGCGATCTCAGCTCACTGCAAGCTCCGCCTCCCGGGTTCATGCCATTCTGCTGCCTCAGCCTCCCGAGTAGCTGGGACTACAGGTGCCCGCCACCATGCCCAGCTAATTTTTTTGCATTTTTAGTAGCGACAGGGTTTCACCATGTTGGCCAGGATGGTCTCGATCTCCTGACCTCATGATCTGCCCACCTTGGCCTCCCAAAGTGCTGGGATTACAGGCGTGAGCCACCGTGCCTGGATGGAAAGGGGCTTATTTTTACTAGATATCAGAACATACTGCAAAACCACAGCATCAATATAATTTTAGCACAGGAATTGACAAATAAATAAATAAATATATGAGTTGGATTAAACAGAGAATCCAGAAATAAATATCAGTATATGTGATAATTTAATAAATGTCAAAGATGATATTTTTATTTTTCGTTTATTTATTTAGAGATATGGTCTTGCTCTGTCACCCAGGCTGGAGTGCAGTGACATGATCATAGCTTGCTGCAGCCTCAAATTTGGGCTCACACGATCCTCTCACATCAGCTTCTCAAGTAGCTGGGACTACTGGTGCTCGCCACCATACTCAGCTAAAGATGATAGTTTAATTCAATGGACTATTTGATGAATCATTGGCATAATTGTCTATCTATTAGGAAGAAATAAAATTTCTTTCTTATATCACACATGCATTAGTTTTATATGGCTGCATAGCAAAGTACCCCCAAAATTGATGGCTTAAAACAACAGCAGTTCTTCTTCTGCAGGTTCTGTGGGTCAAGAATGTGGGTGTGGCTTAGCAGGGCCCAGTGCTGCAAGTCTAGTAAGGCTGCAGTCAGGGTGTCTGTCTGGGCTGTACTCATCTTAAGGGTTGACTGGGAAGGATTCACTTCCAGGCTCACTCTGTGGTTGATGGCAGGATTCATTTCTTTGTGGGCTGTTGGACTAAGGGCCTCAGTTCCTTAAGAGGTGTTGGTCCACCCTTGTTTGGTTCCTTGTCATGTGGGCCTGTCCAAAGGGCAGCATATAACATTGCAAGTTAATTCATCAGAGAGAGAGAGAGAGAGATGAGAGAGAAAGCAGAGATGCTGGCAAGGTGGAAGTCACGGTCTTTTGTAACCTAATCTCAGAAATGATACCCTATTAACATATTCTAAGCCCCCCTGCCCTTTTTTTTTTTTTTTTTGAGACAGAGTCTGGCTCTGTTGCCCAGGCTGGAGTGCAGTGGTGTGATCTCAGCTCACTGCAACCCCTGCCTCCCGGGTTCAAGTGATTCTCATGCTTCAGCCTCCCAAGTAGCTGGGATTACAGGCGCACACCACCACATCTGGTTAACTTTTTGTATTTTTTTTTTTTTAGTAGACATGGGGTTTCACCATGTTGGCCAGGCTGGTCTCAAACCCACCTTAAGTGATCCTCCTGCCTTGGCCTCCTAAAGTGCTGGGATTACAGGCATGAGATACTGCACCTGGCCTAACTTTGCTATATTCTATTTGTCAGAAGCCAGTTCCAGCCTCCACTCACAGGGAGGAGATGACACAAGGTCATGAATACCAGCAGGTGACAGTCATTGGGGCCATCTTAGAAGCCTGCCTACCACAATATATAAAATACATTCTAATGGATTAAAGGTAAATGTGAAAAATAAGACAATAAAATTCTCTGAGGATGGTTTACAATACTACATGAACTATCTAGGAGCTAGGAGATGGGAAAATTTATTTTGTATTTTATAGTAAACTTTTTGTTGAAGTATAGCATACCTACAGAAGGTACACAAATCACAGGTCCTATAGTGAACACATCTGTTTGACTGTGATTGTTTGTGTTCTGTTTTTTGTGCACAGATCAACAAACAGAACTTGACCAACTCCCCCAGAAAGTTCCTTGTGCCTCATTTCAAGAGTAACCTCTACTTGGACTTCTTACACCATAGATTATTTTTGTCTGTTTTTGATCTTTATATAAATGGAATCATACAGCATGTGCTCTTCAATGTCTGGCTTCCTTTTTAGTATTATTTTTGTGAGATGTGTAGCTGTAGTTTATTCTCATTGCTGTATAGCATTACATTGCATGAATATGCCACAATTTATTTATCCATTCTAATTTTTTTTAACTTTTATCCTAAGTTCAGGGGTACAAGTGCAGGTTTGTTACATAAGTAAATTTGTGTCATGGGGGTTTGCTGTACAGATTATTTCATCACCCAGGTATTAAGCCTAGTACCCATTAGTTATTTTTCCTAAACCTTTCCCTCCTCCCACCCTCCACTGTTGTGGGAATTCAGGGACCCTGAACTAAGGGACCAGCTGGAGCCATGGCACAGAAACATAAATTGTGAAGATTTCATTTTAATAGGGACATATATCAGTTCCCCAAATTAATACTTTTATAATTTCTTATGCCTGTCTTTACTGCAATCTCTGAACATAAATTGTGAAGATTTCATTTTAATATGGACATTTATCAGTTCCCCAAATTAATACTTTTATACTTTCTTACGCCTGTCTTACTTTAATCTCTTAATCCTGTTATCTTCGTAAGCTGAGGATGTACGTCACCTCAGGACCACTATTGTGTTAACTGTACAAATTTATTGTAGAACATGTGTTTGAACAATATGAAATCAGTGCACCTTGAAAAAGAACAGAATAACAGCGATTTTCAGGGAACAAGAGAAAACAACCATAGGGTCTGACTGCCTGCGGGGTTGGGCAGAATAGAGCCATATTTTTCTTCTTGCAGAGAGCCTATAAATGGACGTGCAAGTAGGGAAGATATTGCTAAATTCTTTTCCCAGTAAGGAATATTAATAATTAATACCCTGGGGAAGGAATGCATTCCTGGGGGAAGGTCTATAAACGGCCGCTCTGGGAGTGTCTGTCTTATGCGGTTGAGAGAAGGACTGAAATATGCCCTGGTCTCCTGCAGTACCCTCAGGCTTATTAGGGTGGGGAAAAAATCCCATCCTGGTGAATTTGAGGTCAGACTGGTTCTCTGCTCTCAAACCCTGTTTTCTGTTGTTTATCAAGACAGTACGTGCATAGCTGAACATAGACCCTTATCAGGAGTTTCTGATTTTGTCCTTGTCCTGTTTCCTCAGAAATATGTGATCTTTGTTCTCCTTTTTGCCCTTTGAAGCATGTGATCTTTGTGACCTACTGTCTGTTTGTACACCCCCTCCCCTTTTGAAGTCCTTAATAAAAACCTCCTGGTTTTGCGGCCCAGGTGGGCATCATGGTCCTACCGATATGTGATGTCACCCCTGGAGGCTCAGCTGTAAAATTCCTCTGTTTGTACTCTTTCTCTTTATTTCTCAGCCGGCTGACACTTATGGAAAATAGAAAGAACCTACGTTGAAATACTGAGGGCAGTTTTCCCCCGATACTCCACCCTCCAAAAGGCCCCAGTGTGTGTCATTCCCTTCTATCTGTTCTCACTTATAAGTGAGAACATGCAGTATTTGGTTTTCTGTTGCTGTGTTAGTTTGCTAAGGATAATGGCCTCCAGCTCCATCCATGTCCCTGCAAAGGACATGATCTTGTTCTTTTTTATGGCTGCACCATTGTAGTGTTGATGGGCATTAGTGTTTTTCCCCACCAGTTTTTGGCTTTTATGACTAGTTCTATGAATATTCTTGTACTATTTTATTTTATATTTTATTTTTAGAGATAAAGTCTCATTCTGTCACCCAGGCTGAAGTGCAGTAGGTTTATCATAGCTCACTGCAGCCTCCAACTCCTGGGCTCAAGTGATCCTCCTGCCTCAGCTTCCCAAATAGCTGGTACTACAGGTGCATGCCACCACCATGCCTGGCTAATTATTTTATTGTTTTGTAGAGACAGAGTTCTTGCTGTATTGCCCAGGCTGGTCTCAAACTCCTGGCCTCAAATGATCTTTCTGCTTCAGCCTCCCAAAGTGCTGGGATTACAGGCAGGAGCCACTGTGCCCGGCTGTACATATCTGTACATGAACATATCTATGCATTTCTGTTGGGTATATACTTAGCAGCAAAATTTTTGGGTCATGGGAAATGTGTATGTTCTGCTTCAGTACATTTTGCCAAACAATTTTCTAAACTACCAGATTGCACTTGGTGGTGGTGGTGGGGAATTTCTTATGCAATACAGAAAATATAGAAGCTTTAAGAAAAAACGATACACATGAAATATATAAAAATTTAAAGCTTTAGAATAGATATCATAGACAAACATCGGATTAGAAAAAATATTGGCAACATGGAAGATAAGTAAAGGATTAACATCTATTATATACAAACTGTTCCTATAAATCGACAAGAAAAAGACAACCAAAAAATATGCAAAGTCTATGAATAGGCTCTTACATAATATCAACTCCACACATGTGAAAATGTGCTCAAAATCACTAGCAGTCAGAGAAATGTAAAAACAAGATTAAAAAAGTAACAGCAAGTATATCACTTTATGCCCATAAATTTGCAAAAATTAAAAAGAAGGCTGCGGGAATAAAAGAATATTGAAAATTGCTGAAGCTGAGCCATGCGTTTTTGGAGGTTCATCATACTATTCTGTTTGCATTCAAAATGTTTGAAAATGTCCATAAGATAAAGAAAAGAGGAAAAAAATTAGCCGAGCACAGTGGCATGTACCTGTAGTCCCAGCTACTTGGGAGGCTGAAGCAGGAGGACCACTTGAACCCAGGAGTTTAAGGTTGCAGTGAGCTATGATTGTGTCACTGCACTCCAGCCTGGAAGACAGACCGAGATATTGTCTAAAAAAATAAATAAATAAGTAAAAAGAACAAGAACAAGAAAAGGAAACCCAAACAAACAAAAAAGAAGGCTAAACCTATTGCAGTCAGGGAAGAGCACAGTCACACATGGTACTGGTGGAAATGTAAATTGTTACAGACTTATTTCGTTATTTTGTTTTTGTGTTTTAAAAAATGTTTTGTAAAGATAGGGATCTTGCTATATTGTCCAGGCAAGAAACTTGAACTGCTGGTGTCAAGCAATACTCCTGCCTCAGCCAGCCAATACATAACTCCTTTAACCTGGAAACCCCACTCTCGGGGATCAAAATAAAAGCACCAAGTTTATAATGGTAGAAATATCAATGTGCTTACTGTAGCATTGTTCTTAGTGACAAACAAGTGGAAACAATGAAAGTATCCTTCAATTGAGAAATAGCTGACTGAAGGCTGTTGTGGATGGATCACTTGAGGACAGGAGTTCAAGACCAGCCTGGCCAAAATGCCAAACCCTGTCACTACTAAAACAAAAATCAAAACAAAATTAGCTGGATGTGGTAGCGCACACCTGTAGTCTCAGCTATTCGGGAGGCTGAGGCATGAGAATCACTTGAACCCGGAAGGCAGAGGTTGTAGTGAGCTAAGATTGCACCACTGCACTCCAGCCTGGGCAACAGAGTGAGATTCTGTCTCAAAGTAAATAAATAAATAAATAAATAAATAAATAAATAAATAAATAAATAAGAAAGAAATAGTTGAACTATATAACATCTGCAATTTGGAGTATTATGCAGCTATTAAAAATAATATATTAGAGGCCAGGCTCAGTGGCTCATGCCTGTAATCCCAGCACTTTGGGAGGCCAAGGCGGGTGGATCACCTGAGGTCAGGAGTTCGAGACCAGCCTGGCCAATATTGTGAAACCCTGTCTCCACTAAAAATACAAAATTAGCCAGGTGTGGTGGCTGGTGCCTGTAATCCCAGCTACTTGGGAGGCTGAGGCAGGAGAATTACTTGAACCTGGGAGGCAGAGGTTGCAGTGAGCTGAGATCATGCCACTGCAGTCCAGCCTGGGTGACAGAGTGAGATTCCGTCTCAAAAAGAATATATATATACACACACACACACACACACACACACACACACACACACACACACACATATATATATGAGGCTGGGTGTGGTGGCTCATGCCTATAATCTCAACACTTTGGGAGGCTGAGGAGGGAGGATTACTTGTGCCCAGGAGTTTGAGACCAGCCTGGGCAACATGGTGATACCCTGTCTCTACAAAAAATTTAAAAAATCAGCCAGGTATGGTGGCATGCACCTGTAGTCCCAGTTATGTGGGAGGCTGAGGCAGGAGGATGGCTTGAGCCCAGGAGGTCAAGGCTGCAGTGAGCTGTGTTTGTGTTACTGCACTCCAGCCTGAGTGACAGAGCGAGTCCCCGTCTCAAAAAAAAAAAAAAAAAATAGAGTACAGTCATTGACTTGGAAGAATTTCTTTGAGTCACACTGAGAATTGCAAGATGAGAAAACAACCTTATAGGAACTTATTTTTGTAAAACTTTGCAATATGTTTGTAAGTTATTTTATATGAGCATGGAGAAAAATACAGAATGTAATGTACTGGTTTGTTAACAGAGGTTTTGTGGTAGGCTGGAGGGAGTGTTATACTAATGAAGGAGTAAACCCAGCAAAAAAGAAAGAAAAAAGCTACTAAAAAGTAGAAAATACTGTCATTATGTATCCCATTTATAAAGTGAGATGTATCTATGTGATATGCATGTATGCACTAATTTGCAAATATGTCCTTGACCAAATGAAAGAGCTGTTTATATTATTATGCAGAAATGTTTTTTAAAGAACAATTTTAGGGACAGTGTCTCTCTCTGTCGCCCAGGCTCAAGTGTGCCCAGGCTGGTCTGAAGCTCCCAGCCTCAAGCAATCAGCAATCCTCCTGCCTCAGCCTCCCAAAATGTTGGGATTACAGGCGTGAGCCACCGCTCCTGGTCTGGAGCAGTTTTAATTCCCATGTTCGCATACCCTGCCAGTTCTGCACATCATAAATTCAGTGGATTGGAATGTCTTTGGAAACAAAATGAGGGTCTTCCTTTCATCCTCCTCAAAAGAGTCACTGCTGCTGCACATATGTGATTTACTTAATCGCTAAGTAATTTGCAAGGAAGGTTTTCTTGTCTCCATTTCACGGATGAGCAAACTAAGTTTCAGAGAGGTTAAGTAATTTGTCCAAATTTACAAAACTAGTAAGTGATGCGGCTGTGATTCAAACTTAGGTCTGTTGGACTCCTGAGTCTGCGAGCTTAATCTCTAGGTTCTATTTCCTCATCCTATTTTCCCCTTCATATGTTTGTCCATGGTTTGCTTCTTCTAGGTCAGGGTGGTGTGAACTAATGAGCCGCTTAAGGTTTAGGCTTCAAATAAAGGAGCCATCGGTAACCGGTCCTGTTGCCTGGGCAGAAGCAGTCCTTGGTGCTCATTTGGGCTATGCTAATGCACTGGCAAGACACACTGTTTTTTTTTTTTGTTTTTGTTGTTGTCGTTGTTGTTTTTTTGAGACAGAGTTTCACTCTTTTTGCCCAGGCTGGAGTAGTGCAATGGCGCGATCTCGGCTCACTGCAACCTCTGCCTCCTGGGTTCAAGCGATTCTCCTGCCTCAGCCTCCCAAGTAGCTGGGATTACAGGAGCCCGCCACCATGCCTGGATAATTTTTTGTATTTTTGGTAGAGACGGGGTTTCACCTTGTTGGCCAGGCTGGTCTTGAGCCTCCTGACCTCCTGATCCGCCCGCCTCAGCTTCCCAAAGTGCTGGGATTACAGGCGTGAGCCACCGCGCCTGGCCTGTTGTTTTTTTGAGATGGAGTTTCACTCTTGTTGCCCAGGCTGGAGTGCAATGGAGCGATCTCGGCTCACTGCAACCTCCGCCTCCCAAGTTCAAGCGATGCTCCTGCCTCAGCCTCCCGATACAGGTGGCCGCCACCATGCCCGACTATTTTTTTTTTTTTTTGTATTTTTAGTAGAGACGGGGTTTCACCATGTTGGCCAGGCTGGTCTTGAACTCCTGACCTCAGGTGATCCGCCTGCCTCGGCCTCCCAAAGTGCTGGCATTACAGGCTTGAGCCACCGCTCCCGGCCCACACTGGGGTTTAAGGCCAAGCTGGTCCCTTTATCTCCCCCAGGGAACCTCGTGGCCTCATATCTCCTCTAAGGACTCACCCACGCACAGTCAGAGCTCAGTCATTTCACTTTCTCCTCCCAGCTCCGGGCATGAGTAACCGTCCATGAGTAACCGTCTCCTTACGTCGGGGGAAGGCCAGAAGTCCTGCGGGACTGGGTTTCAGAGGCGGAGTTCTGCAGATTTCTGTTTTGCCTCACGAGAGGCCTCTAGTGGTAACATTTCAAACTGCAGGCTCATGATTCCATTGGAATGACAAAAGCAAGCCAAGGGTTCCAAGCTGTTTCAAGCATTGGTTACCCACGGAGAAGGGAGAGGGGGGAAGAAACAGGGTAGTGACTCGGCGGAGGCTTGAGGGAGGCTCCTGGGGGATCTAACTGCATTGTGTTTCTTGATACAGATGCAAAGAGCATGAACGCTTTATTTATTTATTTATTATTTTTTAAAGACAGTTGCATTCTGCCGTCCAGGCTGGAGTGCAGTGGCGCGATCTTGTCTTACTGCAACATTCACCTCCCCGGCTCAAACGATCTTCCCACCTCAGCCTCCCAAGTCCAGTAGCTGGGATTGCAGGCGCGTGCCACCATGTGCAGACATCATTAACAATTAACGTATACACACTTACAACAAAATACATTATATTAAAGACAAAAGTAATACATACTCAAAATTTATTTTCAAATTCTTTTACTGTTGCCTCTGAGCACACTTGGGATTCTTTCTATCTATGGTATCCGTATGGTGGAAATACTATTAATATGTAGTGGTGGGTTACACAGAATCATATCCCAACTCCATGCCAGTGACATCACATTACCATTTTGGAATCAGTTATGGTGCAAGTATTTCTGCCATGGAAGTCAGCAGATGCTACAAGTTGGGGCTTGATTTATATTTTGTTGACCCCCTAAACTTTTTTTTTTTTTTGAGACAGGGTCTCACTCTGTCTCCTAGGCTGGAGTGCAGTGGCGCGATCTTGGCTCACTACAACCTCCGCATCGTGGGTTCAAGCGATTCTCCTGCCTCAGCCTCCTGAGTAGCTGGGATTACAGGCATGCACCATTACGCCTGGCTAATTTTTGTATTTTCAGTAGAGACGGGGTTTCACCATGTTGGCCAGGCTGGTCTTGAATTCTTGACCTCAGGTGATCCTCCCGCCTCGGCCTCCCAAATTGCTGGGATTACAGGCGTGAGCCACTGCACCCAGCCGAAAATATTTTTTAGAAGTGTTGTGTCTGTTAATGACATAAAAAATCAAGGAAATAGTCTCCTTGTGTTTGAAATCTATTATCTGATTCAACAAAGAAGTTCCTTTCATCATTGAAAAATGAGTAAAGTTCCAAAAAAATCTTTTCATTTTTCTCTTCCTAGTTGTTTATGTAAACAAAAATATCAACAAACATGCATGTCAGAGCTACACTTGAAGAGCCAGTTGTTAAAAGTCTACTAGTACATCATAAGTGATACACAAATAAAAGGTTAAAAACCAATGAAGAAGCAGATACATAGATTTATGCCCTTATGGTAAAAATATGAGGGATTTCATACACAATGGTTTTGTTTAATTTTCTTAATAAAATATACAAACATTGAAAAGAAAACCTGGCTGGGTGTAGTGGCTCATGCCTGTAATCCCAGCACTTTGGGAGGCTGAGGCAGGTGGACTGCTTGAGCCCAGGCATTCGAGACCAGCCTGGGCAACACAGTGAGACCTCCACTCTACAAAAAATCAAACCATGGTTCTACATGTCTGCAGTCCCACCTACTCGGGAGGCTAAGGTGGGAGGATTGCTTGAGCCCAGGCAGTCGAGGCTGCAGTAAGCTGCGATCACACCTCTGCACACCAACTTGGGTGACAGAGATCTTGCTGCAAAAGAAAAGAAAAGAAAAGAAAAAGAAAACCTAATTACGAAAACAAGCAAAACCTTGCATCTCAGCCTCGAGCTTGCTGAGCAACCACCCTGTTGAGCAGAATCTCTGCAGAGTCAAATAAGTTGCCTTGTATAGTAGACACAGTGGGATCCCACCCCCATTTCCCAATTGCAGTGAGTGTTGGCTGTTCACAGCCCATAGCGGTCTCCCTTCCCCAGAACATTGCCCTGGGATGATGCGAGCTGCCTCTCCTGGAAGCTACCCAACCCTGTGGTCCTCAGAAAAGCCCCGCCCCTGTTCTCCAGGAAGAACCTTTCTGCACTATAGCCTATGCCCTACAAACCCTCACTGATAGACCAAGGCTAGACTTTTCCTGAGACTACATCTTTGCTCCATCTCTCCCCCTGCCTCACCCTGTTTCCCTTTTCTCCCTTATGTTTGTTTCCAGAAGAAATAAATGAATAAACCCCATGCATCAGAAGCCCTGCCTCAGGCTTTGCTTCCAGAGGAATCAAGCTAAAATACCCTGGTTTGGCGGGATGTGGTGCCTCACGCCTGTAATCCCAGCACTTTGGGAAGCCGAGGTGGGTGGATCACTTGAGGTCAGGAGTTTGAGACCAGCCTGGCCAACATGGCGAAACCCCATCTCTATTAAAAATACAAAAATTAGGCCGGGTGCGGTGGCTCATGCCTGTAATCCCAGTACTTTGAGAGGCCAAGGCAGGTGGATCACGAGGTCAGAGGTTCGAGACCAGCCTGGGCAACATGGTGAAACCCCATCTCTATTAAAAATACAGAAATTAGCCGGGCGTGGTGGCATGTGCCTGTAATCCCAGCTACTCGGGAGGCTGAGGCAGGAGAATTAGTTGAACTCAGGAGGCAGAGGTTGCAGTGAGTGAAATCGTGCCATTGCACTCCAGCCTGGGTGACAAGAGCAAGATTCTGTCTCAAAAAAAAAAAAAAAAAAATTAGCTGGGCACGGTGGCGGGCACCTGTAATCCCAGCTACTCAGGAGGCTGAGGCAGGACAATTGCTTGAACCCAGGAGGTGGAGATTGCAGTGAGCTGAGATCTCACCACTGTGCTTGAGCCTGGGCAACAGAGTGAGACTCCATCTCAAAAAATAAAAATAAAAATAAAATTAAAAAATGTCCTGGATGCCCAGGCTTTGAGAAGAAAACCTAGGAGCATCAAAGAACTTCCTGAGCGTGAGCTTGTACTTGAGAATAAGCTTTTATCTCAAGTGGGCTAAATTTCTGCAAATAATTTCTCTTCTGGCTAATGAGGGCTGGGACTTGTTTCTGGTGCACAGCTTGGGAACTTATTACAAATTCCTGGTCCCACCCCAGGTCTGTTGAGTCAGGAACCAGCCATTTGTGCCTTAGCAAATCCTCCAGGCCATTATGATGCATCCTAGAGTTGGAGAACTACCGGTCTAAGTGTGATAAAATATTATTCTCTGAATGGGGAGATGAAATACCCAGGCAACAGACTTACCCCTCCACCTCTCCCCTAGAACAAGGGAGTTAACCTCCTGATGGAGGATTTCTCCCAGTTCACAGGTGGGGAAATGAGGACACTTGGCACCTTGGAAAAACCGAAAGCAAGAAAGCTTTCCTGCTTTTCTTTTCTTTTTTTAAAAATAATATTTATTACCCTACATAGTTTCTCCTTCTCTCTCTGTTTCTGTCTTTTTTTTTTTTTTTTTTTTGAGACAGAGTCTCACTCTGTCACCCAGGCTGGAGTGCAATGGTATGATCTTGGCTCACTGCAACCTCTGCCTCTTGGGTTCAAGTGATTCTCCCACCTCAGCCTCCCCGGTAGCTGGGATTACAGGTACAAACCACCACATCCAGTTAATTTTTGTATTTTTAGTAGAGACAGGGTTTCACTATGTTGGCCAGGTTGGTCTTGAACTCCTGACCTCAAGTGATCTGCCCGCCTCCGCCTCCCAAAGTGCTGGGATTACAGGCGTGAGCCACTGTGCCTGGCTTTTTGTTTTTTTCCTTCTATCTCTCCATCTATACACTTTTCCTTAGCTGACAATAGCGACATGATTTTAGACTTTGAGATCTTGAATCTTGCTCTTGGGTTGGGAAATGCTACTTTAGGAAAAGAATCAGTGCTTTGATTTTAAGCAGCTGCAATGGTCATCTTTGGTTCTGATATTTGCTTGTATTTTCTAAATTTGGGGGTGTGTAACTAACTGGTACTGAGATATCCTTGTGAGTTCTGTTGACTTCTAGAACTTTGGAAAGGTGAGACATGCAAGACTCTGGCTGAGGTAAATAACCCAATTCTGCAGGCCTTGAAGGACCCACATGATCCACTGACCTATCTGAATGAGCTCTTTCAGTCTATCAAGATGGGCCAGGTGCAGTGTCTCATGCCTGTAATCCCAGCACTTTGGGATTACAAAGGTCAAGATGGGAGGATCGCTTGAGCCCAGGAGTTTAAGACCAGCCTGGGCAACATAGCAAGATCTCATCTCTGCTAAAAAAATAAAAATAAAATAAAAAAAAGACTGAGCATGGAGGTACACACCTGTGGTCCCAGCTACTCAGGAGGTTGAGGTGGGAAGATTGCTTGAGCTGGCGAGGTTAAGACTGAAGTGAGGACTATGATCACCACTGCACTCCAGCCTGGGCAACAGACTGAGACCCTGTTTCAAAAAAAAAAAAAAAGCTAGGCGCAGTGGCTCACGCCTGTAATCCCAGCACTTTGGGAGGCCGAGGTGGGCAGATCACGAGGTCAGGAGATCGAGACCATCCTGGCTAACACAGTGAAATCCCGTCTCTACTAAAAATACAAAAAATTAGCCGGGTGAGGTGGCGAGTGCCTGTAGTCCCAGCTACTCGGGAGGCTGAGGCAGGAGAATGGCGTGAACCCGGGGGGCAGAGCCTGTAGTGAGCCGAGATCACGCCGTTGCACTCCAGCCTGGGCGACAGCGAGACTCTGTCTCAAAAAAAAAAAAACAAAAAAACTGAGATGGTGAAGAATGACAGAGGATAGAGAAGAATAATATAAGAGGCGAAGGTGGTGGCTCGTGCCTGTAATCCCAGCATTTTGGGAGGCCGAGGGGCTGGATCACCTGAGGTCAGGAGTTTGAGACCAGCCTGGCCAACATGGCAAAACCCTATCTCTACTAAAAATACAAAAATTAGCCGGGTATGGTGGTGCATGCCTGTAATCCCAGGTACTTGAGAGGCTGAGGTGGGGGAATCATTTGAACCCAGGAGATGGAGGCTGCAGTGAGCCGAAATTGTGCCACTGCACTCCAGCCTAGCTGACAGAGTGAGACACCATCTCAAAAAAAAAAAAAAAAAAAAAAATGCCCCAAAACCCAAAACAAAACAAAAGCAATAGCAGTAACAATAAGAGTAAAGATACAGGGTGTTTGCCATGGGCCAGGCACTGTACAAAGAGCCTTGCATACATAGTGTCATATATTTCTCACAACAATCCTACAAGGTAACTACTACTATTATCCCCATTTCATCTGTGATCAAATTGAGTCACAGAAAAGGTTCAGAGAAGTTTAGAGTTAACTTTCCCTAGACATACAACTTTTAAGCTAAATTATAGAACCAGGCACCGGGTGTGGTGGCTCATGCCTGTACTCCCAGCACTTGGGAGGCTGAGGCAGGCAGATCACAAGGTCAGGAGATCGAGACCATCCTGGCCAACATGGTGAAAACCTGTCTCTACTAAGAACACTAAAATTACCTGGGTGTGGTGGTGTGCGCCTGTAATCCCAGCTACTGGGGAGGCTGAGGCAGGAGAATCACTTGAACCTGGGAGGCGGAGACTGAAGTGAGCCAAGATAGCGCCTCTGCACTCCAGCCTGGCAACAGGGCGAGACTCCGTCTCAAACAAACAAACAAACAAAAAAATAAATTATAGAACCAGGCAGGCCTGGTCTCAAAACAACAACAACAACAACAAAAACCAGGGCCAGGGATGGTGCCCCACACCTGTAATCCCAGCACTTTGGGAGCCCGAGGGGGAGGATTGCCTGAGCCCAGTAGTTCAAGACCAGCCTGGGCGACATGGTGAGACCCTGTGTCTAAAAAGAAAAATAAATAAATAAATAAAATGAAGAACCAGGCTTTGAACCTTGGTATATCTGACTTCAAATCTGAAGTTCTTAACCTCCGTGCTATATTGCATTTCAGAGAAAATCCTTTGGACACGTTTTTGTTTTTTTCATTTCCTTGGGATGGAATGGATGTTGCTGTGAGTTTTAGATCTCGGTGGAAGCAGGAAACTGATGATAATAGTGGTAACATTTGCAGGGTGGTGGCTTAGTTCTGATTATGGAACTGTGTACTTAGGCTCTGGGATTATCCTGGGTGCATTGCCTAATCCTGCAGACTAGATCCCAGGTGTGGGTGGATCCCCTCATAGAACATTATTGGAAATGGGAACTGGATTGGAGGTGAATTCTTGGCCATGTGTCATAGTGTGGCTGAAACTGAAGCAATGAGCTCACTCACTTTAGAAGTTTTTGGAAGCAACAATAAAGATGGCCGGGCACAGTGGCTCACATCTGTAATCCCAGCACTTTGGGAGGCCAAGGCAGGCAGATCACCTGAGGTCAGGAGTTCGAGATCAGCCTGGCCAACATGGTGAAACCCCGTCACTACCAAAAATACAAAAATTAGCCCGGTGTGGTGGTGGGCACCTGTAATCCCAGCTATTTGGAAGTCTGAGTTAGGAGAATGGTGTGAACCTGGGAGGCAGAGGTTGCAGTGAGCCAAGATTGTGCCACTGCACTCCAGCCTGGGCGACAGAGTGAGACTCTGTCTGAAAACAAAACAAAACAAAACAACCCAGTAAAGAGACACTTGTAAGGTCCTCAAGGGTCTGCCTGTGGGTTTTGTCAGAACTCACAGTAGCTCTCTGGACTACAGCCAGAACAGTTCTATTCTGGCAACCCTTCCTTGCAACTCTGGCTCTCTGGCTCACAAGAGGTTTGGCTTTTGTTTTGTTTGTTTTGAGACAGGGTCTTGTTCTGTCGCACAGGCTGGAGTGCAGTGGTGCTGTCTTGGCTCACTGCAACGTCCAGGTTCAGGCGATTCTCTTGCCTCAGCCCCCCCATGTAGCTGAGATTACAGGCCCATGCCATCCCGCGTTGCTAATTTTTGTATTTTTAGTGGAGACAGGTTTCGCCATTTTGGCTAGGCTGGTCCTGAACTCCTGACCTCAAGTGATCCACCTGCCTTGGCCTCCCAAATTGCTGAGATTACAGGCGTGAGCCACCGTGCTGAGCCTTGCTTTGTTTTTTTGAGACAGGGTCTCACTTTGTCCCATAGGCTGGAGTGCAGTGGGATGATCACACCTCACTCCAGCCTCGACCTCCTGGGCTCAAACCATACTCCTGCCTCAGCCTCCCAAGTAGCTGAGACTACAGGTGCACACCACCACGCCCGGCTAATTTTTGTATGTTTTTTTAGTAGAGACAGGGTCTAGCTATGTTGCCGAGGCTGATCTTGAACTCCTAGGCTCAAGCAACCCTCCCACCTCAGCCTCCCAAAGTGCTGGGATTACAGGCATCAGCCACCATGCCTGGCTAGAGGCTTGGTGTTAAGTCTCTTATTTACCTGGAGAAAGTGTGAAGGGGAATATTGGCCTCTAGGGAAGACCCCTTTCCATCCATGTCCTCCTGAGGCGGCATTCAAGGTGTTAGGGAAAGTTTGGACTCTGGCTTGATGGTTTCGTTTTTGTTTTTTCTCTTTCACAGCTTTGAATGGTTCCTCTCTTCTCTCTCTTGAGGCTGGTGTGGCAGAAAGATCTGGGGCTGCTTCCTGCTGTGTGTGTGTGTGTGTGTGTGTGTGTGTGTGTGTGTGTGTGTGTGTGTGTTGTGTGTGTGTGTGTGTGTGTGTGTGTGTGTGTGTGTGTGTGTGTGTTTCAGAAGGATTTGGTTCTAAGTAGATCTTTGGAAAATCTTTCCTCATTAAATTGGTGACATTAACCCAGAGGAGCCAATTAAAGGCCTAATGCAAAACCTACTTCCAGCAGGGGGCAGTAGAGTGTAGCAGTTAAACGTGTGGGCTTCGCTTCTGTATTTGGGTTTGAAACTGGCTTCAACCAGTAGTTGCCACGCATTTGTGACTACATGCTTCTTTCAGTGAGAAATTTTTGAACCTGCACCCTCAAATATCTATATATTATATATATAGATATAAAATATCTATATATTATACATATAGATATAAAATATCTATATATTATACATATAGATATCAAATATATATTATATATATAGATATAAAATATATATATTATATATAATATATAGATATAAAATATATATAATATATATATATTATATCTATATATTTTATATATATAATTATTTATAAGTTGTACACATAATTCTGGTCCTATTTGTTATATTGTAAAACATAATAAAATTGAAATTAAGAATGAAAAAATAAAATTAACTCTTAAAATGCTTTATTGAGGCATAATTGACAATGAATTGCACATATAAAAGAGCACGATTTGAAAAGTTTATATATATATACACACACACACACACACCTATGAAACCATGACACAATCAAATAGTGAACACACCCATCAGACCCAAAAGTTTCCTTTGCCTCTCTGTAACTACTCCTCACCCCTTTCTGCTCTTCTATCCCTGAGTAACCACCAATCCGCTTTCTGTCACTATAAATTAGTTTGCATTTTGTAGAGTTTTGTATAAATGGCATTGTACACCATGGATTATTTTCTTGTCTGGCTTCTTTCACTCAGCATAATTATTTTGAGTTTCAAGCTAATTATGGATGAAATTAAGGATGAAATAATGATGGAGTTAACTATTTAAAATACTGTTTTATTTTGTTTGTTTGTTAATGGTAGAAAATATTTGTGGCCGGGCGCGGTGGCTCACGCTTGTAATCCCAGCACTTTGGGAGGCCGAGGCGGGCGGATCACGAGGTCAGGAGATCGAGACCACGGTGAAACCCCGTCTCTACTAAAAAAAAAAAAATACAAAAAAAATTAGCCGGGCGTGGTGGCGGGCACCTGTAGTCCCAGCTACTCAGAGAGGCTGAGGCAGGAGAATGGCGTGAACCCGGGAGGCGGAGCTTGCAGTGAGCTGAGATTGCGCCACTGCACTCCAGCTTGGGTGACAGATCGAGTCTCCGTCTCAAAAAAAAAAAAAAAAAAAGAAAAAAAAGAAAATATTTGTGCTTTCAAATTGTAGATTTTTTTTTTTTCAATTTGAGACAGAGTCTTGCTCTATTGCCCAGGCTGGTGTGATCATGGCTCACTGCAGCCTCGACCTCCCAGGCTCAAATGAATCCTCCCACCTCAGCCTCCCAAGTAGCTGGGACCACAGGCAAGTTCCAGCAAGCTCTGCTAATTTTTAAAGTTTTATTTTATTTTATTACTATTATATTTTAAGTTTTAGGGTATATGTGCACAACGTGCAGTTTTGTTACATATGTATACATGTGCCATGTTGGTGTGCTGCACCCATTAACTCCTAATTTAGCATTAGGTATATCTCCTAACGATATCCTTTCCCCCTCCCCCCACCGCACAACAGTCCCCAGTGTGTGATGTTCCCCTTCCTGTGTCCAAGTGTTCTCATTGTTCAATTCCCACCTATGAGTGAGAACATGTGGTGTTTGGTTTTTTGTCCCTGTGATAGTTTGCTGAGAATGATGGTTTCCAGCTTCATCCATGTCCCTACAAAGGACATGAACTCACAATTTTTTATGGCTGCATAGTATTCCATGGTGTATATGTGCCACATTTTCTTAATCCAGTCTATCATTGTTGGACATTTGGGTTAGTTCCAAGTCTTTGCTATTGTGAATAGTGCTGCAATAAACATACGTGTGCATGTGTCTTTATAGCAGCATGATTTATAATCCTTTGGGTATATACCCAGTAATGGGATGGCTGGGTCAAACGGTATTTCTAGTTCTAGATCCCTGAGGAATCACCACACTGACTTCCACAATGGTTGAACTAGTTTACAGTCCCACCAACAGTGTAAAAGTGTTCCTATTTCTCCCCATCCTCTCCAGCACCTGTTGTTTCCTGACTTTTTAATGATGGCCATTCTAACTGGTGTAACATGGTATCTCATTGTGGTTTTGATTTGCATTTCTCTGATGGTCAGTGATGATAAGCATTTTTTCATGTGTTTTTTGGATGCATAAATGTCTTCTTTTGAGAAGTGTCTGTTCATACCCTTTGCCCACTTTTTGATGGGGTTGTTTTTTTTTCTTGTAAATTTGTTGGAGTTCATTGTAGATTCTGGATATTAGCCCTTTGTCAGATGAGTAGGTTGCAAAAATTTTCTCTCGTTCTGTAGGTTGCCTGTTCACTCTGATGGTAGTTTCTTTGGCTGTGCAGAAGCTCTTTAGTTTAATTAGATCCCATTTATCAATTTTGGCTTTTGTTGCCATTGCTTTTGGTGTTTTAGACATGAAGTCTTTGCCCATTCCTACGTCCTGAATGATATTGCCTAGGTTTTCTTCTAGGGTTTTTATGGTTTTAGGTCTAATATTTAAGTCTTTAATCCATGTTGAATTAATTTTTATATAAGGTGTAAGGAAGGGATCCAGTTTCAGCTTTCTACATATGGCTAGCCAGTTTTCCCAGCACCATTTATTAAATAGGGAATCCTTTCCCCATTTCTTGTTTTTGTCAGGTTTGTCAGATCAGATAGTTGTAGATATACAGCATTATTTCTGAGGACTCTGTTCTGTTCCATTGGTCTATATCTCTGTTTTGGTACCAGTACCATGCTGTTTTGGTTATGGTAGCCTTGTAGTATAGTTTGAAGTCAGGTAGCGTGATGCCTCCAGCTTTGTTCTTTTGGCTTAGGATTGACTTGGCGATGAGGGCTCTTTTTTGGTTCCATGTGAACTTTAAAGTAGTTTTTTCCAATTCTGTGAAGAAAGTCATTGGTAGCTTGATGGGGACGGCACTGAATCTATAAATTACCTTGGGCAGTACGGCCATCTTCACAATATTGATTCTTCCTACCCAGGAGCATGGAATGTTTTTCCATTTGTTTATATCCTCTTTTATTTCATTGAGCAGTGGTTTGTAGTTCTCCTTGAAGAGGTCCTTCACATCCCTTGTAAGTTGGATTCCTAGGTATTTTATTCTCTTTGAAGCAATTTTGAATGGGAGTTCACTCATGATTTGGCTCTCTGTTTGTCTGTTATTGGAGTATAAGAATGCTTGTGATTTTTGTACATTGATTTTGTATCCTGAGACTTTGCTGAAGTTGCTTATCAGCTTAAGGAGATTTTAGGCTGAGACAATGGGGTTTTCTGGATATACAATCATGTCATCTGCAAACAGGGACAATTTGACTTCCTCTTTTCCTAATTGAATGTCCTTTATTTCCTTCCCCTGCCTGATTGCCCTGGCCAGAACTTCCAACACTATGTTGAATAGGAGTGGTGAGAGAGGGCATCCCTGTCTTGTGCCAGTTTTCAAAGGGAATGCTTCCAGTTTTTGTCCATTCAGTATGATATTGGCTGTGGGTTTGTCATAGATAGCTCTTATTATTTTGAGATACGTCCCATCAATACCTAATTTATTGAGAGTTTTTAGCATGAAGGGTTGTTGAATTTTGTCAAAGGCCTTTTCTGCATCTATTGAGATAATCATGTGGTTTTTGCCTTTGGTTCTGTTTATATGCTGGATTATGTTTATTGATTTTCGTATGTTGAACCAGCCTTGCATCCCAGGGATGAAGCCCACTTGATCATGGGGGATAAGCTTTTTGATGTGCTGCTGGATTCAGTTTGCCAGTATTTTATTGAGGATTTCTGCATCAAAGTTCATCAAGGATATTGGTCTAAAATTCTCTTTTTTTGTTATGTCTCTGCCCGGCTTTGGTATCAGGATGATGCTGGCCTCATAAAATGAGTTAGGGAGGATTCCCTCTTTTTCTATTGATTGGATAGTTTCAGAAGGAATGGTACCAGCTCCTCCTTGTGCCTCTGGTAGAATTCAGCTGTGAATCCATCAGGTCCTGGACTCTTTTTGGTTGGTAAGCTATTAATTATTGCCTCAATTTCAGAGCCTGTTATTGGTCTATTCAGAGATTCAACTTCTTCCTGGTTTAGTCTTGGGAGGGTGTATGTGTCGAGGAATTTATCCATTTCTTCTAGATTTTCTAGTTATTTGCGTAGAGGTGTTTATAGTATTCTCTGATGGTAGTTTGTATTTCTGTGGGATTGGTGGTGATATCCCCTTTATCATTTTTTATTGCGTCCATTTTATTCTTCTCTCTTTTCTTCTTTATTAGTCTTGCTAGCAGTCTATCAATTTTGTTGATCTTTAAAAAAACCAGCTCCTGGATTCATTGATTTTTTGAAGGGTTTTTTGTGTCTCTATTTCCTTCAGTTCTGCTCTGATCTTAGTTATTTCTTGCCTTCTGCTAGCTTTTGAATATGTTTGTTCTTGCTTCTCTAGTTCTTTTAATTGTGATGTTAGGGTGTCAATTTTAGATCTTTTCTGCTTTCTCTTGTGGGCATTTAGTGCTATAAATTTCCCTCTACACACTGCTTTGAATATGTCCCAGAGATTCTAGTATGTTGTGTTTTTTTCTCGTTGGTTTCAAAGAACATCTTTATTTCTGTCTTCATTTCGTTATTTACCCAGTAGTCATTCAGGAGCGGGTTGTTGAGTTTCCATGTAGTTGAGCAGTTTTGAGTGAGTTTCTTAATCCTGAGTTCTTGTTTGATTGCACTGTGGTCTGGGAGACAGTTTGTTATAATTTCTGTTCTTTTACATTTGCTGAGGAGTGCTTTACTTCCAACTATGTGGTCAATTTTGGAATAGGTGTGGTGTGGTGCTGAAAAGAATGTATATTCTGTTGATTTGGGGTGGAGAGTTCTGTAGATGTCTATTAGGTCCGCTTGGGGCAGAGCTGAATTCAATTCCTGGATATCTTTGTTAACTTTCTGTCTTGTTGATCTGTCTAATGTTGACAGTGGAGTGTTAAAGTCTCCCGTTATTACTGTGTGGGAGTCTAAGTCTCTTTGTAGGTCACTAAGGACTTGCTTTATGAATCTGGGTGCTCCTGTATTGGGTGCATATATATTTAGGATAGTTAGCTCTTCTTGTTGAATTGATCCCTTTACCATTATGTAATGGCCTTCTTTGTCTCTTTTGATCTTTCTTGGTTTAAAGTCTGTTTTATCTGAGACTAGGATTGCAACCCCTGCCTTTTTTTGTTTTCCATTTGCTTGATAGATCTTCCTCCATCCCTTTATTTTGAGCCTATGTGTGTCTCTGCACGTGAGATGGGTTTCCTGAATACAGCACACTGATGGGTCTTGACTCTTTATCCAATTTGCCAGTCTGTGTCTTTTAATTGGAGCATTTAGCCCATTTACATTTAAGGTTAATATTGTTATGTGTGAATTTGATCCTGTCATTATGATGTTAGCTGGTTATTTTGCTCGCTAGTTGATGCAGTTTCTTCCTAGCCTTGATGGTCTTTACATGTTGGCATGATTTTGCAGTGGCTGGTACCAGTTGTTCCTTTCCATGTTTAGTGTTTCCTTCAGGAGCTCTTTTAGGGCAGGCCTGGTGGTGACAAAATCTCTCAGCATTTGCTTGTCTGTAAAGTATTTTATTTCTCCTTCACTTATGAAGCTTAGTTTGGCTGGATATGAAATTCTGGGTTGAAAATTCTTTTCTTTAACAATGTTGGATATTGGCCCCCACTCTCTTCTGGCTTGTAGAGTTTCTGCCGAGAGATCAGCGGTTAGTCTGATGGGCTTCCCTTTGTGGGTAACCCGACCTTTCTCTCTGGCTGCCCTTAACATTTTTTCCTTCATTTTAACTTTGGTGAATCTGACAATTATGTGTCTTGGAGTTGCTCTTCTTGAGGAGAATCTTTGTGGTGTTCTCTGTATTTCCTGAATTTGAATGTTGGCCTGCCTTGCTAGATTGCGGAAGTTCTCCTGGATAATATCCTGCAGAGTGTTTTCCAACTTGGTTCCATTCTCCCCGTCATTTTCAGGTACACCAGTCAGACGTAGATTTGGTCTTTTCACATAGTCCCATATTTCTAGGAGGCTTTGTTCATTTCTTCTTATTCTTTTTTCTCTAAACTTCTCTTCTCACTTCGTTTCATTCATTTCGTCTTCCATCGCTGATCCCTTCTTCCAGTTGATTGCATCGGCTCCTGAGGCTTGTGCATTCATCACTTAGTTCTCGTGCCATGGTTTTCAGCTCCATCAGGTCCTTCAAGGACTTCTCTGCATTGGTTATTTTAGTTAACCATTCGTCTAATTTTTTTTCAAGGTTTTTAACTTCTTTGCCATTGATTCTAACTTCCTCCTTTAGCTCAGAGTAGTTTGATATTCTGAAGCCTTCCTCTCTCAACTTGTCAAAGTCATTCTCCATCCAGCTTTGTTCCATTGCTGGTGAGGAGCTGAATTCCTTTGGAGGAGGAGAGGCACTCTGATTTTTAGAGTTTCCAGTTTTTCTGCTCTGTTTTTTCCCGATCTTTGTGGTTTTATCTACCTTTGGTCTTTGATGATGGTGATGTACAGATGGGTTTTTGGTGTGGATGTCCTTTCTGTTTGTTAGTTTTCCTTCTAACAGTCAGGACCCTCAGCTGCAGGTCTGTTGGAGTTTGCTGGATGTCCACTCCAGACCCTGTTTTCCTGGGTATCAGCAGTGGTGGCTGCAGAACAGCAGATATCGGTGAACCGCAAATTCTGCTGCCTGATTGTTCCTCTGGAAGTTTTGTCTCAGAGGAGTACCCGGCCGTGTGAAGTGTCAGTCTGCCCCTACTGGGGGGTGCCTCCCAGTTAGGCTACTCAGGGGTCAGGGACCCACTTGAGGAGGCAGTCTGCCCATTCTCAGATCTCCAGCTGCGTGCTGGGAGAACCACTACTCTCTTCAAAGCTGTCAGACAGGGACATTTAAGTCTGCAAAGGTTACTGCTACCTTTTTTTGTCTGTGCCCTGCCTCCAGAGGTGGAGCCTACAGAGGCAGGCCGGCCTTCTTGAGCTGTGGTGGGCTCCACCCAGTTCGAGCTTCCTGGCTGCTTTGTTTACCTACTCAAGCCTTGGCAATGGTGGGCACCCCTCCCCCAGCCTCGCTGCCGCCTTGCTGTTTGATCTCAGACTGCTGTGCTAGCAATGAGCAAGGCTCTGTGGGCATAGGACCCTCCGAGCCAGGTGTGGGATATAATTTCCTGGTGTGCCGTTTGTGAAGCCCATTGGAAAAGCGCAGTATTAGGGTGGGAGTGATCCGATTTTCCAGGTGCCATCTGTCACCCCTTTCTTTGACTAGGAAAGGGAATTCCCTGACCCCTTGCACTTCCCGGGTGAGGTGATGCCTCGCCCTGCTTCGGCTCACATACAGTGCGCTGTACCCACTGTCCTGCACCCACTGTCCGGCCCTCCCCAGTGAGATGAACCCGGTACCTCCGATGGAAATTCAGAAACCACCTGTCTTCTGCGTCACTCGCACTGGGAGCTGTAGACTGGAGCCGTTCCTATTTGGCCATCTTGGCTCCACTCCCCCAATTTTTTTTTTATAGAGATGGAGGTCTTGCTATGTTGCCCACACTGGTCTCAAACTCCTGGACTCAAGTGATCCTTTCACCTCAGCCTCCCAAAGTCCTGGGATTACAGACATGAGCCACCACACCCAGCATATAGAGATTTGTCTTTATGTCCTGGATACTAGTTTTTTTTCTTTTACATTGGATTAAATTTTTTAATTTAATTTTTTTTTGATGGAGTCTTGTTCTGTTGACAGGCTGGAGTGCAGTGGTGCAATCTCAGCTTATTGCAACCTCTGCCTCCTGGGTTCAAGTGATGCTCCTGCCTCAGCCTCCCGAGTAGCTGGGATTACAGGCACCCACCACCACGCCCAGCTAATTTTTGTATTTTTAGTAGAGATGGGGTTTCACCATGTTGGCCAGGCTGGTCTTGATCTCCTGACCTCGTGATTCACCTGCCTCAACCTCCTAAAGGGCTGGGATTACAGGCGTGAGCCACCGTGCCCAGCTTAATTTAATTTCTAAGTAAGTGATACATTCACATGGTTTCAAACCTAACCATATGAAAACATATAAAGTGTGAACTCTCTCTTTAACTGTTGCTCCCTATTCATCTAAATGCACCATGCCCTCCCATCTTCCAAAATAAGTTTCTTAGGCATCTTCTGGATTTATTTATGCAAATATATACACATATGTATGTATATATAGATATGCACTTTCTTGATATTCTCTTCTTGTATTCTCTGTTTTTTTTTTTTTTTCTGAGATGGAGTCTCACTGTTTCACCCAGGCTAGAGTGCAGTGGTGTGATCTCGGGTAACTGCAGCCTTTGCCTCCCATGCTGAAGTGATTCTCCTGCCTCAGCCTCCTGAGTAGCTGGGATTACAAGTGTGCACCACCAGGCCCAGCTAATTTTTGTATTTTTAGTAGAGCCAGGGTTTCACCATGTTGGCCAGGCTGGTCTCGAACTCCTGACCTCAAGTGATTCACCTGTCGTGGCCTCCCAAAGTGCTGGGAATACAGGTGTGAGCCACCGTGCCTGGCCACATTATGTTGTATTTTTAACAGAAAAGATAGCATATTATTCATAATCATGCATATTGTTCTACAACTAGCTTTTTCATGTGACATATCTTGGATATCTTCCTATATGAGTTTGTAGAAAGGTTTCTCCCTTCCTTCTTTCTTGGCTTCCTCTCCTTCCTCCTTCCTTCCTTCCTTCCTTCCTTCCTTCCTTCCTTCCTTCCTTCCTTCTTCTCTCTCCTTCCCTCTTTCTTACAGCTTCATTGTGTTTCATGGTACTGTACTTTATTTAACCTGATGGATACTTGGATGGTTTCTGTTTCCATTTTTTTCTTTTTTTTTTTTTTTTGGCTAGGTAAAAAACCAGTGTTGCATCAGATAACCCTGTGCACATATCATTTTATAAACATGCAAGTGTTTCTGTAGGGTTAATTCTTAGAAGTTGGATTGGTGAGTCTAGGAGTCCATATAATATATTTGGGATTTTAATGGATAGTATCCACATGACCTCTGCAGGAGTTATACCAATGAACACATCCCTCTATAGGGAGAAAGTGAAATGAGAGTGCCTAGGTCCTGAGAGCCTCACCACCAGTATATTTTTCCAACTTCAGAATTCTTTTTTCTATTCTCAGAAATTAAAAATAGTATCTGAGTGTAATTTTAATTTGTGTTTCTCTTAAGGCTGAAGTTGAATTAGATGCTTAGTTTTATGTATGTATGTATGTATGTATATATGTATGTATGTATGTATTTGTTTACTTATTTATTTTTGAGAGAGTCTTGCTCTATCACCCAGGCTGGAGTGCGTTCGTGCAATCCTGGCTCACTGCAAACTTCGCTTCCCGGTTTCAAGTGATTCTCATGCCTCAGCCTCCTGAGTAGTTGGGATTATAGGTGTGTGCCACCACATCCAGCTAATTTTTTGTATTTTTAGTAGAGACAGGGTTTTGCTGTGTTGGCCAGGCTGGTCTTGAACTCCTGGACTCCGCTCATTGGACCAGGCATGGACACTTGACTCCAGCTAAGCCGAGTAGATCTATTCTCTTTAAAATCTGAATTGATGGCAGGCGGGTTTGGGAACCCTGGAGTAGTAAGACACTGTAGGATCCGGGTCAGGGTTGATGCTGTGGAACCCAAAGTCAAGGGCAACTCTATTTTTTTTTAAGAGATGGGATCTCACTGTTGCCCAGGCTGTTCTCAAACTCCTAGCCTTGAGGGATTCTCCTGCCTCGGCTTCCCAAAGTCCTGGGATCACAGGCATGAACCACTGCACCCAGCCCCAAAGTCAAGGGCAAGTCCAAGTTACGGAGGAGACGGACTGTGAAGGCCTTTTAGAGGACGCTGACTTACAGAGAAAAAAGAGAAATACCCAGAAAGAGAGAAGCAGAGAGGGAGATGATCTGTGCCCAGAGAGAGAGAGAGAGAGAGAGAACAAGAGAGAGCCAGAGTGCCATGTAGCTGGTTAGCTGAACTTCTTGCTTTAGGTTTCCATGAAATGCCTTTGATCCTTATACTAAAATATGTTCTTTATAATGTATTTCATTTCCTTCAACAAATCTCCAGCATTTGGATGAGAAATATATAGAATGCATGCATATACATTGCTGGTGGAAGTGTAAAATCATATAAATACTTTGGAAAACAGTTGGGCATTATCTCTTCAAGTTGAATATAGCCACCCTCCATATCTGTGGCTTCTGTATCTGTGGTTTCATCCAACCTTGGATTGAAAATATTCGGGAGAAAAACTCATAAAAAATAACAATGCAACAATAAAAAATAATACAAAGAGGGCAGGCGCGGTGGCTCATGCCTGTAAGCTCAGCACTTTGGGAGGCCAAGGTGGGTGGATCACTGGAGGTCAGGAGTTCGAAACCAGCCTGGCCAACATGGTGAAACCCCGTCTCTACTAACAATACAAAAATTATCTGGGCATGGTGGCTAATGCTTGTAATTCCAGTTCCTTGAGAGGCTGAGGCTGGAGAATCGCTTGAACCTGGGAGGGGAGGCTGCAGTGAGCCAAGATCGTGCCACTACACTCAAGCGACAGAGCGAGACTCTGTCTTTAAAAAACTAACAAACAAACAAACAAAAAAGCAATCAACATAAAAATGTGCTTTTTTTTTTTTTTTTGACAGTCTCACTCTGTTACCCAGGCTGGAGTGCAGTGATGTGAACATAGCTCACTGTAACCTTGAACTCCTGGGCTCAAGGACTCAAGCAAACTTTTCAGCTCAGCTTCCCTAGTCGTTGGAACTACAGGTACACCACCATGCCTGGTCAATTTTAGATTTTTTTGTATGGATGGGGTCTCACTATGTTGCCTGGGCTATTCTTGAACTCCTTGAACTTAAGGGATCTTCCTGCTTTGGCCTCCCAAATTGCTGGGATTACAAGTGTGAGCCACCATGCCTGGTCTAAAATATGCACTTCTAAGGAATACATATAAAATGAACTAAACATAAATAGGAAAGCAAGAGAATGATGAATATGGGATTCAGGATGATGGCTCCTTACTTGGGGGAACCATGTGGTTAGAGGTTGGCTACTGCCAAGTTCCTAGCTTTTGTTTTGAGTGAGTGGTTTTGCGGATGCTGAATACCTTATTAAAAACTGCTAACTAACAACATAAAGGCAGGCCATACACAAAACACTGATAAGAGTATGCCTTGAGCCAGGGGTATTCATTATCACGAATAATCCAATTCTATGCACCTGATGTTCAAATAGAAAAAGAAATATAAAGGAGAGTGACTTTTAACAATCTTTAATAAATTTTATTACTGGTTAAAGATACAAAACTGTTGACATGTGTTAACTCTTATATCTTCTCCAATTTTATATTTTATGATGGTTACTGCTGAAAAGCAATGCAGGCTGAGCGTGATTACTCACCCCTGTAATCCTAGCACTTTGGGAGGCTAAGGCGGGCAGATCACTTGAGGTCAAGAGTTAGAGACCAGCCTGGCCAACATGGTGAAACCCCATCTCTACTGAAAATACAAAAACTAGTGGGGCGTGGTGGTGCACCTGTAGTCCTGGCTACTCAGGAAGCTGAGGCAGGAGAATTGCTTGAACCCAGGAGATGGAGGTTGCAGTGAGTTGAGATCATGCCATTGCACTCCAGCCTGGGCAACAGAGCAAGACTCTGTTTCAAAAAAAAAAAAAAAAAAAAAGCAACGCAGAGTGGTGTCAAACTATAGCCATAGTAACAGCTTTCATTTTTTAAGTGCATGCTGTGTACCAGATGCTGTGATAAGCCAATCACAGGCATTTATGCCATTTACTCCTGAACACATTCTTAGGTACCAGCTACTATTTTTCCCCTCCATTTACAATACCATTAAGGAAACTAAAGTTCAGAGAGATTTAGTGAATTGCCCAAGGCTACATGACATATGGGCTAACACCCCATTAATTACAGACTTTTTTTTTTTTTGAGACAGAGTCTTGTTCTGTTGACCAGGCTGGGGTGTAGTGGCATGATCTTGGCTCACTGCAACCTCTGCCTCCTGGGCTTAAGCGAATCTCGTGCTTCAGCCTCCCAGATAGCTGGGATTACAGGTGCACACCACCACGCCCAGCTAATTTTTGTATTTTTAGTAGAGACGAGGTTTCACCATGTTGGCCAGGCTGGTCTCACACTCCTGATCTCAAGTGATCCACCTGCCTCAGTTTCCCAAAGTGCTGGGATTACAAGTGTGAGCCACCACTCCCAGCCAATTACAGACAATTAATGTAACAATTATGTGCAACATGGAAACATCTTTTTTTTTTCTTTCTTTTTTTTTTTTTTTTTGTGAGACAAAGTCTTGCTCTGTTGCTCAGGCTGGAGTGCAGTGGTAGGAATCTCCACTCGCTGCAACCTCCACCTCCCAGATTCAAGTGATTCTCCTGCCTCAGCCTCCCCAGTATGGGGATTACAGGCGTGTGCCACCATGCCCAGCAGCATTGTGTTTTTCGCACAGATGGGGTTTCACTATGTTGGCCAGGCTGGTCTCAAACTCCTGACCTCAGGTGATCCATCTACCTTGACCTCCCAAAGTGCTGGGATTATGGGTGTGAGCCACCACGCTTGGCTGGAAACATCTTTTTTATCCTCAAATACCATTTAGAATCAATACAACTCAATTTGTAATCCTATTCCTCCCTCCCCCACCAAAAAAAAAAAAAGATAAATTCCATCCCTATCTCTGTAGAACAAAAATGTACCTGTTGTACCTGGGGTGATCCCTTATTGATATCAAAGGTTTCTAGGTGTCTCTTCAGTTTCCCTGTCAGGGCACATTGGGAAATTCATGGCTGAATCTCTAGTAACATCTGTCTTGCCAGGAGTCAGCCAAGTGTGGCCTGCCTGCCAAACCTTGCCTGCTGCCTGTTTTTGTGTGGTCTGTGGGCTAAGACAGTTTTTGCATTTTTTTAATGATCAGAAAAATCCAAAAGGAGAATGATATTTTGTGACATGTGAGAATTATATGAAATTCAGATTTCAGGGTCTGTAAATAAAGTTGTGTTGGAACTCCTATTCCTTTGTGTATTGTCTATGCTACTTTTGCCCTGCAAAGCAGAGCTGAGTGGATGTAATACAGACCATACAGCCTGCAAGCTTAAAATATTTACTATCTGTCCCTTTGCAGAAAATGTTGGCTGATCCCTGTCTTATACTAACAAATTCACACATAGTAGCATATCCGTTGCAAAATAACTTCAAGTTTAATTTTTTTTTTTTTTTTTTGCTGTTGTTGAGATAATTGCCATTTGTTTTGTGCCAGGGTTAGAGACATTAAGTACTTTTGGAGGAGATTCTTGGAGTGAACATTTTTTTCTTCCCAAAGAACTAACAAATGCCCGTTTGTGAAAACCGTATAGTCACCATAGCATTGTGGAATGGAAACAAAATGTGGTTTTGTTTCTAATGCAAACTGTTGTATCTTTTTTTTTTTTTAAGAGCAGGATTTCGCTCTGTCACCCAGGCCGGAGTGCAGTAGCACGATCATAGCTCACTGCAGCCTCGACCTCCTGGGCTCAAGTGATCCTCCCAATTCAGCCTCCCAAGTAGCTGGGACTACAGGTGCACACCACCATGCCTGGCTAAGTTTTAAATATTTTTTGTAGAGATGAGGTCTTGCTTTGTTACCCAGGCTGGCCTTGAACTCCTGGCCTCAAGCAATCCTCCCTCCTTGGTCTCCCAAGGTGCTGGGACTACAGGTGTGAGCCACCACACCAGGCTCTATCCCAGCTCTTAAGATGGTGCCTGGCATAGAGTAGGTGTTCAGTAAATCTTTGTTGAATAAATGAATGAATGAATATATTTAGTGTCTACCTCCTCCATCGGAATCAGCTGTATGGGTCTGGGACTGCGTCTCTTTTGTTCACTGCTCTAATCTCAGCATCCAGCACATTCCCCTTCAATACGTGTTTCTCAAATGAGTAAGTAGAAAGAACAGAGTTGAGGACCTGCCCTTTACGTCCACCAGAGGATGGCGACATAGTTGCTTTTTCTCCTTTCTATCCTCTCACTCCTCCTCCCTTTCCCCACCCCTTTTGTTCTTCTCTTCCACTCTGCTTCTTTCCCCACCCTTTTTCTTTTTCTGCAGGGGATGACCTGGTTTTAGTTTTTAGTCTTGCTGCTAATTGTCACTGTCCCTGAACCCTTTGACTCAGCCTCTGATTTAATTGGTCTGAGATTGGGCCCCCATATCTCGTATTTTTTAAACATACCAGGTGATTCTCATGTTGCACATTTTTCTTGCTCATGATTGCTTTTTGCATGAGCGTGTAAGGAAACCTCTGCAAATGAGGGACACGGGGAGGTCTTTTGGGAGAGACTTCTGGAAAAGATTCCTTTCTCTTAGGAGGCATCCCTATATATTTTATTTTCTGTTTCTCTTTTCTTTTCTCTTTCTCTCTCTTTCTTTCTGTCCTTTCCTTCTTTCCTTCTCTCCTTCCTTCCTTCCTTCCTTCCTTCCTTCCTTCCTTCCTTCCTCCCTCCCTCCCTCCCTCCCTCCCTCTCTCTGTCTTCCTTCCTTCCATCTTTCTTTCTTTCTTTCTTTCTTTCTTTCTTTCTTTCTTTCTTTCTTTCTTTCTTTCTTCTTTCTTTCTTTCTTTTTCTTTCTTTCTTTCTTTCTTTTCTTTCTTTCTTTCCTTCTTTCTTCTTTCTTTGTTTCTTTCTTTCTTTCTTCTTTCTTTCTTTTTCTTGCTTTCTTTCTTTCTTTCCTACTTTCTTTCTTTCCTTCTTTCTTTTTCTGATGGAGTCTTGCTTTGTGGCCAGGCTGGAGTGCAAAGGCACGATGTCAGCTCACTCCAACCTCTGCCCCCTGGGTTCAAGTGTCTTAGTCTCCCAAGTAACTGGGATTACAGGTGTCTGCCACCACGCTGTTCTCTGCGGGAAACGCACAAAGGGAAAAGAAAAGACACACACAGTACTTTTAAGAGTAAACAACCTTTACCCCACGTAAATGGCAATGCAGATATAATAAGCAAATTGATATAATAAGTAAATTGCAATGGGAAAGGGAGAAGGCAAAAGATATATAAATTTACAATCGCCAGACTATGGAGGATTCATCACTAGACCGGGAAGCAGCAGCCTGGGCTCCAGAGTCGGCCACTCATCTGTGCACAGTCGAGGAGAAGCAAATCACAGTGGGAAAGGGAGAGGGCCGATATCTACCTATATCTTTATCTATATCTATATCTATATCTGTATCTATATCTATATCTATATCTATCTATATCTATATCTATATCTATATCTATCTATATCTATATCATATCTATATCTAATCCATATCTAATCTATATCTATATCTATATCTAATCTATATCTATTGCTGTATCTATATCTA